>NC_090070.1:8126756-8426756 GCF_038355195.1 Osmerus mordax | reverse complement strand
ACTAGTCGTGCAGGAAGCCACCAATAACTTTCACTTTGATCACAGTGCAGTTCCTCACAAATTCCAATAGATGGAAGTGTTTGCCAGCAAATCAGATCACGCGTTTCGCTACCCAGAATTACTTTGTTTTATTGTCTTTTTCTCTTAGACTTAACGATGCATGTTATCCTTGCTGTGTGTGTGGTTTTCAGGTCTTTCTTTGACCATTGGCTTGACCTTAACACGGCCCTCTCAGAATGCAGTCCGAAGCTGATCGAAGGCAGAACCTCGTTGACGACCTGGTCACCAGGGAGAAGCAACTCAACGCCACTTTCAAGGGTGACGTCACAGAACCCGAGCCCTCAAGGTATTTCACAAAATTAATCAGCGTCCTACTTGCACCCCCCCCCCCCCCCCTAGCCTTAGCAACCCTCCCTTTGTAGGTTGATGTCAGTGGAGCAGAACTGAGCGTCTGTCAGTGACTGACAGGGATGCGTGAAAGCTCATTCGTTCAGAAGACTATCTCTCCATATCAGGCATCCAATTAAACTGATGATTCTCTGCTGTGTCTCCGTGCAGAGGGGTCGAAGGATACACAGTCTGCTTTTGAGGATAAGTCACCGGTCACTGTCTTTGTGTGCAAAGTCTTTGGACTTCCGTGTGACCCTCATTTTGACCTCCTCTATCAATCGGAAGTTTGCTGCCGCTACGCCTTGGTGATCACACATTTGGAACCTCACAAATCTTGGACGCGCGCACACACACACATACACACACACACACACACACAGAGAGAGTCAGTCTGGTTAAAGAAGTGAGGGGAAAAGAAATGTGTGACCGGAGAGCTTAAAGAGTTTACAGTTTACCACTCTTCACTGAGCTCATATCCTCTTGTAGTGGATGAATCAAAGAGCTGGACCCCACTGGCTGTATCCTGTTTTGTGTATTATCCCTAATCGAACTGACAGATCCACACAGGAGTCTGAAAAACAGTCATTACCTGGAACTGGGGCTTGACCGGCCTAACACAGGTGGCTTGTTTTTTGACAGGAAGAGGGTTTTGCTGCGGTGTGGTTATGTGTGGAGTTCACCTCAGTGTACTTTGTGTGGAGACATTTTCGCGAACGAAGGTGAAATCCTTTCCCTCTACGCTCTTTTAATTTCTCCGGCTTTTTTGTGGGAGCACTACTCCTTTTTGTAGTGCATATGGCTTCCTTTATGGTGTCTGGTTTAGGTCATTTATTACTACATAAGCGCTGGGAAAGCTTTAATCTTTTATGAAACCCCCCACACACATTGCTGGCCTAGTCATAACTACGTTGGTGCTGGTAATCATGTGGTCTTCGCTCAAGTTTTCTCCCGCGAAAGTGTAATTTTGATATTAATGTGGTGGTTAGTTTGGTCGAGTAGGGGAAGAAGGGATTGTGGGTAGTATAGCTGACCCACAGTGTGTGGTCTTTGTGGTGGGGGTATTAGCTGTGCTTGGATAACCTAAGCTCTTCCATTTTGGGGGGGGGGTAGCGCTAGCGCAGAGGGGGCTTAACTTATTCCTGAAACAATACATTCAAGGCATTTTAGACTCAAAATTATTTGGCCCCCAAAAAAAGGACACCGCGCCTCACTTTGAAGGCTGAGTGCCCCCATGGCCCCCTCTGAACCCCCCCCCCGCCCACAATTTCCCCCCAATAACCCTCACCATTTACATTTTATCGGCCTGCAAAAAAAGTGGCAATTAGTTAAACATGTCCTGGTGGGAGTCCCGGCCCCTCCTCTCCAGAGGGCGGTGCGGTGCAGCCGCCCGGGGATGCGCCTGAGTGGCCTGGCGGTCCCGCTGGGTGGTTAATTGGATCAGCTTTAATCTTCACACGGCGGGGCCGAGGCCCGGAGGAAGTGGAGGGCTGCCACGTGGTGAGATAGTTACCAAACATGTCAGAGAGATTAGCGTCGACTGCCGACTCCCCCTCGTCTCCTTGGGAACTCGGTTTTAACTGCAGCGGCCTGTCGCGGGAGGGATGCGGGAGGCTTGCGCCGCGAGTCACCTGACCGCGCTGGGAGTCGCCTGACCCCGCCGCGAGTCACCTGAGCGCGCCGTCGTGCTTTCACAAGAGCTGTCGTCGACTTGAGCTCTTTTACCTGACCTTCTACCTTTTGGACACCAATTTGTTGGTTGACCCTGGCCTGTACATCAGTGCAAGACGATACAAAACAGTTCCTTGTCGCACCATCGTGCCAAATGCTTTTCACTGTCATTTCAATGGTGGGAAGTCATAAATGTGGTACTCTGCAGTCTTAAAAAAATAAAAATAAAATGATACTTACTCCTCCATAATCCACTCAGTCTCCACACTGTCTAAGGTTATGCTGGGACCTGACCTGGCGACGACTCTCCTATCGAGGGACAGGGATCGTCCCCGTCCCCCCCCTTCTATGCAGAGACCTCGAGGCCTCGCCGCAAGCCCTCCTTGGGGTTGGCCTCTCAGCTTTTTCCCATTACCAGAGGAATAGCTTGGAAACCGCACGACAGTGTTTTAGCACAACACAACCCCGAGTCTCATCATCCACTGCTATGTCGGAGCGAAACCCTGCCGCGACCTTGAGGCCTGGTCTTGATTAGCTTGCGCCGCCGCGTACATGCCAAACAAGCCAACCTCAAGGTTGCATTCAATGTCTACAAATGCAGTGCTTCCTCATTAGAAAAGTAAAGACGGAATGGGTAAATAAATAATCATTCACTGACTTGAAGGGCTTGTAAGGGGAGGTGGGGGGGGGGGGGGGGTATTTGTTATTGTACAGTACAAGTCCGTAAGCCAACGGTAGAGATTTGGGGAAAAGAACATGAGTTCTACAGATGTGCAAGCCACAGCGATTGTTTGCGACACGCGTGTTTAGCGTCCATACTTCATGTTGCTAGCAGGCCTGCCATGTTTATTTGCGTAGCTGAGTGTTAGCGATCGGCATCCGTCGCGCTGGCTCGCGTTCGGCCCCGGACCGCTGACTGACAGGAGGACCCCCGCGGCGTCTGATGTTCCCTGACGTGCTGACGTCACCGTCCCGTGTGGCGTCTCCACAGGTCGACGTTGATGTCGGGAGGCGCTGGCGGCGCCGGCGGTGGGGCGGCGAACCCGTGGCTCGTCAACGAGCCAGAGGAGACCCGGGGGCTGAGCTTCGGAGACATCAAGCAGCAGCAGCAGAGCATTATTCAAGGTGAGGGGGACAGCTGGGGGGCACCTGGGAATTGTGGGACAACCTTGGGGGGGGGCTGGCGTTTCCACAGACTCCGCTGCGAGAAAGCCTACTTGGCAGGACTGTGGCCGTTCCTGACACAGAGGTGAGCTCCCCTGATGTAAGCCTACCGAGCACAGCCACGTGATAACTCACGTCCCAGCCGACAAGGAGTGCCCTGCGTTTTCCATTTTCGAAATGGTTCCCGCGTGGATCGGAGCGTCCAGGCCGCAGTTTACCTGACTCCACATGACGCTCCTTTGCTCTGTCTCCCTCATGGCTCCGCTCGCAGTCTGGCTATTGTCAAGGTTGGACCGAGGAATTCATGTTAAGACAGTGAAACCAAACCACATCGAGGTTTTCTTCAACCCCTGTGGGGTTCTGTGGAGTGGTAATAGTCCAGACCAGACCTGTGGTCACCCAGATTCCTGTGCTGGCGTGTGTCAAACATATACAGGCAAATATCGAAGCTAAGTTCGATCCTCCTCTCGCCAAAGTATTTGAACATAGTAAGACTGCCCAAATGTATCTTTTTCTTTCAAAAGCTTAGACGAATGCTAAGGCACTGCATCACGCTGTGTTCCAGAAAGCTGTCCCTTCAACACTCATCTGTGTTCAGCTGTGCCTCTTTGCACCCTGGCCCGCTGCAGTTAGAATCTTACAATAACACAAGTCCGTCTGAGTGGGGTAAAGTGCTGCTAGATGACTCACATGTGGCACACCGTGAGCCGCTGCAAGCCCAACAGCCTGACATCCCCAGTCCCCGAATGGTTGTCCTGTGACATCACAGTGCAAGAAATTGCTCCCGGCTTACAATGGGCTCAGTACCGACTATTGTTTTTAGTCGTTTTTTTTATTTTTTTTACACAGCTGCTAAATTGAAAGATTTCTTTTGAGTGGGTACGTTTATCTTTAAGGTGATTGATTATTAGATGTTTGTGACTTGACTCTGCGTTCACAGCATGATGGTAACCCCTCCCTCCCTCCCCTCCCTCTTTTTTTCCCATACTGGTTCCCTACAGTCCAGGACGCTGGTTTGGATGCGTTGGCAGAAGTCATCAGCAGACAGAAGCTGATGGGCCGGGAGATTGGTAACGAGCTGGATGAGCAGAATGGTGAGTGTGTGTGCGTGGGTGTGTGTGTGTGTGTGTGTTGTAACATCTGATGGAGGAGAGGATATGGAAACGTTTCCAACAAGAAGTTCCACTCGCACGCCCAGCCCCTCACCACCGTGTGAAATCAATCAGACAAGCACACAGTAATGGAAAGAGAATCGCTTCGGCGTCGGGTCACGTGACCCGCTGGACAGGACCCCCTTAACCACCTCGGTCAGAGAGAGCGTGACCTCATCTCGAGGTCGCCACGACAACGTCCTGCTTTCCCCGGTGTTTGGGAATCGGTGCGGCCGTCATCTGCCGCACAGAGGAACGTGAGCGCCCGGCCGCCCGCTGCTTTAATGCATTGTGGTAAGAGCAAGTGCCTGGAGCCCTGAAATCCAATCTGCTCTGAGGTAATGGGACGGTTTCCCATAAATAACTCCATCACAGCAAGCCAGAGTGTATCACCTCCCTCAGACTCTGCCGACACAGGCACTCGAGACGGAGTCTTTGCCGGGGTTGGTCATTCGTCTCCCCCGAAAGAAGTATTAGATCAGTATTCCCGCTAATGCGGTTCTTGTCAGAACACACACTCATACCTGAGCTGTTCACTCTCACACGCACGCACACACACACACACACACGCGCTCTTGCATGTGCAGAGTGAGAGTTCCTGGAATTTGAACTGTAATGGGTGTAATTAAGTAATTAAAAAGCCATCATTATAAACTGCACTTTGAGTCGAACAAAATGAGTCGGAGGAGTTCTGCTTGGGTCCTGTTGGTTTGCCTTGTCAGAGAAGCGACAATAGTCAAAGGACAACCAGACGAGGAACAAGACGGGCCGAATAGTGTCATTCTCCGTGAGCGCAGCGGAGTAATCAGTCCCCTAAAGGAATGCAGGACTGAGAGTTCATTAGTTCCTACTTGCTGTTCTTGGCTTGGTGGAGGTGCACCACAATGCCACAGTCCCTGGAGCACTGTCATTAGCGGGTCGTTGGGCTAAATTGTGCTTTTCTTTCTCCTGCGCGGGCAGCGAAAGAAAAGTGGTGACATGATTGGTGTTTCCCCCCCTAAAGAGCTGAGATTCTCGTCCAACGGAAGTCAAGTCCTGCATCTGGATGGATCTGGAGGAGGAAGGGGGAGTTGGCCAATCATCTGGATGGATCTGGAGGAGGAAGGGGGAGTTGGCCAATCGTTGTATATCCCAGTGGCGTATAGTGGCTCACTATACTATCCTTTATTAAATCTGACGACTGAGCGGTTCGTCCAAAGTGTTTTTTGAAGTTGTGCTCACATGAATATTCATAGGCTGCGTTGAATAAAACGTCTGTTGGTCTACGAGGAGCTGTTCCAAAGCATGTGCGGCTTCGGTCCTCAGAGGACCACGACAAATTCGGAGGTTACGCAAACGAATGACCTTGGAAACAAATGAGATTCCCTTCTGCTGGGAATTCCAGACTATTGGCCAACGTGGGCCTCCTCTGATCTCCAATGAGAAGGAGGGAGTGAGAGAGAGCGAGAGAGAGCGAGAGAGAGCGAGAGAGAGAGAGAGAGAGAGAGAGAGTGGCTTTGCTTGATTGCTTTTGCCCATTCTCCTCTCCTGTTTCCTTTATTGAGCTGGCAAAGGACTGTTGCCCTCACACTCACTCCATCTTCTCATCTTTTTCAACGCGCAAAGTCAGTTTTTCCAATAGCAAGGGTCCCAACTGGCGACTTGCGAGCCTTAAATGAGAATAGGAGCGGTGCATGGAGAAACGTACGAGCGGTGGAATGGCACCTTCAGTTCAAACAGGAAGTGACTTTTGCTCTTCTCATGTACGGTTCCCCAGAATGGTGATTTTTTTTATTATAATTTTTTTGCTTTTACATTTTATTGTTTTTAAGGCCAAGAGTTAAGCCAGAGGGAAACCCGACCTCTCGTCAATACGAGTTTTAGGAAAGGGCACATTACTCCACCTGCGTATTTAGGACTCGCTATTGGCAATTCCCAACACAATAGCCTGCATACGATATCATAGCACTGTAGGTCAGGTCACTATACAAACCTGGAGAGAGCCTGCATATCAGAGTACATAGTAGGTCAAGACTCAATAGGTAGTATAAACCTGTCCTGCGAGTCTTGGAGAGAGGTGATAAAAGTTGAGGAAGATGGAGGTGGGGGTGGGGCCCCCTCAGAGAACCTTTCCAACACCTCACATCTGACCCCTCTCCACCGGCTCCCCGCCGAAATTTACAGCCCGGCTTCGAGTTCGCAAGGCCCTCTGATGCCGGGCCATTACTCACCAGTCCTCTGGGCTCTAGTCTTCCTCTTCTCCTTCTCCTCCTCCTCGCGGTGAGTTATGTGGAAGATGGCAGCTCCCCCTAAGTGTGGGACAGGTGGAAAAAGAGAATATATCACGCAGGGCCCGAGCGCTGAGCCAGACCGACTTCAAACAGTGCTAGCCTGCTGATTGTCGAGGCTCTTGAAGTTCCCAGGCTTGATTTAGGGGTGTTGGTGCCCCACGGGGCCTGTCAAGGGGAGCTTAAAGGGCTACAGCATTAGCATGAGTCTATTGGAGCCCCTGCTTGAGTAGGCCATGCCATAGTGAAGAGTCCACACACCACCATAGGCATTTCAGGAATGTGGATTCCGCGTTTTGAAGCATTTCAATCCTTTGCATTACAGTTCGGTATACCTTAATACATACGCTAGACTTGGAGTTGTGCTCGATGTGGTACAGAGCACTCTTATGAGGCGCCAAGGTTCGTTGAATGTTTTCTGCAAACTCTGAATTCACGGAATAGAACCTGGAATGTGTTTTTTCTTCCAGCGTCGTACTTAAATTACTGGAATCACAGCGAAGGACAGCTTTGTAGGTGCTGCATTTCTTACTTGTATTAAATGACAAAACCGACGACGTGAAAAGTAACAGGATAGGATAATGCCGTCGGAGCGACAGGAAAAATTGATTTTAAAGTTCTAAAGAGGCGAAAGGCAAGCCTCCTCGTCGGTTCTGACAATTGGTGCTTAACCTTGCCGTCCTTTCGAGTGTTCTGTTTTTCCATCTTTTAGGGTTCTCCCCCTCCCCCTCCCTCTTCCTCAATCCCACACGGTACCGTAGGCGCTGTTTTCCTATAAATAGATTAGGCTGCTAGTGATGTGGCTGCGCAGCGAGGCCCTGACCTGAGTGCAGTGAAGGTTGCAGCAGGCTCCTTTTCAGGAAGTGACTTCGGCTCAGGTCGACAGTGGATGTGACCCCGCTCAAGCGACGGAAAATAATCCGAGGTCCCCCCCTCGCCCCCCTCCTCCCCTCCTCCCCTGGTCGACGATGGCTCGTTATGGACAGTAAGGCAGAACTGAGGAAGCTGCCTTCCTGATTCGCTGTTAGAGCACCTGACATGCATGCCCATGTGGAAAGTTTGCCATCTCCGAAAGGGGAATCGTAATCCCATTCCGTGCGTCCCGTACCGTATTGTGTGCTGGGCGCTGTCAACGGACATTTTCACGTTTCTACAATGACGTGGCCAGACAATCTTGTTTTCATTTCCAAATTCAATGTGGCAGAGAATAGCCCTCGGAGTGTAAGTAAAATGTCCTACATCAACAAAACGACGGGGGGGTTTTTTGCCGTTAGAATCAACCTTGTTTGACTTTATTGGTGTTGATGTTTCTCAGATTCGAAACTGTAACAATGACATCAGCGCCTGTCAGAGGCTTGTGGCTTATGAGTGACAGACAGACAGGCAGTCAGTCTTGTTAAAAGTTTTCAACTTTTTAGGGGTTTAAACTTTAATAGTCTCGGTGGCTAGCCTCAAGGCTCTGCTATGGGAAGTATCCTTAGAAAGACGTTGAAAGAAACTTTTAAAGACGACTTTCCATCAAACCCCCACACATCGGTTAGTCCGAACATGGAGAAAGGGAGGCTTTTATTTCCATGTCTGCTTATTGCAAGCTCCATTAGGAATCAAGCCTCGCTCGGCTTGGTCTGATCAAATGAATGGAGGAGTTCATCTCTTTTCCACTCGCTCTCTGGTCGTTAGATGTTATTTAATCAACAGGACTTTCCAGCTAAGAGTCGGCCTTCCGAGCTTCCCTTCACACATAAACCTTTCAGAGGAGTTAGTCACCGGCGTTGGGGTTTGTTCCGTGTTCTTTCCTCCAACTCCATCTTTATTTTATAAATAGACCCACGGGCTTGAGAACGGTCCGGCGAATCGGATCGCACATCGAATATCCCCGGCCCCGTGACCTGTCGCTGTCCTGCCCCGGTTCTTGTTTTGATAATAACAGTCACGGGCGGGTTTCACTGTTGCTAGGCAACCCGTATCTTTGCTTTTTTTGTGTGTTTTTTTTTTTTTTTTTTGGAGGAGGAGGAGGAGGAGACAATGTTTTGTTCAAAGTGAGCTCATGCCGGACGGAAAGAAACACAACTTGATTGAGATTAAGACCTTCTGGAAAGGCGTCTGTGGTCAAAACCCCAAAGGGAAGGCCGCTTTTAACTGATACATCGGATCTCACCCAAGTCAAACATTATGTCTCACACTCGCAAACAGCGTGATATTGACTCATTCTCCACATTATAACTGGGTCCCGGTCGGATGTGCAGGGTTCTGAGAGGTGTCCGTGGACAACAATGAAACCAAGTTCATCTATTAGCCACAGAAGTGGAACTTCACTTTACTTCATCGACTGACCTTCAGCCCAGGAGATAAACACAGTCTTCCATACCGCGCAGTCTTTCACACCGTAACGGGGGACTGGCATGGGAACTCAATGATTACTGTGTTTCTCGCTAATAATTAGGTCATTGATTGGCTCCTACTTCAGCAGAGGTTGTACTGTTCCTGCTAATGACTTCCAAATAAACAGCGGCCGGTGACATCAGCAGTGTGACGGCCCACCGTGGAGAACAGAGCCCTCGACTTGGTCACACTTAAGAGGAACAGTCCGACGAGCAAATAAACACCGCTAATAGTTCTGGTGCTCGACGGCAAAGGGTGGGTTCGTGGATTGATTTATCGTTCCTCGGATTCGCCCGGTCTGCCGTCGAGGGTGGAAGCACTGCATTTTTGGGTGTGGCACGCGACGTACGGAAATGTGATGTCGTCAGAGAGGAGGCTCAGTCTTGTGTCACTGGGAAATGGATGCGGGCCAAAGGGAAGGACTGGAACAGCGGCTGGTGTTTTGACACACTTTTATCTCCTCCATTTTGAAACAGCTCAATTTCCCTGACGTGTAGAGGTCCATTCATGTAAATACAACACGGCACAGCTGACCGAACATTGTGTTCTTTGGATGTACGAAGTTAATTGCTACTGCTTCTGTTTTCCACTTGCTCTCATTCGTTCGTTGAAAGGTCATAATGAAGCATACTTCACTAATCTACTTATATTAATACTTACTTATCAAATGTAACCGACATTCACTCTAAAATGCTTTCCTCACAGACCGATTTGATCTGAATTGGGAAAGGCTTTTTCTATTCTTTCTTCCTCCTGTACATTGGCAGTCACTGACCATGTCCTTATTTGGTCTTCCAGGAAGTCCGATGCTTTTCAAGTCACGGCTGATATTTTGACACCCCTGTGCTCTCATAGTCTGTGTTGAATGACCGAATTCGGTGATTGTGACTCTCTGTGTTCTGAGTCAAATGGAAAGATCTTTTGTGACGAGCCCTGGGATCCTACCAGCTTGTCGACTCATAGGTTTCAAGCATACTTTCTAGACGCACGATTGGTCGAGAGGACAGCTGTTTCTTCACGGCCCGTCTATTCAATGTCTGATTGACAAAAGGCACATTTCCTTTTCAGCGTCGTACTCATCTTACCGTCATCCCTCAGCCACAAAAAGAAGACTTGTCAAGCGAGTGTACATTTCAACTTGCTGGAAAGGCAAGGGAACAGCCCATGCCTACTCTCCCCACTAAAGCAGAATGTATTTGCCACGAACAACTCTTCCCTGTGATAGAGCGGCTGATTCTAAGTTTAATAACATTAAAGCAGCATCCTACTGATCTGGGCCAGGGCACGATCAATCATGAACCGTCTCCCCCTCGTTCCATTACTCCACCGGCGTCCTCTTCAGGCGTTTGTCTCCAGCCAGACCTCTGTGCCGCTCCTGGCGGTGTGAAAACGGAGGAGCTAACAATGACGCGAAGGGTGGATTCGGGTCACGCCTGCGACCGCGGGGGGTGATGAATGGCTCCCCGTCAGGGGCAGCGAGCTCATTTGCATGCGGCGACTCAAAAGGGGTCCCGTCCGAAGGTGGCTTCATCAATCAAGTCCTCTCTTGCTTTACCTCTCAGCGGGACTGATGCACTCTTTTGAGTTCAGATGTCGTTTTTTTTTTTTTTTTACAGGGCTTCGGTTTGTTGCGCCGATTTGAGGAATGACAGTCGAGGCCTTCATTTGTAAAGGGGCTGTCAAGCGTCGCCGGGCGGACGGTTCAGTCGGGCTCCTCCGGGGCTCCTTTTGCGAGGGGTTTCTGACGGAGAAGCGAAGGGGTCAGGGTGACAATAAAAGTGAATGACAACTGGATGTTAGAGCTCGGTGGCGTGCATAATTCATGTGCTAAGGAGTTTACAATGATCCATAACGGTGGAGATAAACAAGGCCTTTTCTCTTTACCGCTCAAAGCCGGGGGAATGACTTTGCTGTGGTGTCGCACCTCAACCAGCGAGTGATGTGAACCGAGAAGATATTGAGTATGCGAGTCCCTCAACTACTATGAGTAGTGGGAAGTGTATATGAAAGCCACATATACTAAATGTTTCCTTATGTGGTTCTCCTGGCTGGAGGCCAGAAGGCTGAACCCAGTCGCACACCCTGCTGGGTTATTTAGCGAGGGCAGAAAACCAGCTTGGTCATATCTGGCATCGATCAACGCTTCCCCACATGTTAGGGGCATTAGTCGTGTTTTGTTTTTGATATAGTGTCACTGTTGCGCCCATCTCACGGCCTGCTTGTAAGTCAAATGGAGAATCTGCAGGATCATCCCAGGGCTGATGGCAGCTCATGGGCTCCGTGCAATCCCTTGTTTTTCAGTGCGCACGTGTAACTGTTCAACTCCTGCTACAGTTCCGTTAAAGAGGTGGACGTTTCTTTCGTGTCTTTTGTCTCTCAGAGTTAGGAGGAAGGCAGCTATAGTTCTTCGATGGTTAAATCATCCCCCCCCCATCAGATTTTCCCCCCATAGATGCCATGAAGCATCTGTGAGGTAGGCCGAAGCAGTACTAAGTTTTACCCTTCCCCATTGCTGGATTCTTCTTCATGAAAAGGACAAGTGTCTGAAAATAGAACCATTTTGACAGTTTGATTCTGCAAAAAAATGTTTATTGGCGCCAACAGTGTCAGCAGTCCCAGGGCAGACAGGCGGCAGGTGGTGGCACATTCACGACAGCGGCTGATAGCAGCGTGTGGATATAAGACCTGATCATTTGCAGCTGAATATGAATGAGATGACGGATTAAGAGAGAGAGCTGTTTTCAAAACACGCCAAAGGAATGAAGCGCCTTGCACCGGCGGTTAACCATTTTGAAACGTTTCATTTATCCTTTTAAGAACGTGTCGGAGCTTCTAATAAGTTGGTTCTCTCCACCGAAGAGTAGAAATTATGTTTGGGAGAGTTGATGGTTTTATCAGAAAACAGTCCTACTTGTTTACCTAGTTAGAAATCTTTTTCTTCTTAGGTAAGGGATTTCAGGGCTGGCTGCCACAGTTCTCTGTGGATCAAATGACCCTGAGTCTGCAAAGAGAACGGTGGAGCAAAGCTTTTCTGTGGCAATTTGTGCTTCAAATGGCTAAACAAAACCCCTCCATCACAAGGCTATTCAACTCCCGTATCTCACATTTAGCTCAGCGTTTCTAACAACACAACCTTCGGTAAACAATTAGAAGTGCACATCTCGTCCCTGATCCTTCTTTTTTGTCAGCAATTAAGTAAGCAGAGCTATATCAGATAGCTGAGAGTCCCAGGTTTTAGAGATGGAAAAAGACTTGATAGAATAGTTGATAGCCTCTGAATGATTTAAAAGGGGTTATTGGGACTCACTCGCACGCCCGCCATCTCAGCCTTCGACACAGCTTCTCGACAAGTTATTAACGGGGGAATGAAGACCACCCAATGCCCTTTAGGCGTGGCGAAAGTGCGGGGCGAGGTGGATACTCTGAGCAGGCACACGCGTGCTGTCTCGCTCTCAAGAAGACGCAGCGGCAGCCGGCCGGGGAAGACCCCGTCGTCTTGGACCGAGGTGTCGCCCTGCCCTAGCTCATCTGCACCTCATATGTTTTCTTGCCGTGGCCCCAGATCACAACCAGATGTCCTCAAAACACACACACACACAGAGAGGGAGAGAGGGAGAGACAGAGGAGAGGAGAAACGGAGGAGAGGAGAAACGGAGGGAGGGAGAGGCTGCCTCTAGCAATAACACATAGATAGCCAGACAGTGACATGCTCTTTCTCAACCTATTAGCTGGGCACTTTATCCTTGGCGGGAAAAAAAACCTGTTGAATATAAAATAACATTTGTATCTAAGGAGATAAACAAATGATATCGCTGGCTCTTCTCCACCTCTTCAGAGTTTTGTTGTTTTGATGTTGTTTGGTGGTGAGACAATTCCTGGAAATGCACATTATTGGATTGTGTTGCTGAGAGTTTGGGCTCATGACCGTGCCTTAGAGTAATCCATCTCCTTAAAGTGTCTTAGCTGACATTAAGAGGGACTTAGCCGGCATTATGGGTTTACAGTGGTTGTTCTCAGACCACATACATGCCAGTATCGTGGCATTGGTCTGATAATCACTCACACTTCAGTGACAGGATTGAGCCATTGTTTTCTATGCAAGCCGAAATTGGACTTCAATAAAAGCATGAATGTGGAAAAGTGTTTTTGAATTGTTCCCTTTATTTTATTTCGATTTTTTGGAAAATGCGGTCATCGTCGCCTACAAAGAATCTTGATGAAAACACATACCAACACTGAACAGTAACCTTAACGGTGCTTTTGCTATATTTGATCAGCATTGGGAGTTTGCTGAAGTGAAAACTGGAATGTTCCGGAGTGTCTGCATTGTCCGTTCTGCTACCTGGGTGTTCTGTCCTTATTACTTCACTAGTGCTACTCGTAAATGAAGGAGTTACGGCTATTATGATTGTGTTCACATACTCATGTCACCACGTTACCTGTTTTGTTTTGTTTTTTTTTGCCGGAAAGTTTCCTTACGTCTGTGGTATGCGTATAATTTTACGCCAAAATGGCCTCAACATCTTCGCATCGCTGCGTCACTCTCCCCTGGAGAACTTCCCTCGCACGCCGCCCCGCTGAGGGAAAGTGTGTTTGCCATGTGTGGTGGGACAGGCTGCAGCGCTAGCTGGCAGCTCCCTAGGAAGAGGCCAAAGGATTCCCTGAGCACCTCGAAGTGGAGCAAAAGCTCGGCTGCCCCACCTGGGGGCCTCGCTGGCTAACCTGAGTGACGGCAGGAACAAGTCTCCCACTCTGTTGACTTAGCGGTTAGGAACCCAGCTGCAACGTAATCGAGGTCCCCCCGGGGGTAACGCCTCCCCTCCCCCCCCCTCTCTACCCCCACGCACACAGGCCCTCCAGGGCAGCGCGGGTCATCCCCACGTAATGACTGGAACGACTTACTTAGCAGTACCCTTCCCTGACGTGGACCCCCACTCCAACGAGCGGCGGGGGGGGGAAAGATCACCCCTTCGTCTGAGGAGAGGGATTCCCCCCCCCCCCGTGGGCGGGAGGTGGGGAGGGCACAGGCCATGTTTGTGGCACATGGGGCCCAGGCCGGCCGGCTGCACCGTGGCTTTCGTGGTAGGGTCGCGGCGAACGCGAGGAGGAACCGAGGCCCCGCCGCCCCCGGTCGAGAGGGAGGTGACGGAGCCGCCTATGACCTCACCGCAGGACCCTGAGCGAGGGCCGCAGAGCGTACGCCCGGGGGGAGCGGAGATACACCGTGTAATAGCGCTGAGGCGAGGGAGCCTGGAGGATCGCTCATTTTCCACTGATTTAATGCACCAGGCGAGTCAGGAGAGTCAGGGAGGTGGAGGAGGCAGTCGGAGAACACAGCAGGGACCCATTACAAGCCGTTCCTCACAGCTAATGCAGAGAGAGAGAGAGAGAGAGAGAGAGAGAGAGAGAGACTACATGTTCCAATTGAGTAATGCTTCATTAGCATTAGCGTCTATGGCTGAGCTCTTTGAAGTGCGACATTCCATAGGGGAACACACGGAGGATGTGATCGAGGGCTCTCAGTCATCAGTCTCTCACTGGGAACCAGTGCCTTTAACAGCTTAACGGGTCTGTGGAGAATGAAAGCGGTCCTCCTTTATTACCCATTTAATATACAGGCTAAACTTCTTCTTTCTTTCTTTTTTTGTCCCACCCCCCCCCCCCCACCGCCACCCAACCTGACCTTTGATATTGCATAGATAATTGGAGTCATGTAGCGTAGCTCCTCTCCCGAGTTTCTGAAGTCATCCATTTCGATGAGTCACTTGCCTCGGTCATCAGGTTTTTAAACGACATGAGCGATGGCTATCATGTGTAATATTTGGGCTAGCGACTCCGATCCCCATCGGCGACGAACGGCAGTGAAACGCTGTAATCGTATTTCTCAATTGAAGCAGATGAGAACATGGCCAATGGGACTTTTGTCTACCAAGGAACAAAGGAGTTCTTTTTTCATTTTATATATAAAAAAAAAATGGAAGGCTTTGTGTCCAGTCTATTTGATCTATCATCTGATGGTCTCCTCCTTTTGTGAAACGGATCCTCTGAATACACAGATTAAGCGGAATGTCCGCCGGCTTCAAACCCAGACTTTGCCTCGCAAATGAGGCCCCCTTTCAGGCTGTCACGTCGAGTGCGTGTGCCGCCGTTCGTCTTATGTGCGTCGCACGTCTCAGATCTGCTACGCTTGAATAAACACGCCCCTGAGAGAGAGGGAGAGAACCCTCTTTTGATCTGCTATCGAATCATTCTCATCTGTTTTGGGCTTTAATACCATTGACCGTTATAGTCCGGTTTGCTGTGGTGACGTCTCCTACCCACGGTCGATGTGCTTGCTAATGTAAAAAAAAGAGCCAGAGAGGTTTTTGAAGGATACTTACTAGGTTTTGATACGACACACAGCAGTGATTTATACTCGCGTCGAGAATCGGCTTCACGATGTCGCAATTTGTCAAACGCTCAACAATTTCTCATTGCGACATCGTGAAGCCGATTCTCGACGCGAGTATAAATCACCGCTGAGCGTCTGGAGGACCTGTTATTCTATCTAAGATAACAACATCATCTGCATGTCCATGTGGATTGGCTTGTGTGAAGAGGGCTGGGGGTCATTGGCTGGGGCTCCAGATAGAAGGGTGGCTGATACTGGCTGGGGGAAGAGGACAAAGTCCTTACAGATACATCAGAGGGCCAGGCCGACACTTATCTTACCTCTCTTATTTCTTTCTTTCCTCCCTCCCTCTCTACCTCTTTCTGTGCCAGCCGCTGGGCCAAAACTGCAACTTTGATGTGATGGAGTGACTGATAATGAAGTTCAACCACTTCAGGTCACATGACATAGTTCAATAGGTGGATTCTGCCTTGAGATCTGTGGGGTTTCGGTACCGTGACATGCAATGCGTGAGACCGGTTGAATTTTCAAGCCGTGGCCTTACAATGTCGTTTTGATTCTCAGCTCATTTGCCCTGATGTAAGGCTGATGTTTCCTGTCACGGCTGTGCTCAGCCCGGGCTGTCGTTGAGACACCTCACCACTAGTGGGCAGTAGAGATGTCAGCTCAGACTGTCCTGAAGAACTTGTGGGTTCTGCTTTCATTCTTTCGATCATTTTTGTTGCTGTTGGTGTTTTGCGTGTTTGGCATTTCGATTTGTTGAATGACTACGGAGGCTTCCCTCATCATAAACGATCACCACCTCCTCATCGTGTGTTTTGGGTGAGAAAGAGCGGGCGGGGTGGCAGCCAATCAGGATACCCCGTGTGTGTGTGTTTGTGTGTGTGTGTGTGCGAGCTCTGCGTACTGGAGGGTTTCTCATTGCTCCGTGCTTGTGTGTTGATGGTGGCTACAACACCATTGCACAGCTGGCGGTCTAGTTTCCTCTGTAGATGGGAAGTTGTTTCAGGCACACGGATGCCATACCATTTGTTCTGGCATAGATTTGAACAGCACAAATAGCCTCCCAAGACACACACGCACACACCACTTATGTTTTGTTTTTTTCTTTTTCTTATTTCTCCTCTCTTCTTTTTTTTAAAGAAAAGTCTTTATGCCACCTTGAAACCCCTCTCTGTCTCGATGCTGAGTGAGAGTTCTAGCTACAGTGTGAAGTCTCCTCAGGCACCACAATAACCAGTTCCCATCATCTCAACGAACATGAGTCGGACGACATCCGTCAAACGCTCAAGCACTATACTAGCACTGCAGTCCTGGGGGATGACTTGATGATTTGCCGTTATCTTATCTTTTTCAAGCAATTAATATCAACCTTGTGACTGTGTAAGCTACTCAGACACGATCAAAACCTTGAACTTAGTTCACAATACTGATGAAGTGTACTGGATATTGGTTTATGAACTGAGTTTCAGGACTTAGAGCCCCACAATGATGTGTCAGGCCCCATTCTAAAGGGCATTCATGCGAAGTGCATGACCCCAAGACGACTCCCATGCCCGGACCTTTTCAATCTCTGACCCAGCTCCAACCTCCCAGGTCGCGTTCGAATCCAAAGAGACCCGTGCTAAATTGGGCATGAGGCAGAAAGCGCATTTATCCACCCAGACCCAAAGCTGAAATGTGTATACTTTTTTTTACGTTGCCACATTCCTCAGGGTTTGAATGGAGATAAACAACAGCTGGATTTGGAATCTTCTTTCCATTCCGGAACGTTTCCGTCCTGGCTCACCCGGCTCCTCTGTTCCTCTCCAGTTGTCGTTGGGATGAGATCAATATGATGACTCTTCTCCTTCACTCTGGGCCCGTCGGAAGCGGCTCACATCCGGTGGTGGAATAGTGTGTGTGTGCGCATTTATGTTCACAGTTAAACAGGGTTTGGCGTGCAGATCAAAGTCTCTCCATAACTCTGAACAGTCAGTCAGTCAGCATATTGCCGGGAAGCTGGCTAACCTCCTCACAGTAGTGAACCTTTTTAGTTGATGAGGGAGGATAAATTAGTCCAGATTTGTTTTGTTAGTGAAAAATCGCAACATTGCCGCCTTTGGTTGTGTTTACACATCACTGTGACAACACCAACAGGGTCTTTTTGCTCAACAGTACTTGTGTCCCGTGACAAAGTGAAGAGGTTGCCAGGTTCTAGAAAATGAATCTGCCTCTGAAACCCATCCAGGCAAACGGGTCAATCTTCGATGGAATCTTTTTGCCCTTGTTTTCAATATATCGCCTTCCCGTTGGATTGCCCGGGTAATGGAGTGTGATGCGTGGTTGAGTCGCTTTGTGACGAAGGGTCCGCTTCGTGCCGGCTGGCCCTTCTGCTGGCACCCTCATGGTAATCATGGAGCCATTGTTCAGTGGCACCTGGCCATGAGTGGGTTGTAGAGGGGGGATGCTGGTGAATCTGGCAACCCCAAAAGAAGCAAGTAGCAGCAGAAATGATGTGCGGGATCCTGAATGAGTGAGGCTGCTATTTGCACCTCGGACATGCCCTTTCCCTCCCCTCTCACTCTCTCTTGTTTCTCTCGCTTTGTCTCGCTTTGTCTTTATTTCTTTTCTTTTTGAGACATGCATCTTGTTTGCGTGTTTTCCTTCATCAAAAACCGCACACACGTATTTTTCTGGAATCCTAACAGATGATCCATGTTCGACACAGAGCATTGGGAATCCTTTTTCTCCACTTCAGAAAATGCCCTCCCCTCATGAAATCCGTCCAGATTCCCCCTCCGTTCAGTGAAAGTGAGTTATTTTAAGGGTTCCCCTCCGTGAACCCTGGCAGAATCATTTCATCACAGCCTGGACAGCCGCGGCCCCTCACAGGGCCATCATAACTCACTGCCTGCTCATCCTGTGGTGTGGTCAACACCCCACTAGCTCCTCCCACATCCTGCCACCGCCTTCCCATAATTCAACTGACTTCCTGCTGCCACACACTCAAGGTGAAGTAGATATTATCGATTGGGCTACCACCTCGGTGATCCCCCCCCCCAATCCGCCCCGACCCTGCTCGGCTTTGAAGCGCGTTCTTTCGATGGGAGGTTCCACCGCCTCGCAGCCATTTGTCAAGCAGCCATCCATTTTGGGGTCTGCGTGACGCGGCCCATCGGTGGTGGAGGAGGTGGAGGTGGCGGGGAGGAGCCCCCGTGGTTCTGGCCTGCCGGAGGATTCATAGGGGGCAGGGGCCCTGTCATCCGGGCGTGAGACTAATCGCTGCACATGTGTCGAGGCACTTCTGAGCGCCAGATGCCGGCAATGCGCCGGGATGCTTTCACTGATGACCGCTCCTGAGGGGGGAGGGGGGGGGGGGGGGGGGGGGGGCGGCATGAGAGCCTGTTACTCACAAGCACATGGACCCCCACCCTGACTGTAACTACATGCTCCGGGGAGCGATCGATGGGCTCTGCTGAGGGGAGCCGTGCCTTCTGTTTACAGTCCCGGTGTTTGTTATCGTTATTGTTCACATTCTGCGGTCGACTCTTCATTCGATTCTTCGTCCTTCGTGTAAGAAATGACGTCTGTTGTTGGTTTTCGATCCCCTTCAGGACTCAAGTCGTTAATACACCCATTAATCTCCGAAGCAAGTATAAACAGCAATAGAAAGTTGGTTTGCGAAAACATAAACAGTCAGCTCTTTCTAGTCGTCCCTGCTGGATGGTTGTTGGGAGAAGAAAGTGGAATCGTTTATTTGTCTTCTTTCTCTGTTTGTCAGATTGGTCATAACACATTTTACCCGGCGTTCCTTTACCCAAGCCCATCTTATTGAGACAGAAACAGCTTGTTTGGTCGTTTATTTTATTTTTCTGTGTCAGCATTGGCAGGCCCTTTGTTGGACTGGCTTTGCTGTCGGTTTATAAACTTGTAAAACGTCAAGTTTTGAGAGCGCAGCCCCCTCTAATCCCCGCTCGACGGCCCCTCTGGCGAGTTTGTTTACAATGATCGCCCGTTGAAGAGGAGGAAGAAAAAAAAGACAGATAGAAGAAAGAAAAAAAGAAAGTGCAACTTCTTGTAAATACCGTAATTGCCCCGTGTTGCATCCTCAGTCCAATTACCTCTGTGCTCCAAGTGAAGTTCCAGTAACGACGTGAGCTGTGCGTGTTTTCCTTGGCAACCAAGCAGTCCTCAATGCACACACACACTCACACCCGGGGCCAATTGGGAACACTTGTGGGGTAGCGACGATGGGCGCAAAAGTAGTTGTCGAGGGGAGCTTACTCTCTCCCCCCACTGTCATAGCCTCGGGAGAAATCGCCTCGAGTCAAGCTGCCCTGCTGTCGCTTTGCGTTCGAACGGACGAGGGAGAAAACAAGCCTTTTTTTTTCTCTCTTGCCTGCTCTGGGAAGGCGTCCTAGAATAACAGACAGAGTTAATATGGCACATCCTGGAGCAACGCAGAGGTGTCACTCTCTTGAACGGTGCCCACGGCCCCCTCAACCACTGCAGCCCCTGCGAACATGAGTCAGCATCCTTCTATCCTGGTCGCTTAAGGGTAAAAAAAACAAAACAAAAAAACACTTCTCATGCAGTCCATCCTCTAACGTTCTAATAATAGTACGTGTTTTATGCGGGATGTTCTCGAAATGAGGCGGGCTGGCGTGATATTAGCGGGTAAACCTACAAGGCAGCTCTTCACTAGGCTGCGCTAGGTTAGGCAGCTCACGTTTCGGAGTCAGAGTGCGTGTAGAGACACCGAGAGCCTCTTTTTCGTCTGCTTGAGCTGGTATGGGGGGGGCGCTATGTGGCTCTGGGCCAAGCACCACATCCTGGAAGTCAGGCAGAAGGAAGGAAGACCCTCCTAGGACGCAGTGACAGAACCAAGCGTCAGCTGAATCGGCTGGCATTGACCCCCGTCGTCCAATCGTGCGCACACACCAACACACCCAGGATTGGCTGGCGTTGACCCACTGCAGCGTCGGGCCTCCAAATCCACCAGTAACACGCCATTATCCTCCAGACAAGCAAACAAGTCGACGGGAAAGCGGTGGGATCGTCCAAACAGGTGGATCTGACTTGTCTACACTTCAAAAACAATTCTGCCGCTTGTGCTCGCGGTAATTCTTTCGAAAAGGATCTGAGCTCGCAAAGGATTTGGCAGGGCGACAGAGTGCTGTTAGTCTGGGTATACACGCTACACCCTGTGTGCCAAGCGCGGAGGAAGCGTCTTGGTCGTGGCCAGATGACGCAGAGGGGATGGAAATCAACCTGTTAACTAGTTAGCCCTCCTCGACAGGAAGCTGGCGGCCAATGAAAGGCAATCAGCGCAGTTGTTTAGAGGAGCTGTGTAATTGCCTTGGACGGGAGATGGGACATTGAGATGCCGCAGTCGTCAGGGAAGCGAAGGTTTACGGAGGGGGGATGCTGATGTCATGGGAGAGCAACATCTGTGTCCTATTGGTGTCTTCCAGAGCCCTGTCACGTTCCCCACCAGGAGCACGTGGCGAGGGAGGCTGGGGGGGGGGTTTGGTCTCGCCGTGTCGGTCGGTCGAGCGAGGTCGGGGGAGTGTTTGGTGGTTGACGTCACGTGAGGACATGCTGTAGCTCGCTATGGCTCCCAACAGACAGGTTGTCTCATCTCAGGCTACTGGGGCCAGAGAAACACGACGTCCGTGGAAACGTTCCCTCCGATCAGTGGCACTGCAAGTTCACACGTTGGTCCCATTGTACCCATCTCCACGGTTGACTATTAAAGGGCAGTAGAGGTTTCATTTGAATAAGTAGTTTCAGTTGGATATTGTGTTATCCTTTTTAGTTCAGAAAAATCAACTTTGGAGGACAGTGTTTTTCTTGCTCTGCTGTAAAATTGTCAGAGAGGAGTGGAAGGCATCAAGAGGTGGTACTCGGCAATAGAAAAAGATAATTCCTGTTTATTAGATTTTGGCAGGATATATATTGCTTTCCAGGTTAGGTTTGGCAAATCAGTTGACGCACCCCTGTGATCTCCAAGGCTCTGTCTCTTGGCTAGAGAACAACCACTCCTATCCCCTGAAGCGACCGGCCTTGAATTTTTTTTAATTGTGTTTCGTGCAAAACAAAAAACTATGACAAAGGAAATATCCACAGAGAGCTTGATAATTGCCCCTTGCATTTTCGGAGGGATTGTGAGGGTAATTATGAGACGCATAGCTAAGTTCCTCCTGTGTAAACAAGAGAAGACTAGGCTTATTAGGATGCTGATAGATTCATTCTTCACCCTCTGCAAGAGGAGCACTCTGAAAGCCGCTTTCATGGAGACTGGAAACATTTTTTTATTTGTTTTTCAATTGTGTCTGCCAATTTGCATTCACTCGTCACTCATAAGTTTGCGAGATAACGACGCCTCATTTTATTTTCATCAACTGCTCCCTGATAGGTTTCGTTTCTCCTTGTTATGTTTTGTTATTTTAGAGCTTTAGAACTTCTTTTTTTATGTCGCTATTTGCCAGACCTAGTCTGGAAAATTATTTCAAAAGAATAAATCAGCCGCATGCTATAAAGCGAAGTGGAATACATTTAAGATTGCCTTTCTCTCCCGGTAGACCTATCCCTCTAGTGAATGAATTCAAATCTATTCTCATCGATTCCCTTCATGTGAAAATCTCTTTGCAATATCTTTGACAAATGGCAATGATGGGAGCTTTTCTAAAGTTAAATGTACAAACGCCATGCCTCCCCCGGTCTAGATTATAGAGAGATGACTACTTTGGCATCTGAATGCAAATGAAACAGTCATGGGGCTGTCATTGTCTGGTCTGGTCTTCATGAGACAGTGCACAGCAACTGCAGGCAGGACAGATGACGTCACCGGGTGAGTGCGCGCCTGTGTTTTGGAGCCTGCGCTCTCTCTCCCACATAGTGGGTTTGGAGGTTTATCCAGCGTAATAGCATTTAAAATAAACAACCTTCGCTTGGAACAGGCTTTGCATTGTGGTGTGGGGCTGATAGGGCCCCAGTTTGAGCCAGAGAGAGCAGCTGTCATATATCGAAAGCGCGCATTACGCTAGGAAATGACGAATTACGTCGCTGGAAGCACAGCCTGTTTCGGAGGAAAAGGGAGCACCCTTTTTTCGGGTGGTGGGGAGGGCGGGGGACGTGGGGGGGGACGGAGGGCAGCTTCTATGTTATCCAGCTGGGTTTCTTGATTTCACCAAGGAGAGATTCAAAGTTGCCTTGAGGCATTTGTAAATGCTTGGCTCGTCGTGCGGGACGCGCCGGAGAAACTCCGTCTGACTCTCCACTTTCTAAAGAGGCGGAAACCCACGCCCGGGTCGCTCCTTTCTCCGACTCCTCTCTACCTCCCGTCTAAATTGTTGCCCGATGCTAATATAATAATAGTGTTGCAGATGGTCCTGGGAGACATGGCTCCCACGGCCCTCCTCTCTCTCTCCCACTACCCCCCCCCCCCTCCCACCGCCCCCCCCCCCCCCCCCCCCCCCCCCCCCCTCTCCCACCGCCCCCTCTCCCACCCCTTCAGTCTCTGGCTCTTCCATACCAATCTCTTAGCCTTTCGATGATCCCTGCTAAACTTAATTGTCCAACTGCAGCCAAATGCAGGGCCCGCTCGTCAAACGGTCATGACGGCACGGTGAGAACATGTTTCCTTCTGGTGCGGACAGGACGTCTTTGGAGGGGAGAGACAGCTGAAATTGGGAGGAAAACACAGTGGGTGACCTGGAGAGGTCTCCCGGTGAAAATTGCATTCTGCTGTGCAGCCGCTGTTAACAAAGGGAGAAATTACATGTATTTAGGCGATTTGGGAGATTGTGGACCCCCCATGTCCTAAACATCAGACCTAAACATAGTTTATTAAAATTGCATGTTTGACTTGGCAGTCGGTGGGGGTCAGCAGATGAGAACTTGCTTCCCATTCCTGTAAGACATTAAGGGTTGATATTTGAATAGCGTAGCTGTTTAGCCCCGGTTTCTGCTTGACCGTGTTACAGTCCACCTCATTGTTCAGGCTGCTAGCATGTTTTTCATCCTGAAAGGTTGCTGGGTAGGACCTATCATCGGGACTGGAGGGGGGTGGGGTGGGGGTGGGGTGGGGGAACGAGAAAGGAGAGAGCGAGCCACACAGCTCGATCTACCGCCGCACAAACGCTAAAGACGAAACGGCCAATTTGGTTTTGATTTTGCAATAAAAGTCTTAATGCAGAACGCGAGTAATGAGCCATGCTGTTTTGACTGTTTTTCGCTCATATATTTCCCTGTGATATTTATTCATGCTTGTGTGTCATTTCTAGGGATCTGGTCAGCTCCAAGTGGAGTAGTCTCGAGCTAGAACCTTTTATGGCCTATCCATAGTGGACTTATGTTGTCCAAGAAGTATCTTAATGTTTGGCCTCAAACCCTGGCTTCGTTGTTCAGAACCTGGTGGTCTCCTCCAGTGATCCTCCCTGTGTTGGGTTTGCGCCTTGTCAAGGCGTCGACTCGCGGTTACAAATCACACAGGCTTCCAGCTGGACGGCCTTCAAGTCAGGAACTCCTACCGAAGGACCCCGGCGCCTGAGCGCGGGACAACAGCTTGAGCACATGGGCCGCTGATTAGATCCAGAATCGATTCAGGAAGCGGTGCAGAGATTTGAAAGGGAGAGGAGTGCTTTCTCTCGTTCACGTGTTTGGTCTGGTGGGGGTTTTGGCCCTTTGAGGCCGCCAACAGCTCTGATGTCATTTCCTTTTGAAAGTCGCCTGCTTGTACATTAAAGGGACGGTTTTTTTTCTTCCATTTTTTTATTTTTTTATTGTCGAGGCAACCTCATTAGCGAGCGCGTAATGTAACCGTTGGGAGGTCTCCCCTTTGAATTAGCGAGGTCTTTAAGAAACAGGCCGATAACCAATTGCTGCCAACTCATAACTCTCTCTATCTGTCCGTCTCTCTCTTCCTCTGCTCTCAGAAATCATCGATGACCTGGCACACCTGGTGGACAAGACGGACGGCAGGATCCGCACCGAAACGCGGCGGGTGAAGCTGGTGGAGACCAAGTCGGCGTCGTGCGGTGAGTGCCCTCTTCGCCTGTCCTCAGATGAGCCCTGCTCTGTGTTTCTAACCCCCACCCCCGCCGCCGCCCCCGCAGCCCAGGAAAGACTATGCTTCCCACTCTGATTTACAAGAATCAGAATACACCACCACCACCCCCCCCCCCCCCCCCCCCCAGCCCCCTAACCACACACACACACACACACAAAAACACTGCAGTTCTCCACCACATAGAAAGACATGGTGAGCCAAAACCAAAGTGTGAATGCACTTAACTTTGAGGTACTGTGACTCTCCAGTAAGCACACCATTAGGGCTCAAAAGCTGTTCCACGACATCGCGTGAATCGAGGCATCAAAGGTGAAAATGCAGTGTTCCAACGCAGCGAAACTCCTCAAACCTCTTCAGAAGTTTTCGAAAGATCATTACTTAGTGAACAACCATAGATGGTGCATGAGAATGTGTGTGTGTGTGTGGGGGGGGGAATGACAAAAAAGGATCCATAGGTCTCAGTCATTAGCCCGGCCATACGCGTTCATCTGATTAGTGTGATCGATGAAGGTCCAGAGTGAATGCTCCGAGCGCGGGCCAGGGGCATGTTGCCAGAACCCCATTTGTCAGCGAGCCATTCAGGGAGAGCCTGTTCCTCCGGCCCTCGCCATCGCCTGACTCAATGCTGCTTAATGGAGCAGAAACAATGACATTGATGGAGACAAGCGCGTTTGGCACCGGGAAACTCCTCATAGTTAATAGGGGAGGACCGTCTCTCTGTCACGCCTACTTCATGGAAGCCTAGCAGCTTCGGAGAGAGAGCCCCTGGAATCCTCTGTGTCGGCCTCGCTCGCGCTGGTGTTTCCAGGGACCGTGAAAAGACTGCCTGAGAGAGAGGCCCTAAGTCAGCTTACCTCGCTCGGCTCCCTGGCTTTGATGGGAGTTCAAACGGTTTACAGAGCCGAGGGTGGAAGTGAACTCCGCCTTTTGCCATCGCACACAACCCACCCTCCCCACACTTAGTTTGTTTAACTCGGCCTTTAAGTCTTTACAAAGGGTTCTCCTCCTTCATCTGTTTTTCTGTGTCCCTCTCGTTTTCTTTCTCTCAAAGGCGACCTTGATGGGGTGGGGTTGGGGGGGTTGGTTGTAAGGGTGGGGTGATTTAGCCGGCGAGGGCGAGAATGTGGGAGCAGGTTTCTTGGTTGGGGCCAGGCCATGTTTGCCTTCTAAACGCCAAAAGGCATTGCCCTGGTGATGGCCGCATTGTTGCACCCGGGCGCCGTGGTAACAGGTGGTCAGGGACCCAGGCCCCAAAGCTGGGCGGGCTGAGACTGGGGCCAGGCAGAGAAGGTCAGCTCGCTGAAGGCCTAATTCCATTTCCCCCGTCCCCATGGCACCCAGTTAAGGGTTTGTTTGTAGATCCCAGCGCCTGAAGTCACAAGCGCACATTGTGTTTAACCCAGGAGGCTTTTATTCTGCCCTGTCTTTCTCTCTCTCTCTCTCTCTCTCTCTCTCTCTCTCTCTCTCTCTCTCTCTCTCTCTCTCTCTCTCTCTCTCTCTCTCCTCCTCTCACTCTCTCTCTCTCTCCTCCTCTCACTCTCTCTCTCTCCTCCTCTCACTCTCTCTCTCTCCTCCTCTCACTCTCTCTCTCTCCTCCTCACTCTCTCTCTTTCTCCTCCTCTCACTCTCTCTCTCTCCTCCTCACTCTCTCTCCTCCTCTCACTCTCTCTCTCCTCTCACTCTCTCACTCTCTCTCTCTCTCTCTCTCTCCTCTCATTTTCTTTTTCTTCTCCTTCTGCGTTCCGACGCATAACGACATTTGTGTATCCGGTGCACCAGCGCGCGCGCGCGCGCGTTCTCAGCGTGTGGAAAATTACCCTCCTCCTCGCTTCCATCCCGACAAAGTATTTTCCCCCTCCATTCCTCAGTCTGCCCACCTCCACTGCTCAGCGCTTGTTTGACACTTGTCTTTGTGTGGCGCTGAGGAAGAATTGAAAATAGCACATGCCACAAACCTTTCGAAAAGGTTTCCCCCCCTCTTTTCTTCGCCCTGCGTGTTTATGATTCCAGAGCTCTGAGGGTTTTATTTATTTTTTTACAACCGCCGCTCATCTAAAGCCGTGGTTTCGGTGTTGTGTCTTACTCGAGTCGTCCTGTAGGTTGGAATGGCAGACTGACAGAGGCGTGCATACTTGACATAGTTGTCGCGGTAACTGTCTCGTTAAGGCGACATCATTACCACAGACAGGGCAGAAGCTCTGCTAGAGAATTTATTAAATGTTTTCAAAAAAGAGTTCTAACGTGAAATATTTACTTTAATCGCAAGCATGGTTCTCATAATTATAGGAAACATCCACTTTTCTTTTTTTTTCTTTTTTTTTTACTATATAACAATACATCCATGTGTTGCTGTTGGTTTAGAAAGGTTTTGCGTGACTGGTGGTGTAGAGAGGGAAACTCCGCCAGCGACCCCGGCCTGCCGTCACACTTCGCTAGCACGCTGAAAGACGGAGGAGGTAGGGGTCGACTCCTCCTCAGAGAAGGAGGACCCACATGCTGCACGGCATGGTGACTGATGGCAAGGTGGGCTTCACTGCAGTCGACGGCGCGTAGTGAAACATCCTCAGTCCTGTTGAAACGTACTGGATGTGTGCACGTCAAGCACAGTACGCCTCCTGGAGAGGTCCAACACGGAGTTGAGTGAGAAGGACGACGCAATGTTTCGTCTTGTCGAAGAAACCGAATCCACTTTTGGGTAGGTTTTTAGTTCGGTTTAGCCTCGTAGGCTGGCTCAGGGTTTAGGGGTTTACCTCGTTCGAAAGCATTTAAGGTAATTGACCCCCCCCCCCCCCGGCCAAAATCCAAACGCTCCGTCTGTAATAGAAAGTAAACCCCTTTCAGCCAGTCACTTCCAGTCCCCTCAGCCCAGCACCTAGATTCAGGAGGGTGGAGGAGTGAGGAGTGTGGGGTTTTAAAGTGTCCAGTTGGGATTAGGCTGGCAGATTAGTCCTTGGTACCAAAGGAGCTGTGGCAGGCTGGTGTGAGTTTCCCATGGCTTAAGAGTCTCATCAGACATCTTCAGGAGCGACCCCTCTCCACCGGCTAATCCTCTGGGCCCGAGGAGGACCACTCTGCAATCCCAGAATCCCGCAGGTGGCTTGTGTCTGAAGTGGAGCATGAATGGTTTAGACTTCTGACAGGAATAGTGGGGGGGGTTGGGTAATATGCTGGAGAAGAAACATAATTGAAGAATGTGGAGCTGAATTGCACCGCTGTGACCCCTTTTTTTTTTTTTTTTTTTTTGGAACGCCCTTGTTTTAGTCTTAAACTATATCCTGTTATATCGAATGCAGACCTTTTATCTACAGAGGCCTCTGTGTGAAGAATAAGAATCCAAGCTGAATTTCTGAATTTGTAACTTCAACTGCATTTGGAACCTGAGGATCTATGGTGTTGAGCTCATGAACTACCCAGGTATTAGAAGCAGAGGTTTGTCACGTTTACATACGCTTACCTCACATTTATGACTTGCTTTTGGCTGCCAACAGTGGAACATTGGAGGGCTGTAAAACAATAGAGTTGGAACAGCAGCTTTTTGCGACTGTTACCGTCTCTGACATGAGCTAATTAAATATATTTAGAGGATTTACTCGTGATACATGGGCCGTCTTTTAAAATGTGCGTCTGCTACACTGTTTTTATAAAATGTGACATCATTCCAACTTGTCCGTTTTGTGTGAGAAACTCCAGCAGATGACAGTTTGCCAAATGACAAGTGTTACGCTAAACACGTTAGCATAAAACTTGACCCTATCCGTCATCGGTCAGCCATGCCTTTTGTGGTCGAAAAAGGGCTTTGAACCACAGGCAAGGAACTATAAAAGGGGGGGGGGGGGGACTGTGGGGGGATGGGGAGGTGTAAAACCCAATATCCACCCACCTTCCAAGTCCCCCATTACACCCACCCCCCCCGCCCCAATCAATTGTAATTTGTCTTCCCGACTTGTCAGAAAAGGGTGTATCCCCAAGCCTGGCTTCTAAAGCTCCGGGGTGGTCACATTGACTGACAACAAACCCCCCTTTCCGCCGTCTATGGCGCATCCCTTCTCTATCTGGCCCTGCAAACACGATTATCACCATCACCCTCCCAGAGGGGGGGTCAGAAGGAGACGCGACACAACGACAACAGCCAAAAGGAAGAGGACGCCTCGGGTGTCCCTGACCGAGACGATTGGGCGTTAGCTAACTTCTGAATAACATTTGATGTTTGGTTTGAAGATTTAGCTACAAGGCATTGGGTCTCCAGACCATTGTTGCATTTGTCCAAAATAGTTGAACAAAGCTCTCGGCGGATTCGGGACCAGCCTTGATATATCTGCGTGCAACAAGCTGAATTTAATGGCAGATAAGTCGATGGACTCCTTCGCTGCCTCAACATCCTTCACGCTGAAGCCCAGATAATTGGGGGGCAGTTTGCGTGTGTATATTTGCTTTGCTGTGAGGTGTTTAAAGAGCCATCACCAGCAGCGCTGGGAGGAATGTTTCTTTCTTGATGTTTACGTTGAATGGCTAACATGTCAGTTCTAAACAGACGAGGTCATTCGGTCCGGTCGAAGATCCAAACTGTTGATTCGTTTTGAACCGATAGCATCAGTTTTCAAGACCCCTTCATAGCGGGAAATATATGATACCCACCAAAACGTTCCTGCATCGTTCCTTCGCCCCAATCCTCAATCCTCATTGGTAGATACATCCGAAGCAAGAGTGGCAGCTGCAGTATCATGTGATGGAATTCCCGTGGACCGGCAAGAGAGTGACTCACCCGCCGTAACGAGGTGGACCGCTGGCAGCCACATCGTCATCCTCCTCTCCTGGCGTGCTGGTCCATGCGTTCCCCAAAGAGCACCGGACAATTCGTTCCGCATGGCCACATCACCCCCCGTCTCCGTCCCAGCGGACGCACTGGCTAATTACGCCAGCGAGGGGAATGCGCGAGGAGAAATCCCAAAGCATGAGAGAAATGTAAACCAAAAGGGAATGGTCAGGGGGGGTTCTCGGGGTGGGTCGGGGGACGGAGATACCAGCCGTTCACGCTACATAACAACGGACGGGCCGAGTCAGCGAGGGAGGGCCGTCGACAGCCGTCAGACGTCTGGGAGACGCAGTTGCTCGAAACCTTCACCTCCCCCCGTGCCGTTGAAGTAGCGTCTGTAAGGAGGGAGCGAGAGGGGACAGAGAAAGGGAAAATGTCAGGTGGCTGAGCGGTTAGGGAGTCTGGCTAGTAATTTGAAGGTTACCGGTTCGATTCCCGGCCGTGCAAAATGACGTTGTGTCCTTGGGCAAGGCACTTCACCCTACTTGCCTCGGGGGGAATGTCCCTGTAGTTACTGTAAGTCGCTCTGGATAAGAGCGTCTGCTAAATGTAAATGTAAACGTGTCCTTGGGAGAAAGTTTCCAAACTGAACGTTTGGGTGTGTGTGTGTGGGGTATGACTTGGGAAGACCACCGTGTCACACAATGCACCTCAGACCTCTTTGTCTGAGAGAGGTTTGATGTGAGATAAATGGCACAAGCCCCTTCGAAACCACGCTCCTCCTCCTAACCCCTTTCCGACCAACACCTCAGAAGAATTTCTGAATTCGAAACAGCTGTAGGTGGAATAGCCTTTCCTCAAACATACCCAACTCTCCCTCTTACTAATGGTATGAGGGATTAAATAAATACAATAAAAACAATGACATTCTTCAACCATTAAGCACGTTAACTAGCTGGCTGATTTGACCTTACGTATGTGGGGGTTTGATTCCTTTTTTGTTTTTTTTTGGAGTCAGGATTTCCATCTGTGATGGCTAACGCCTAAGCTATGTGTGATACCGTCAGGTCTCTCTGGGGCAAAGTGCTTTTGATGAAGTGCGAGCTAGTCCTTGTCAGTGGAAAACATTGATTACCCCGTCTCACGCCAAATCCGAAACACGTGCATATCGCAGTGTGTGATCTGTGTCCGTGGATGTGCCCTGCATGTATGCTGCATGAAGTCATCATGGGGGGGGAAAATGGAAATGGGTTGTGAGGGCGTAGCTCAGGGAAACTTACCGAGTGTGTGTTAGTGTGTGTGTGTGTTTCAGCTAACATCTCCAAGTCTTCCCCCATGATGACTTTCCATAAACGAGTGTATTCTGTGGCTCTGCCATGAACTGCACGGCCAGAATGAATCGGTGTGCCGTTCCTTTGTGTCTGGTGACTCCCTCTTGCACGTAGCACTAATAGAACCTTGTTGGACTTTCAGGGTGAGCCGCTGTCTAAACCTTCCTCTGTCTTCTGCCCCCCTATCAGGGATGCTGGTAATGATCGTCCTCCTGTTGATCGCCATCATAGTGGTTGCTGTGTGGCCGGTTTAAGGGCATCTCTTTGTGTACGGGGCCCCGCCTGCTACCAAAGACTGCTGGATTGGATCAGGACTCGTGAGGGTGAACCGGGGTCCCACGGGGAGATGGGACGATTTGACTTTGCTCTCTTTGCACAGCATGGCTCGCCATACAGTACACACACACACACACACAGAGAGAGAGAGCCAGACAAACACACGTACTAACACACAGAGACGCACACACAAACATTCTCACACACAGACGCCATTCCCCTCTCTCTCTCCTGTCCCTGGATGTTGACCTTGCCCGCCCGTTGAAGCCAGTGGGTAAGTGAACTGTTACTGTTTCCTGCCATACGGAGGCCAGAATGAGAAGCTGAGCACTCGAACGAAAGACGAGAAGCTTATTATTTTGTTAAATGGTGTTTGGTTGGGTAGAGGGCAGTGTGACCCTACAGTAGGAGCTGCCGCCATGGGACTTTGATTTCCTTTAATAATTCTGTCTGTGGTCTGAGGGTACAAGGACGGTGATTCCACTGGCTTAGCAATACTCACTCTGATATTTACCTTTCCTCGCTGCTCTGTAATGTTCATGTTATGATTTGTCTTTGGATTTTTATAATGTTTATGGAATAATGCCAGCCAAAACAAATAACACAAACCTTGTCGCTAACTATGACTGTTTTCCTTTCCTGTAAATCAAACGAACTTAATGGTATGTTGTAATTTTCCAATAAATGACATGTACTGTTACTAGACCCTTGGCTGCCATCTGGGTTTGTGTTCGAGGGTTTCGGGAGGATGGTGATAATGTGACACGGTGCTCAAAGGCTACCATTCAACCGAATCGCCTGAATTTGGCAGAGTTTTCAGACTTTGAGATTTGCCAGCGTTTCCTAACTTGCAGAATGTGTTCAACTCTGCATACCAGGTCCAGGTCAGAGATCTTGTCTGCGTCTCCCCCCCCCCACTGTAGAACGGGGAAGGGTCTTGTGTCAGACATGCTGAACTTCAGGACTTTTGGGAACTGATTTAGAAGGAAAACAAGGCACACATTTGACTTAATAACAAGAGTTTATTTCAACTGAATTCTGGATTTAGTTCTACCAGGTTGGTGTTCAGTAGTTAAAGTTTCCTTCTTTTTTTTTATCACAACCATCTAAACAACCACAAACAAGTAAAAAAAAAAAAAAAAAAAAAAAGGCGAAACAGACAATAAAATCCACAATGTCTCGTGTCATTAAATATATTCATATATAATAACCATAATATATTAGTACGCATTGTAAAACAGCACTGCAAGGGTTTCTTGCAGTGGCCACAGCTAAACAAAATTTACAATTCATAGCATGAACAAAAGCAACAATTTGACAGGTTGTCTACAGTTAATATTTGATCGTGGAGACTGCCGACCCATTGCTCAGGAAAAAAACATCAAAAATGTACATCATGTGTGCTGAAGAGACTTCAGAAAACGATTAGGTTTTGATTATATCCTTGGTGCCAAACAGAGATACATTTACGTGTGAAGTTGCATGGTACAGATATAACTTCGAAGGCAGTTATGTCAATATATGTATAAATATGTGTATATGTCATCTATATATTTCATCTTTGCAAGAAGACACCAGCACAAAGCATATCTATATAAACGATCTGGAACCAATATACCTCAAATCCGATCCACCATGTGAATGTGATTGGATTGGTTTGAAATCAAACACAGATGTTGAATATTTATTTCAGAATGGGGACAATCAGGTCACTAAATGAAATGCTTTTCAATATCTGCAGTTCTCCTGGTAGCCTTACCCTTATGCAATTTATTTCTGGAGATAATTCCTTTGACAGCCCTGTAGGATCTCCATAGAGATGTCTGCAGGTCTAGACTAGACACATCCCCATGACCTGTCAACAACAGCCCACAGGATCCAGGTGGTGCACAGTGGTGAAATGTGCACCACAGTACACACGGATGAGGGCACTGCATGGGGTGCGGAGGAGGTCGTGGTATGAAGTTCATACTTTTGATTCGGTTTTAAAGTTTCATAGTCATCCAGGTCAAAATGTTTACTTATTGCCTCTCATACTTTTCTGTTGCCTAGTGCAACCAAGATTTAAATACTGTTATTTTTACTGTCTGTTCTTTCTCTTTGCCTGCTACAATCTACAATCAATATATTGAAGATAACAAAAAATAGGGTATTATAATCTAGATAACTTTCACATAAAAATACTACCTATACAGATGTAATGCTTTATTGCCACTATTAGTACCTTGGAAGGAAGCATGTTTCAATCACAAAGAGGGCTTTACATTTGAGGAGAAAAAACACATTCATCTATTTAATATATAGTCATAATTCTCACTGGGCGTAAAATAGTATTTAAGTAAATTCAACACTGCATAAACAGTGTTGTGCAGATTGGCATGAAAAGTATTAGGAAATATTGTCCTAGGAGAAAGGTCATATAAATATGTACATTGTTACGTTTTTCGAACTGGGTACCAGTATTTTCACACCATACAATGCTTGGTTAACATTTTCTCTAAAACAATGTTATCCTGGCCCCACACAATCCCAAACCCTCCAGTATCATTTATGAAACCACAAATGCGTTCTTTTTGTCTGTACGTGAAGCACATTCAGGCATGTGCTTCACGTACAGACATCGGGACCCCAAAAAAAGTCCTCTCCCGTTTCACTTAGACAAGGGGCTAGGCTCGCAAGCAAAGTGTTTGGATGCATGTCTAATGTGAAGTTGCCATGGGACTCCAATGGGACTGTCAGTTTGACATTTTCAGTGACATTTATTGTATAATTATATTGTATTCATGATATTGTCATGGAAAGTCATACAGACATCCACAGCTCTCCGGGTGACCTCCTAGACATTGTAAATATCTGTCGTCGTCTACTGGAGTCCAGTCAAAGGGTCAGAGCACTAGCGTCAGCATCTACCGGCAGCACAGGGCCAGTGAGGGAAACAAACAACCAGCCTGTTGGAAGAGAGGGGGTTGTGGCGCTGTGTGGCCCGCAACCGCCACAGGTCACGTCAAGGAACATTCCTTTGCGTGATCCCCTTCAGAATCCTGTGGGCTCATGGAAGTAGCGTCATCCAGGACAATACCGTCAGTAGTCTGGGGGAGTCAGATGGCTGAGCGGTTAGGGAATCGGGCTATTAATCAGAAGGTTGCCGGTTCGATTCCCGGCTGAGTCAAATGACGTTGTGTCCTTGGGCAAGGCACTTCAACCTACTTGCCTCGGGGGGAATGTCCCTGTACTTACTGTAAGTCGCTCTGGATAAGAGCGTCTGCTAAATGATTAAATGTAAATGTAAAATGTAGTCTGTTGGGGCTCGGCTGTGCTTAATTAGCTTAATCAGTCAACTAGATTCGTGTTAATTATATCACTGAGGATATCGCTGGGGGCATAGATCTAACCACCTGCAATCTGACCCACTTAAACATTGCCGATGTGCAACCGAAACGTTTCAGTTTACCCACATGTAATATAAACGGGCAGAACAGTGGTCAACTCATTGAGGCTTCAAAAGGATGTTATTTTATGGCACTTGGTTCTAATAGGAGCCGATGGTATGCCTAAGTCCGGATTGAGGATGGCAGAGCAGAGGTGGATGAGAGAGAAGATGATGAATTCAGTGACTGTGTGTCTTTGTCGTTGTTATGATGCACCAGCATCCACTACGGATGTTTGCGAGGAAAAAAAGAAAATAAATAAAAGAACTGTATATGCCGGTGCAAACTCAGCAAATCCACAAAGGGACGAATCTCGGAGGCTGAAATAAAACCCATGAAACCAGATCTACGAGGTGGTGAGCTCCTTCACAATAAAAGTTCACTAGAATACAAAATCATCCTAATAATATTCTCTTCATGCTTCTACTAAAAAAAACAAAAACACAAAGCAGCAACTGTCACAGTCCCTTTTCTGTCCTCGCTCCTCTCTCCCTCCGTCTCTCCCGCTCCTCCTCCGATCCACTCCTTTTTTTTTATATATTTTTTTTATCTCCCTCGCTCCTCCGCCTCGTCTCCTGTCCTTTTTTTTTACCCCCCCCCCCATCCCTCCGTCCTCCGGGGCTGGGGCGGTGTCCTCCCCGCCCTATGCCTTCTTGCACTTGCCTTTCTTCTCACGCTGCTGGAACTTCCTCAGCCGACGGGCCCACGTGTCCCTCCACTGGATGACCAGGCTGCCCTTGTCGGCCACCACGCCGCTCTGGCCCGGGGAGTCCTCGTCGTTGCCCAGGAGCAGGTACTTCTTCCCGGGCTTGACCTTGGGGCACTTGCAGGCCACGTCCTTGGCCCTCACCCACAGGAACTGGTCGCCGCGGCGGATGCGGCTCTCGCCCTGCTTGTAGACGGAGATGATGTTGACGGTGAACTTCCACCACTCGCCCGCCTTGTCCGCCTTCAGAATGTGCACCTGGACCGCTGTGGAGGGAGAGGGGAGGGAGAGAGGGAGGGGGAGGGAGGGAGGGGGGGAACAAGGCAAAATACATGAGACATTACACTGTCTTATTGTTATGTCTTCCTCCAACAAGGCTGACTCGATTCCAGCGATGGGATTTGCTGGTTTCCTGTCTGGGTCCGGGTATCACAGAGCCAAATTCAACGACACGCATCCCTCCCTCTTCCTGGCACTGATGACACGTCTCCCCCTCCCTTCCCCCCTTGGTCTTTATCGTGTGCTCCACTCCTTCCTGCTGTCCTGACCTTTTCCTTTCCTGCTCCTCTTCTCCACGGACACACGCGGGTGATAACCAACGACCGTTACTATGGCACCGAGTGCCAAAACACTCCCATCTTTCCCTCTCGGAAATGTCTTCCCTTTCCCCCACTTGTCGGTTCTGGTATTTAGAAAGGTGCGGCCGAACACAATGCAGAGACAATATTTGGTGAATAGAAGGTGACAAGAAAAAGGGGGATTTATTTGCTGACTGAGATTTTCTCTCCAGAAATGCCCTCGCGGACGCACTGTCTGAGGAATGGGTCTTTTGACTGGAGACTGCAGGAAGTATGCCTTTCTGAAAGCTGACTGGCTCTTCCTCCAGCTGTGACTGTTGTCCAGGCATCAGTGGGAACCGTCCTGTCCCAAGTAAGCACGGGCGCCTGGGCTGCCAGTCGTCCACTTAGGATGGTCTCTCTCTCTCTCTCTCTCTCTCTCTCTCTCTCTCTCTGTCTCTCTCTCTGTCTCTCTCTCTGTCTCTCTGTCTCTCTTTCTCTTCTAAATGGTCTGGGCTCCTCGGAAATTCAAGCCCAATAGGGCATGACAGTCTACCATGTGTTGCAGGCTATGAAGGGATCCCTGTAGGACCACCACTGTCTGAGCCCCATGGGCCACCACTTAGCTCTCCCCAGGTGACGCTAAATACCTCTGTCAAAGTAGGGAACCCCACTGTGGTGCTAGTCTTCTCTGTAGCTATGACGAGACTCATTGTCGGTATACTGTACAGCCTCAAAAAGAGAGTTGATGGTAATGAATCTTGTGGAATTGTCATTGGGCAATGTTCTTGCCCAAGTAGCTTGAGACTCTGCAAATCAGACAGTGGTAGCATCTCTATTGGCTCTGGTAGCATCCTTTTGGCTGGGGAGGTTAAGGCGTGTGTGTGTGTGTATGTGTGTGGCATACTGTCAGACGCTGCTGTCGGGGCAGGGTGATTTGTTACGTTATTAGGAGGAAGTGGAGTAGGAGGAGCCTGGCTGGGACGAGTGTGGGAGAGACACGGGGAGTAATATCACATGATGAATGACCTGGACCGAGAGGAGGAGAGGGAAGGAAAGAGTGGGTGAGACAATCAGAGAGTAAGAGAGAGAGAGAGAGAGGTAAAGGGGGAAGGAACGAGGGAGACAGAGAAAAAAAAAACCCTGGTTGAGGTAGAGTGGGAGAGAAGAGAGAGTGAGAGTGAGAGTGACAGAGAGAGAGAGTGGACAGCCCTCTTCCTCGTAAATCCAACAGAGTGCGCCACACAGAATTGAGGCAGGCCATTTGCAGCAGGTCTAAATGGGACCCTTAGGAGCCGTATGGAACTCTTAGGGGCCGTCATCCTCTGAAGTGAACCACAGCTACTCTACTCTGGGGGGTCACAGCTATCCCCTCCGACCCACCTACACACTCTTAATGACGCAGAGTCGAGCTGCAAGCCTAAATGAGTCATGTCCAGAGTTGGCTGGCTGCACGTCAGGCATGGTGGATCACAGCGGGGGGGGGGGGGGGCCCACTGTAGCTAACGGTGACATCACGCCTTTTATATAACCGTCACGCACACGGGCGGGCCTGGTGTTTGAGGAACCCCCCCCGGGGCGTACGCCAGACCGGAGGCACGGCCTGAGAGGATTTAAGGCCGGAAGCGCTCCCACGGCGCTTCCGGTCCGCTCGAGGCCGTCGACCCCAAGGTGAACTCACCCCGGCGCCCTCCGTCACCCTGGCCTTTACCGGTGGCCGCCACTGGAAGGCGCTCTCTGTTTGGGATTGCACCGACGCGTCAAGGACAAGTAAACCCATGAATCAGGTTCATTGTACGTATCCCCCCGCGCGCCCCGTTGGTTGAGTGCAGTCCCACTGAGCGTGCCGATGTGCTAATTGCCCCCCCCCCCCCCCATTCCCAACCTCCCCCCCATGCCCTTTGTGTGGGGGACTGAAAGACAGGACCCCAGCACCCCGTGGTTCTCTATGGGTGGGTGGAGTGTGTCCGTGTCGCTTAGAACGGCTCCCTCGCCCAACGTGGCCCAGAGGCAGTCAATCTTTTACCGTATACGTGTTCTGAACAAAACAGTTGGGCGGGGGGGGGGGGGAGGGGGGGGCGGCGCAGTTGCGTGAGATCAGAATGACTGAGTGAGTGTGTGAGGTGTCGGGTCTGTTCACCTCGAGTATGAAGGACGGGGAGGGGGGGGGGGGAATGGGGGCGGGGAGGGGGGGGGGGTTTAGAGGGGAAGCAGGAAATTGACTGTAATTGGTAATTGGAGGGGACTGTAAGAATGAGCAGCGGGAGTTCCCCAATGTAGCCCTCCTCAGAACAGGAGCGTGTACCCTACCCATGCTGCTACACACACACACACGCACGCTGGAGGAAATCCAATGAGTCACAGCCCTCCCTGAGGTCTCCTGGGGTGGTGCTGCTGGAATCACTCACCAGCACCAGCGGGTCCCCTACACACACACACATACACACACACACACACACACACACACGCGTGTGTGCTCCTACCCCTGGCACATGCCACAGCGATGGGGAACACACGGTGAGCGGAGGATGTGGGTCGGAGGCGAACGATGCCGTTCTCTCTGGGACCCTCAGCGATCCCAAACCAGGGAGGCCATGAGATGTCCTGGTGACAGGAAACAGCTCACTCCCTCCCTGCCCACACCTCCAGGACGCTTCCCTGTAGTCTGATGCCTTATAGCACACGCACGCACACACACAGATGAAGTGTGTCATCATTGAGCAGGCTGTGGGACTGTGCCCAGGGTTTCTCTGGGGGCTTCTCTGGGGGGAAGGAGGTGAGTTAGACAGGGCCCAGTTGTGCTCCATTAGGGAACCTGGCTCTCCATATCCTTCGCTGTGCTCCACTTATATATCTCAACGTTACTCAAATGAGATATCTCTACACCGTTGCTGACACACACGTGTGGCAGACACAACACGCTTGTGAGTATGTCGTCAATTTGATGATCAGTATCATCAAATAGAATGCTATGTCTAATGCTTCTTAATATCGAAAGAACTTCCTGATAGTTATCACTGGGCAGAAACTTAGGTTGCAGGACGAAGATGAGAAACGTCTCGGGCATGTGCGGATCGATCAGGCCTGTGGGTTTCTAGGGCGTGTGTGTGTGTGGGGAGGGGCGGGGGTGGGTGGGGGGGGGGGGGTGGAGGGGGAGTCCCTCCGGAGTCCTGACATCATGACCAGAGGTGTCTAACCTGACCCCGGCCTAAATCCCACCCAGGACAATGGCGACGGCTGCCATTCAATCCGCTGAGGTATGCTGCAGGACGGCCCGTCTCGCTTCGCCGATTAAACTGACTGGCTTCAATCAGGGGGCCGGTGGTGGGGAGGGGGGAGGGGGGGGTGGTAGGTCGCACGTCTTAACCGCACCTTTTCTGAAAGGGGAGGTTGGGGGGGGGGGGGATCTGCCGGATGGTCACCGGAATGCTGCAGGGAAATAAAAGGAAGGGGTCAAGCCTACCTTCGGGACCCCCCCCCTCCTCGCCCCCTTTCCTAATGAGGACCTCTTGGAGACTGACCCAGCCCCGCTGTCCGTCACACTTGATCCTCTTTGGTCTTAAATACCTGCTGGGCTGTCCGTCACACTCCCCCCCCCCCCCCCCCCCCACACCCTAAGCCCTCTCTCTCTCCCTCTCTCTGATGCCCCCCCACCCACACACACCCCCCACACCAACTCCCCCTCTCCCCTGTTTGATCCTCTGACTTTCCTCTGGAGAAGCAGTGATTAAGCCGTCAGCAGGACTTCCCCCAGGGAGATAGTGGGGTGTCCAGTGCGGGAGCTAAGCCAGGCCACACCGAGGTGGGGAACCACAAATAGAGGAGTTTGGGCCCACATTACCTGAGGGGTCCGAGGCTGCCCCCTGGACGGGGGTCTGGGATGTGTTTGGTATTATTCCTCCCCCTAACGGCTTTGGGGATGGTAATCCACATTGTGGATCAGAGCAAGGAAGGGTCACTTCACCCTTAAGCATTGTTTTCGAAGGCTGTGTGTGTGTGTGCATATGTGCGCGTGCGTGTGCGCGTGCGTGCGTGTGTACAGTGCAAGAAGGCAGGTCACTGGACCCGAGAGGCTTACCATAATCTTTCTTGCAGTACTTCTTCATATTGATCTTCAGCTTGCCTTTGGACGCCTTGCAGTAGGAGTCACAGTCTGGGAGGCGGAGCCAGGGTAGGTGGGACGGATAGAGAGAGGGGAGAACAAAGGGGCGGACAAGGGAGAGAGTGCAGGGGAGAGGGAGGGGGGGAGGGGGGGGGGTGAAGAAAGAGGGAATGATACGCTCGGTTAAAACAACTGGGAACAGTAAGACAATAAGGACAGCACATCTTCTGAATTGCCCTCGGTGTGGCGCTGATATGCATCTGCTGGGTCACATTGTCCTGTCTAATAGAGGGCTTATGTGGAGGCATTGAGAGGACTACTGGTCCCTATAGAAAGGCCCAGACAATAGAGGAGGAGCGGGCGGGGGGGGGGGGGGGGGGGTCGCCCGCCCCCGTCTGTGGCCTATCCCTGATGGAAGGGGTGGTGGGCTGGGGTGGGATGGTGTTATTGGACTAGTGCTGCTTAGGTTGCCACCGACGGGGTTTTTGAGAACCATACAAATTACCTCCCCCCTCCCGCTTTCCCCCTCTGTCAAAGTTCCACTATGGGGCTGATTAAGGCCTATGAACCCCCCCCCCCCCCCCCCCCTCTAAAATCACCCAACCTCAAGACCCCCTGGCCGGGTTCAGCTTTTAGAGTTATTACATTGGTGGAGCTCGGGGGTGGTGGTGGCTGGGTGTGCTAAGGAGAGGGGGGTGGTGGTGGTGATGGGAGGGGGTGCGGGGCGGGGCGGAGGATGGGGGAGAATGGGGGTCAGTGCAGCATAAAGGGAGGTCAGGAAGGGAAAATTAGCAGCCCATGAAGCGTTCGCCTCCAATAGGTTCCCCTTTTTTCGGAGCGTCCACCCCGTCGCTGGCAAACAAATAAATACCTCACGCAGGACCCCCCCCCCCCCACCCCCACCCAAACTGTTCCGCAACCCTTCCTCTGCAGTGGCGGGGACCGCCAGGGGTGCGTTCCAGATCAGCGCTCCGGCCTCCTCTGCTTCAGGCCTGATCAGAGAAGTTCCGCGCCGGCACATTGATGATGGATTGCCGGGAGGTGATGTAGGCTACAGTAACGGCCCCTCACGCCAGTGCACAGTAACGGCCCCTCACGCCAGTGCACAGTAACGGCCCCTCACGCCAGTGCACAGTAACGGCCCCTCACGCCAGTGCACAGTAACGGCCCCTCACGCCAGTGCACAGTAACGGCCCCTCACGCCAGTGCACAGTAACGGCCCCTCACGCCAGTGCACAGTAACGGCCCCTCACGCCAGTGCACAGTAACGGCCCCTCACGCCAGTGCACAGTAACGGCCCCTCACGCCAGTGCACAGTAACGGCCCCTCACGCCAGTGCACAGTAACGGCCCCTCACGCCAGTGCACAGTAACGGCCCCTCACGCCAGTGCACAGTAACGGCCCCTCACGCCAGTGCACAGTAACGGCCCCTCACGCCAGTGCACAGTAACGGCCCCTCACGCCAGTGCACAGTAACGGCCCCTCACGCCAGTGCACAGTAACGGCCCCTCACGCCAGTGCACAGTAACGGCCCCTCACGCCAGTGCACAGTAACGGCCCCTCACGCCAGTGCACGGGACTTAACCCCCGACGGGCCAGAGCGCCCGAGGCTTCAGAGAAGGACCCCATGCTAGGCTGTCACAACCGCCTGCCATACATCAGCTCAGCGGTGGCAAGAGTGACGCGAGGCCAAAACAGACAAGAAAAATGAAAATCATTTGTTTTCCCTTTCGCCTTCCCCTCCGCCCCCCCCCACCCCCCCCACCCCCCCCACCCCCCCCCACCCCCACCCCCCCCGCCGCCCTCTCCCCCGTACTCTCTCTTTCTTTGCCCCCTTTCCAACAGACACAAATTGAATCCAGAGCGTGTGCGTGGATCGACTCGCACGTTGTAAAAACTGCTTTCGCTCCGAGGGAAATGGATGGACCGGGGGGACGGAGAGAGGGAGAGGCAGGGAGTGGGAGAGAGAAGGAGGGAGGTGAAAGGAGGATAGGGCTGTTTTTTTTTTTTTTAAAGGGGGTGACGGGGTAGTAAGCGAGGGATAGGACCTTTCAGTTGGGCCTGAATATGAACAAACTGCATTGTTTTGACCGGGTCCTTGCTCCAAGCCTGCCTTTTACTACCCTTTATACTCTGAGTGAATGAGGTTGCCCGGGGAACGGCCTTACGAGAAAAAATGCTCCCCCCCCCCAACCCCCCAAAAAGGGGGAGTTGGGAGAGAGGCTACCCCAAGAGTAGAGAGGAGGGCAGACACAAGAAAGAACAACTTTGACGGGGTGTTTGAGAAGACGTGGATTCCGAATAAATTTGAAAACACGTATAATAAGCCCAAAGCCGCTATTTTACCGAAGAGGGCCGCAAAAAAAGGCGAGGTAGGTAAGTAAATGAACCAGAGGACTCTATATCTGAGCCGCCTGATTACCATGTAAATGACGAGGGGGGGGGGGGGAGGCGGGTTTGGAAAAGGCGTCTTTGTTTTCCCATAACCCCCCTTGATGCCATCATGATACTTCCCTTTGATACCAGCTCGTTCCCCATTAGTGTACCCCTGAGACACCAGCTTCAGGCTCTGCCTGCCCAGGGCACCCCGACATCCCCACTTTAGCCCAGTCAGTCCCCCACCGCGAAGACAAATGTTCCCTTTGTACCGGCACTGCAGGCAGGGGAAATGGAATTAGTCCAGCAGCGCTGAGCTGAGCTGCACTATGCCTTCGCCGGCGCCTTCCACGCTGGAGACCGGACTACAGTACAGCAGTTATGTTTCGTATTCAGAGACCGGTGAAAGACAGTGGTTTCTTGCCCCCACCGTGTGATTGCCCCCCGCTGTGAATGCTAGCGAGGCCGGGCCTGGTCCCAGAGAGGCTGGCCTGGGGGGCACTGACAGGGAGGCTGTGACACAAGGAGGTGTAAACAGGAACACAGAGGGAGGGCTTTCTTCTCCCCGAACAAGACTGATTGAGAAACAAATTGTCGCAAATAAAGCATGTAATTAGATTATAGTCAGTGCCCCTGATCTGCCGCAACTGGAGTGGTGGAGCTGGGCTCCGGCCAGAGGGAGAACGAGAAGTAAACTCTTTCTTTTTCTGTCTTATTTCAACCCAAATCTTTCCCCTCCCAAAAGAAATACCCAAATAAAATAAATAAAAAGCTTGTGTTTTCCCTGAGTTTGAAAACACACAACAGACAGCGAGGCCTGTTTATGATTCATGACATGATGGTTTTGGAGTTGGTTTTTGGCCGGCATGGCAACGCTTTAGATGGCTGGAACAAGGGTTGGGTCATCCTCATTACTGTAATTGAGTTTTAGTGGAGTCAGTGGGCAATACGACTGGCTACCTCCCAGCACGCAGACACACAGAGGGGGAGAGAGAGAGCTGTGCCAAGGGTTTCGTGTTGTGAGGAAGGGCCAAAGGAAGGGCCAAGCTGTAAATCCAACGCTGGAGTAATATTTGTGATGTTGAGTCGATACAATGCAGTTTACATCCACAGTTCTACTCTCTCTGTCTCTCTCTCTCTCTGTGTTTTTCTCTCTCTCTGTCTCTCTCTCTCTCCCTCTCTCTCATTAGACTCTGGACTGGTAATAAAAATCCCACCATGACACCAGGCTGAAGCACACTGATCCTTAACAGGGCGTGTTGACCGAGACTCACGTCCCAAAAATCCAGGGGGAGGGGGGGGGGGGGGGAAACCACATCACGAGGAACACGTGTGGTATGTCCTCATTATCGCCGCCGGCTGCCACCGGTGTCATCCTTCTGGCAAGGATCATCCTCGTCTTTGTACCTCAACCTCATCCCCACCTTCATCATCATCATCATCATCGCTCCCGTCATCTTCCTCCTCCTTCTCGTGCGCCACCTCATAAATCTCACCATCGCCCCCCCCTGTCCTGTCCTGGCTGCGGTCAGTGGAGGTCAGTGGTTCCCCCTGCTCCTCGGTGCCCCGTAGACATCTCTGTCATAATGACTGGTGGGAGTGGCCCCTCACACCAGCCGTGACCTACACACACAATATGTGTTTTGTCTGCGCCGCCCAGTCCGAGGTATTCGCCATGCATTCCAGACCTCCATGTGGCGGTAGGGGTTGGGGGGGGGGGGGGGGGGGGGTTATCGCTGGAGACAAATTAATATCCTTTGCGTCTTTTTTTTTTTTTTTTTGACAGCTCTGCCCCTTCACCCACAAACACACACACCCTTCACGGGCACAAGGAGGCACCTGCTGCACAGCTGTCTGCCCCACCCTCCAGACAGCCCCAAAGCATGCAGGTCCCCCCTCTTTTTCACGACTTTCCTCATTGTTTTCTTCCTTTTCCCGTACCTGCATAGTCCTATTCTCTTCTTCTCCCCCCCCCCTCTCTCTCTCTCTCTCTCTCTCTCTCTCTCTCTCTCCCTCCCCCCCCCCTCTCTCTCTCCCTCTCCCCCTCTCCCTCTCCCTCCCTCCTGGTCTCCTTCTCTTCCCTGACAGGCACATGGGTGGAGAATGGGTGAGTGTGAAGGCGGGTGGTGGTAGATGCCCCTGATAAGGGTTCCACATCTGTTTGCAATCCCCTATAGGATGAGCTCACCGCTGCTGACATACCGAGCCATCCAGAGGTGGGCTCCGGGGCCCTCCGAGACCCTCCGAGACCCAGTAATATATGCACGCTCTGGGCCCCGAGCCTGGGTGGTCCAGCGGGACCCCTCTCCCCCCGGAATCTGACGTGACCGATGCAATCTGTCCATCACGGTTGCCCCACCTCGCAATCTGCTTGATTTCAACTTCTCGCGTTTCTATATTGTGTTACCAGTACGAGTTCTACAGGAATTCCCAGGACTCTAAACGGTGATTACGTTACCAAACTACATGGTCAGTGTCATTATACAGTTTCCTCTAAATTATGTTTACATTGGTTCCATGACACGGTTTAATCAATGGAATTATAGGGAATGCGTCGGACTCTTGATACAGAATGCATAAGCATTGGTGCCATATAATATATATATATAATATAGTGATTATGGCCACGAGCATTTGAAGTCATGATAGATTTCTTCAGTCATAGACTGAGATCGACTTGCGAAACGTATTTACTCTTTCCAAATCTGTGTTCAGGGTCACGTCGCAACAGAATGACAACGCAGACCATAATGAGTGGTGGATTGCCATCAGAAGGTTTGTTTACTTTGAACGCCCCCTTCACTCAAGTCGGCCACAAAGGTTCCATTAGGCAAAGCTGATCCGCACACTCGCTGAACGAAAACGGGCAATAACTTGACAACCGGTTACCACAAAACCCCCAAGCTCCAGACCCACCACCACCCACGATGGTACGAGATTTTGAAAAAGTGTGAAACGGAGGGTTCGAAGAGAATAGAAGGAGGGAAGAAATGGAAAGAATAACGCAGAGAGAGAGAGAGCCCGTCCCCTTTTGCTCTCCTGTCAATCTGATCTGTCAGGGGTGCGTTCGAGACCTCCGACGCCCTGAGAACAGCTGCGAAGGCGTTCTGGCACGCGAGGGCCTCCGTGGGGCTGGGAAAGACCGAGGCGCTGCTCTGAGACTCTGGGCTTTTTCCACCAGGGCCAAAGGACAACGGTGTGGCTGAAGCTCATTCCAGTAGGCGTTTGTGGTGGCTAACTGGTTATTTAAAGTCATGTATTTTGGGGGGGATATTTGCCTCAAAATTCTTAATTTCAATGTGCTAAGGAGGAGAGGGACATTAATTGGGAACATGCCACTGTTTAAAAAAAGCTTAATGCGTTTTTGAAATCTTCTGACACGGATATAAACAGAGCTCGTACAGAGTTTTGACCACAGCTAGCCGGGGGACTGGACCGTGCTTCAAAGTCAGAGCAGAAACCTGAACCATTTGATCTGAAAAACCAATGTGGTGTCCTCCGCTGGATTTGAGCAGGAGTTCATCTTCCCTGATCAGCATCAGATGGGGTTCCAGATCTCTCTCTCTTTCCCTTACTCTGTTCTACTCAGAAGACAAGAATCAACAGATCAACAATAACAAGCTACCGTGCTGTGCTGCGGCAACACCCCACTGCGCTGCACTTAGACTGATTAATTGGATGAAGAGGATGAGATTAAAGAAACCACGTCCCAAGGCCTCACACTAATTGATTTAATATTCATGATGTCTGTCTGACGGGGAGGTAGCGGAGGAGGGTGGAAGGCGAAAGGGATCCAACTTATCCTGTACTCAAAACACTTGGATTTCTTTCATTTTTGGACACTTTTTAACGTGTCAAGATTTCCCAGAACACACCGATGTACTAACCTGATGGTTCCTCTGTGCTGCTGGCAGTGGTGGTCGGAAGGGCAACAGGGATCTCTGCTCCGGGGTAAAATACAAACACAAACAATAGTCAGTTCAATTTCAGTTTGCTTACATTTCCTGGAAACCATTAAATTCCAATAATAGGCTGGTTATCAGTGTATAAATCATGTGAAAAGGGTCTGTAGCGCTTTTTCAGCAGAAAAGCTTTGGTTTTAGTGTGTGACCGCCTTCATACCGCTGTTAGGGTATAAAGGATTGGGTTACAAGTTATTCTCTTTTCAGGCTCAAGTGTAGATACCTTAAGATTAGATCAAAGTCAACTGGGGGAAAAAAACGCAATCGCAAGATCTGGAGTCAAAAGGGTGTCAAAACCTCCCTCCCTCTCTCCCGATCTTCTATTACCTGTATTGTGCTAAAAAAAACAAACCCGGAAAAATGTTGTCTGCGGTTTTTGTGACGTCCCAAGACTTGACTCTCTCAGCCCTCCATCATACCGTGGTATTCATAGTGGGTCAGGAAATTGACACTCAGGGTAGTCATGCATGAAGAAAGCTCCTCTTATCTCCAAAGGAGCAGAATGGTAACAGAAGATCATACAACTAAAACGGTTCTTTTATTTTTTACATTGGTGAATGAAAAGCCCACCAAAGAAAAGGGCGAGGGAGTTAGGGGAAGCAAGGGCAACGATGACACAGTTGTTCTATCATGGCACGTCGATAAAACAGGAAGAGGGCGAACAGATACACATCACAGAAAGAGGCCACAAAAGCGACTGTGTGGTCGTGCACAGATGAAGAGTTTGCGCGGTGAACAGAGACAGAAAGAAAGAATCAAGTCTTTGGATCCAAAACAATCCATCATGTTTGCTCGGCTCCGTCGCTCCGTCGCTGGCCTCTTTTCCTTCGTCTTCCCGTCTTTCCCGAAAGTACATGACATGTTCTGTTTATATACACACCATTAATCAAAACCTTGCCTGGGGCTAATCGGACGCGCATGGCCATCGAACGGTCGATATAATTAGGTATTTTCCCATAAAGAATTTGAAACGTCTGTCTTACGACAAAAGAAAACAATGGCTGCCAAAACAATGGCGCCAGTGGCCCAGAGGTCCCTGGATTACGTGAAGCCCGACTCCCAGTGTCACTGTCGATCAAGCCCTTCGGTCCTCTCTCAAGATAGCACATCAGGATTCAGCCGCGCGTGCCAGATTTCATAATGAGCCTGTTTCTCATAATTGACTCCTATGTATTTACGGCCCTTGACACCCTGAGGTATCGGTCGGGGCTGCACTTTCACTCCTCTCCTGTTGTGAAAATGGAACTTGGCACTGAGTATTGGTATCCCTGAGTTTAATGGATGTGCTGTTAAAAAGCGAAAGCAGATTATTTAGCAATTATCTGAGAAATGTAATATCTTGTTCTCCTGGTTCAGCTGTGAGTCTAGGGCCCCTCTCGCAATGTTTCACACCTCCACGTGTGTGACTTTCCCAGGAAAATCAAAGATATCTGATCTCCTGTGAGATTTTGGCTTTTACAAATCCCTCTCTGGACCTTGACCAAATATATCCCCAGAATTATTGATTTGCATGAAAGCTTTTCATCTCCACAACATAACCAACCAATTAAAACGTGTTGTTTTGAGCTTTGAACAAAGGGTAATTAAATCCTTGTTTCAAGCCTTGTTGTCCTTGTCGTTGTAAGATGCCCGTTGTCTCGAGGGATAGGTCCCGATACAGAACAAATCTTCAGACATTTAGCCCTACTTTTCATAAGGATAAATATGTTATTATCCCAATGTCTGCTTTGCTGTAAGAGTGCCACGCCGGGCTCTGGAGGTGCTGCTGCCAGGGCCCTGGACTCGGGGCTGAGCACTCCAGATTTATGGTGACCGAGATAGTGGACAGACGGGAGACCTTGACCTGAGGCGGCTTCGGTTTAATGGTGTGCTTATTCCAGCGGTGAGATTTACTCCCAGTTCAGAATTCACCGGCTAAGCGCTTGTCTGAGGAAACCAATGGAAAAAGATCGAATGGGAATGTTTCTGTGTGTGTTTCTCAGTTAACAAGAGTAAGAGTGCATGTGTGTGTGTGCATTTTCGGGTGACCCCCCGAACACGGACTAAAAGATTTTCCTACAGTGGTTAGAAGATGAAGGTGGGTTCCACGTACTTATGCAGGGGGCAATGGGCGAGCGGCTCTGCTGGTAGCCTTTAGCGCAGCGGTTGCACGTGATACCAGTCACGCCGTCTTTACAGGGACATTGGCCCGTGGTTTGGTTACAGGTTTTGCCAGCAGCGCCCACGGGATGGCAATCACATGCTGTGAGAAACAGAAGGAGAAGAACAGTGAGTGGTCACACACACACACACACACACAGGTGTGTGTAGGGGTAGGTACACAAAAAACATACGTACACACATAGAGAACACGAGTGCACACTAGTAACAAGCAACAATAACAAGGTAGGAGGATCAAGAGGCACCGAGGGACAGAGAGAGTGAAGCTAGCTTGGCAGGAAATGGTGAAGTTACTTGGTTCCACAATATGACAGACTTGATTTGGCTGCGAGAACACCCGCACACAAATCCCAACTTTCTTTCTTTTTACAGAGCAGAGAGAACTGATATTTTGATGAGTTGCTGTGAATAAACTTTGAATACCCTTAATCATTAAAGTGTGTGTGTATGGGAATGGGGGGAGGTCATGTGTATATTAAATTACCAAATAAGATAGATAATTGTTTTTGGCTGTTTTCTGAATAATTGGATGCTTTGAGTCTGGTCCAAAATGTCGGTCATGTTTCCCTTCCATCTGGGGGGGTCTAGCCTAGACATATGCTTCAGGAATGCTTCAGATATTTCATCATTTATCTTTTGGTTGCCAAAACCGCTGACCATTTTTTAAGTAACAGTTGTTTCTGTCATAACTTTCCTTTTTGCCTATTTTTGTGTTATTTACATTACATTTAGCAGACGCTCTTATCCAGAGCGACTTACAGTAAGTACAGGGACATTCCCCCAAGGCAAGTAGGGTGAAGTGCCTTGCCCAAGGACACAACGTCATTTGGCACGGCCGTGAATCGAACTGGCAACCTTCAGATTACTAGCCCGATTCCCTAACCGCTCAGTCACCTGAATCTATTGTCACTCAATGGATTTTTTTTTGTCTTTGGTGGCAGAAATTTTCGTACATTCCGCAAATCCACAATTCTAATCAAACCTTTTTCCCTCTCAAAAATGTCAATAATACTTAAGTATTTTAAGGAGCTTTAAAGATCTTAAGACTGAAATGTTGGGTTATGGGGTCCCATGTTGTTCCCATGTTTATTTTCGACAGAAACCTAACCATGTTGTGTTACAGCCTAGTTCACGGAGCCCCTCCCTAAATCTCTGCTTAGTGTCACTTGTCACCAACGTAACCTTCAAAGGTCTCGTGTTGAATGAATCAATTTGAGGTTGGTGGGCTATTTAGTGGTTGCTCTCTTGTTTCTGACCACACTGGAGAATGTTGTTGACGTTATGCCTGGTACTAAATTTCTCCATCGATATTATAATTATGTTATTCAATCTCTGAGTTCATCCAACGCAAGAGACAATCTTATTTTCCTTGTCTTATTAGACAAGGTTATTTGATCGACAGCCTCAGGGAGGAAGTTAGTAACATAGTATGGTCTCTGTGGTTTTATCATCCGATTTTGTTTTTAATTTATTTGATTGATTTTTGGATCCTGGTCATGTTGCTTTGAATTGTTTCAAAGCATAATTAATTATAATTAAATAACTGATGGGGAGAGAGAATACAGAAGTCAGTTATTCTCTCTCCACATCTGTCTCTACTGGTCTCTCTACCCCCCCCCCCTCTCTCTCTCTCTCTGGTCTCTTCAGTATTACGGGAGTCAGCTGTTTCTTCTATTCTTATCTTAATCTGATAACGGGAAGGGGGGAATCAGCCGACGGCTTTAAAGCATGTGTAACGATTAGCACTTTATCAGACCAATCTTTCACTGGTTTCAATGCCTCTTTCTGACTGTTCGACAATAGAGTAGCAGGACTATAGAGTACACACACACACACACACACTAACCCATCTCAGACCAACCCTGTAACCACTGCAGAGACCAATCGGGTGTGTCTTCAGGCCTGTAAATTTAAGAGCTTGTCAGCGGTGTTTGAGGGGCGGCTGGGCAAAGTGCATCTCTGGTCGGAGCTTCAGAGAGAGAGAGCTGAGCCTGTGTGTGTGTGTGTCTCTCTGTGTGTGTGTGTGTGTGTGTGTGTGTGTGTGTGTGTGTGTGTGTGTGTGTGTGTGTGTGTGTGTGTTTTTAAGAGCGTCTCTCCAATAACTGCAGCTTAGGCCTGCCAGTAAATCAAGGTGCTCCGCACATGGTGTACAGGTGGGAACCATTCTCCTTAACTTTCTCTCTCTCTCTCTCTCTCTCTCTCTCTCTCTCTCTCTCTCTCTCTCTCTCTCTCTCTCTCTCTCTCTCTCTCTCACTCTCTTTCTTTCTCTCTCTCCGCCTCCTCAACTTCCGAGCCTCCTGACTGCCTTCAGCCCACAGGGACCAGGGTGAGAGTTGAAGTTTTAAGTGGGTGTCAACTTAGCGCTTAAGTGGCTACGCTAACCCCTTTCACGGCTACTCCAGATGGCTGGGGGAGATATGGCGGACAGGAGAACTGGACTGACTCCTCCGCACTCCTCGACCGCTCGCACTTGCAGCGAGAGGGGCGAGCGAGAGGGTGCTCTTGTGGCCTCATGGTGAACAGCCATGGAGCGCAGAGCTCTTTTTAATACGAGCCAGGGGAGGGTTTTTTTTACGGCTCGTGGTTAAAATACTGGTCGAGCCTCTGAAGGTGAAGGCTTAGCCTTGTGTGTTAATGTCTCCATCCTTCTCTATGAAGACATTTGCAGATGCTCAGATGGGGATTGAGTTCCTGAATGTGAGGAGATCTTGGCGTATGGAGGCTCACGTGAAAAAAAAGGGTGGAAAAGTGTTCTGGGTAATGGGGGTGGGTGTGGAAGACATTTCAAAGGCGGCCGGGCGGAGGGTCGGTCTGCTTTTAGCGGATTTGTGTTGAGACGAGATTGCACAATGTGAGAACTTCAAAATCCTGCCAATCTTTTACCATAAAGCTGGCTTTTGAAGTTTGAACTCCACTCCCCCCATTCGTTTTGAACGTTCGGAGCCAATAAGAATAATTTGTTGGCTGATGAAGGGGCTTCAAGCAAGCCTGGGCTGGGTTCTATTATAATTAGGTTTCTACGAGTCCGCAGGAATGCGTGGAGGTCGTACAAAAATGAGAAATAACGGGATAGTTAGATCACACATCAGCCCTTCTCAATTACATATCAAGTTTATACAGGGAGTTTCTCTCTGGTTTTAGTATTTGGTGTTTTATTGCACTTTATTGATTGAAATGATCAGTTGGCAATTGTGATCATATACTCTTACATTTGGACTGAGGGAAATATTCTTCCAATGTAATTGGTATTTTATGTGCAAACAAAACAAGTGTGTAGTCTTAATGGAAAACAGTTACAAGTACATTTAGAAATGTTAAACGGAGGGTGAAGTCTGTGTGGGTGAATATTTTCAAATACTCAAAATCACAAACGCAATTTATTTACGGTTAATATAGTCTTCTGGAAGAATAGTATTAACTTTAGCATGTTATCTTAAATTAAACTGACAGAGGTTCAATCAAGGACATTTTTTCCTTATGGCTGCACCAGTAGCTGTAATTACAAACTGGTGGTTGAGGGATGGCCTTCCATCAACTAGGCCAAGCACTGTCAGGTCCAATCCAGAGGAGATCATCTTTCTGTTAATGGTTTTGTTGAATCTTGACAACACCAACTATGGAAACAGTGATGTCATAACAACCAGGGCCAGGATCAAACTCTTTTAATTTGCCAGATAAGTAACTACTCCAAAGGACCTTCCTAGACCACCCACAGAGTCTCCTCGTCGCCCACTCTGCCCCACTATGCCCACCTCCATCTGTTTAGGTTTACAGCCCGGCCACCTGCGCGCTGTCAGCAGGTACACCACTCCATCCAATCCACTCTGACTACCGTGGGCCTGGCCTGGGCAGAGAGAGAATGGATCAGGCTGCTTTAGCATGCTACACTTCATCTTCGCTAACGGTCAAAAGGAGCTGTGGATCCGAAACAAGGCGGTGCGAGACCTCCAAGTGGTCCTGAGGGGCGCTCCAACTCAACACATTCTACCTTGTTTGCGCACCAGTCGATGAGGGGAGAGCTCGTAAATCTGGCCAGCTTCAATTCCAGCCACCGAGCGCAGTTCATTCTCAACATCGACGCTATGCTAGCTGCTCGGTTTCCTTCCTATGGCAGCGAGGAGTCTACTGGGGGGGATAGTGTTTCTCATATAAAAGCAGAGTCTGTACTCCTCAACCCTCTCTTACTGCTTATTACAGCTCTCATTCTGTCCAAAACACACACAGGGAAGGTTCTCTAGTACAATAAATAACCGGGCGCCGTAATTGCTGTCACTTTAGCACAGAGCGTATGCCTAGGCTCTGTCGAAGTGAACAGAAATTAGTCCCGCAGTTTTGGTTTCATTGAATTCTCTTGAGTTATGATACAGCCCACTTGAAAGAATTTTACAAGGTAAGCATGTGACGGCACATAAAGGTGTTTGACATAGGAAGCCCTGTATGTGGTAACTTCATTACCAGGGAGAGAGAGAGAGATGGAGGGGAGGAGAGGGGGACACAGGGGGTAATTTAGTGACACAGTCATATCTTAACTCATTCCCGGTTTTATTCCAGATATAGTTTTGACGAAAATGTTTAACCTGGCAAGCCAGAGGGATCATGCTTCGTATCATTTGTCACCTTCAGGTAATTACCACGGATTCTTTATTGTAGGTCTGTTTTGATGTAATCGAACACCCCCAGTATAACTTGGACAATGTTTGCTTGTAATTATGTCAGGGGCTTAAACTCTGGTAAATTTCAAGAATTAAATTGAACCAAACTGCTTAGGGTAAACTGACGATTTTATAAATGATGATGAAATCTGTTTACACTTGGGTCCTGAGTGAGGCAACGGTGGATTTCAGTGGAGGTTCGGGTTGGTGGGGTGGTGGGGGGGACGGGTGGGGTGGTGGGCGGGAGGGGGGGCGGAGGGGGTTGCTCGTCAGCGCAGGAATTGGCTCATGTGGATGAGATGAATTATCGTTTCCTAATTTGGGGACCATATGTACAGTACATATGCAGTACTGCCTGTTATTGGTGGTTTGATAAGTTTGATTAATGCTGACACTGCATTAATGCAGTTGGATGTAGCCTACCTATTTTAGTCGAAAGGGGACATGGAGAAATGTGCTTCGAGTGAGATGTTGGTGTTAATGATGACGAAAGTGATGATGGTGAGGGTCGTGTTGAACTCGGTTCTGCAACTTTCTCAGGAAGCCAAGTGCGTTTAAAAGATACTTTGACACAAGTATTCCTAATTTTCTCTGGAACAAAAAGAGATCCAACAATCACAATTAAAGTCCAAAAGAACTCAAACAGAGGATCACGGCTATGTATGCCTTTTGCAACAGTCTAAGTTTTCATCAGGAAAGGTTTGGTGCACCCAGCGGTCACGGACATGAGTAAAAAAAAAAAGAGTTGCAGACCAGCCAAGAAAAGACATGCATACATAGAAGGCACGGAGGAGCTGAAGAAAATGAAGTAGTAGGCTCATAGTTATACATTTCCAAGTCGGTAGCATGAGTTATCAGAGGCTGGAAGAAACGTAGAGCCTCTAGGATCCCCCACAGGCACGTACTGTAGGGCACCCTTAACTGTAGTCAGATGCCTGAGGTCCACTTCGATGCATTTTTCACAGCTTTTGACAACTTGTTTTGACACCAACGCAATTCATTATTCACCACGATAAGCACTAAATTAGACATGCGTTTTCCCCCAAAAAATTGGACAGAGACTCATTTCCTGCCGAACCTCAATGGAGGGAGAACTGTCGTTACGCTGGCAAAAAAAAAGAAGAAAAAAAAGAAACTTTTATCGCACAACTTGAGATTTTGATTGGCAGCCTCGCCGAGGTTTGGATTAAGCTGGAGGAGGCTGTGGTGAATACATTAACGGCTTTCCTCTGGTGTGTTGACCCTAATTCAGCTTTCCTGCAAAGTCCTCTGTGGCCTCTGACTTGCAGGGAGGAACAGAGGAATTCATTAGCTCTCCAAGAAAAGCAAATCATTTCTAATAAAAAAAATCGCAGGGGAAGAAAAGAGTCCAGTATCACCTGGGACGGGCAAAGGCCCCTCCCCCTTATCATAATCGCTGGGGATGCAATGCAGTGCAATGCAACACGACAGAGTGTGGTGGCATGCAGCCGGATGAGAGAGTTAAGTCCATTTATAACACATCACAGTTCGGTTCGCGTATATCCGTGCCTCTCCTACGACGATATACTCCGAAATCCTTTTCAATGTCACGGACAAAGAAACTCTTCACAAGGAAACTATCGGGGATAGTTAGCAGCATTACGCTGTGTTCAACCCTGCTGTGTCACAATGCATCTGTGGACCCCGCGTCATCCCTGACAAGCACTACTCCCCGCGTACACGGGTGAGACATGGATGGTAAAAGAATCAAGTCTCGTACACGAGGGATGTAAAAAAAAAAAGAAAAAAAGAAAAAAAAAGAATGACATAAAAAAAAAAAAAGAGAGAGGCAGGGTCGAGTCCCTTGCGATTAGGCAGGCTGTCTTAGAGTCTAGGGGTTAAGGACACACAAGGCCCCCATGATGAATGTCTGTTTGCATTCCCAGTCGACAGGAGAATGGACCCAAAGCCACAGGAGTCAGTTTGGAATAACCAAAGGAAGGACGGATGGATAGATGGTAGGATGGAGGGATATTTTAGTTGAGGCTCCGTGCCATTTGTTACGACACTTATTTCCATGCAATGAGAGAATGAGAGAACATGCCAGATGGTTGTTTTGGGACACAGTGACAGGGTTAAATGTGTGGATGTACTCCATGTCTTTATAATACCAACTCGGCAGGCTTTTTGGGGAGCTCGCAGTCACAGTACTAGAAACTGTACTGTGACTTGAAGGTTTTGTTCAGGTGTGTGGGAACCACGAGGACACAGAAGTGCTTTGCTATATGGACACAGACATTAGCAAGTCATCACAACACTACTTAGGGGTCAAACAGCAACACTTATTTCCATTATCTATCAATACATCCCTCCATTGTATGTTATATATCAGGAAAATAACCACATCTCTCCCTCCAATTGAAGTGTGTTTATGTCAATGTGTCAGGCAATTGACTCCACTTTTCCAATGGATTCTGCCGTAGATGTGTGTGTTTGTGTGTGTTTTTTCTCGGAGAGCCTACCTGTCAAACTGACTGATTGGCTGGTTGGTTTATTTATTTACTTCCTGGTGAATGATGTGGGAAAACACAGGCTTAAACTGTCAGCAGGCGGCTAATATTTCCCTCTGGGTTACTGCCCTTGGAAGAAAGCGATCTGAAGGAGAGCAGGTATGTGTGTGTGTGTGTGTGTGTGTGTGTGTGTGTGTTGGGAGGGGGTGGGGTACGTTTGAGCTATCCCCCAGGCTTGTTTGTACAGGGTTTCATCTCCTGTTATCTTTCCCTTTAGCTAAAGGAGAGGTGAGAAAACATAGCTTCTTCTCTCTCCTCTCTGTCTCTCTCTGTCTCTCACTGTCTCTCTCTCTCTCTCTCGGTGTCTCTCTCTCTCTGTCTGTGACCCCAGTAACCTGTGGGGGAGAGGGGCAGAGCATGTCGGCGTTTTTCACCCCTACTGCCTACATGATGATGAGCACACCTGTGTGGGGGGTGTGCTCTGGCTCACACACACACACACACACACAATCCTCTCGCTCATTTCTGACCTGCGCCAGGGATCACTTCGCACCTCAGGTCTGTTTGTTTTGCTTGTCCTGTCAGCCCCCTCCCCCAGATGAATCCAAATAACTCTGTGTCGGTGAGGGGACCCCCCGCCTCTTCCCCCCCCACGCCTCCACAGACCCCAGACCCATCTCCGCTGACAGACCAAGATGGGGGGGGGAAGACAGGGCTGGAATGTGTGGATTACTGTGCTTTCCAAAACTCCTATCTCCACTCAATTGTTTTAATATGCGACATCGAGTGACAAGATAACAAGACGGTCGTGTAATAATTTGCTTTGCTCTGAACTTAGGATTCTCTTACCTGCATAACAACTATCAACTCACCTATCCCTCTGTTTTTTTTTTAACTCTCTCTAGCTTTCATTTATGCGGTGCATGGATACTATCGAGTGAAAAGGTTGGCCCTGCGTTTTCCTTCGATACCGAGTGCGATGGTGTGAGTACACTCCTCTCAGGAAGCCACAGGAGGGTTCGTGAGTTGGGCCGGGCGAGGCCGTCGTACCTTTGCAGGCCTTCCTGTGGGAGATGGGCTTGGACAGGTCCCGGTAGTAGCCCTCCTTGCAGTAGTGGCAGTGGCGCCCCGCCGTGTTGTGGCGACAGTTGAGGCAGACCCCTCCGCTCTTCCTCCCTGACAGCTTGTACAGCTCCATGTTGAAGCGACAGCGGCGGGCGTGCAGGTTGCAGTTACAGGCTGTTGGGGAGAGACAGAGAGAGAGAGACAGAGAGAGAGAGAGAGGGGTAGGGAGGAAGAGGGAGGAAGGAAGGGAAATAATATAGATGTGTTCATTACAATCGGTTCCGTTTGTTTACGTTCCTAGAGAGTGTACTGAGCCTCTCCAAGCTGTCCGCCTCTCTGGCAGGCCTGCCCAGGACCAGACACCTGATAAAGCAGTAACTCCTAGTCTGCTCCGAGCTGCTGTTTGTAAACCACATCAGATCCCCCACAGCCCTCTGAGGTCTGCACCGGCAGTAGGAGCAGTGACAGCCTCCCGTTAATGAGGTCAGCTCCTCTCTCCATCTGCCCTCCTCTCTCTTTCTCTTTACGCATTCTCCTCCCAATCCCAGAGACCCCTCCCTCCCCCCCCCCCTCCTTCGCCCGTACGGAGCTCCGTCGCTGCTTGTTAACTAATGAATAAAGTTGCTACCGTGGAGTTTAATTAGCCGGCAGATGTTTATTCATGAGCGCTCCCCTCTCTTTTCCCTCCGACGTGCTTCATTAAGCGGCGGCGAGGCGGCGGGCCCGCGCCTCATGCATTATTTACTGCCGGACGGCGAATAGTTTCTCTGTGGCGATGGAGCCCGCTCCCTCCTCCTACCGCGCTGGACAAGGAGGGAGGGAAAGAGGGAGGGAAAGAGGGAGGGAAAGAGGGAAGGATGAAGGCAAGGAGGGAGGTGGGGTAGGAGGGAGGTAGGGAGGGGTAGTGTCCCCATTGGGGACGACCCTGCCACATCAGGCCATGTTTCCTCCAACTCTCCTCTCCGCTACGCCCCCCCCCCCCCCCCCCCCCCGAAAGTGGGTCTCGGTATCATCTGCCTATCATCATGGAGGGAGCTGGAGCCCTTCTCAGTTTACTCAGGTTGGGAGCAGGGCTAGAGTGTGTTTGCCGTCAGAACTGATACTGTAATTAGCTCCTTAGCACAGGAAGCCGTCTCCGGGGCCCCTGCTTACACACGTATATGCTTGTGCGATTGCACTCACACACACAAACACGCAGTGCAATCCCTGATATATGGGTCAGGTTCCCCATGATCTGGCAGGGGCAGGGGACACCAGGGTCCCTAATTAGTACTGTCCCCTAGTGCTGCTCCTTCTGCTTCTCTCTCTCTTTTTCCCTCTCTTTTTCCCTCTCTCTCTCTCTCTCTTTTTCCCTCTCTCTCTCTCTCTCTCTCTCTCTCTCTTTTTCCCTCTCTTTTTCCCTCTCTCTCTCTCTCTCTTTTTCCCTCTCTCTCTCTCTCTCTCTTTTTCCCTCTCTCTCTCTCTCTCTCTTTTTCCCTCTCTCTCTCTCTCTTTTTCCCTCTCTCTCTCTCTCTTTTTCTCTCTCTCTCTCTCTCTCTCTCTCTCTCTCTCTCTCTCTCTCTCTCTCTCTCTCTCTCTCTCTCTCTCTCTCTCTCTATCTCTGTCTCTCTCTCTCTCTCTCTCTCTCTCTCTCTCTCTCTCTGCCCTGCGCTCCTTTGTGTCCCTCTCTCGGCACGCTAGTCCTTCTCACTCGCCCTTCTCCCGGTCTTTCTCGCCCTCTGACAGGCTCAGTTAGCCTCGGCTTCGGCCTCAGCTGAAGCCCTCCGCTCCCGGGGCCTCACGGGGTAGGAACCTATCCTTCCCAAGCCTGCATAGCCTGCCTGGAGGGCACAGGGATTAGCATGAGGAAGCTAACTAGCGCATCGCTGCTCACCCAGAGCAGCTGAGAAGTCTCTGTTACATTTCGCAGTGTTCCTCACTCCCTGCCTAATGAATGGAATAGGGATTTAGAACAAGGGAACCTGGATGAGGTACGCTCCACCTAACGGAGCCTATGTCGAGTTAGCGCTACGGAACAAGTTGAATGCACATGAAGGCCGTTTTCCAGATCTGGATTAACCCCTAGTCCTAGCCATGACAACCTTCATCCAATCTTTCTCTCACTCTGGGACTAGGTTTCTCCTGGTCAGTGTCTGGGGAACCTGGACCGTAGCGTGTGCGCGGTGGGACAGGAAGGTGTGTGTTTGCAGGTGTCCTGTTTCATAAGATACATCTTGCACAATAGGAGGGGAGCCAAGCGCACCTTATGTGAACTCTGAGCCTCTTAGACGTGTGTTCCAAGCGCACTCAATCCCCCCCCCCACAGGCTTCTGTCAAGCTGCTGTCAGTGTGCTGTCTCCATTGATATACAGGTTCGGGGGGGGGGGATCTCTGCGTACTCTGAGGTGGATTACAGGTACCTGACTTGATACTCGTACCCAAGACGGGAACACGAGGCGCGGGGTTTTATGAGAGGTATGACGAGCGCGAAACGGTGTTTGAAATCGCGTGGGAGTCGTTTTTTTTCTTTCTCTCGCCCGACGGCATTTTTCGTGCGTTTAATTAAAAAACAGTCAAAGATGAAAGACGGGGTGTTTTGCCTGGCATTGTCTCATCAGGTTTCCAACTCCGGTACGAAATGTTTCCTCTCGGCGATCAGTCTGCTTGGTACATTAGTGTAAAACTGACTGACCCTTTTTCCTGTAATACAGGCGAAAAGATTGCTCCTTTACTGCAGAATGAACTGAGGGCACTGGTGACATTGTAATTAACCCTAATACTCGAAGTGGAGTGACCGGTACCATCCACGCTGGGATGTTTATGGGATTCTGCTATAGGAGCCACAGGTTGTTTTCAGACCTGCGCTGACCTGGGACATTCTCAGCACTGCGGTTTCATAGACACAGCATGCGAAACCTTCACTGCTGATGAGACTCATATGGGAATGACACACACTCAACTAAGGGCACCTGGAGGAACACCAGACAGCCCCCGCCCCCCCTCGCCCTCCAACACTCTGCTGGGAGATTGTCGTGATAAGAGCACAGCCAAATGAGGGCGAGCGCTCGATTGTGAATGCACGCACGTCCACACACACACACACACACACACACAGGCTGCTCCTAACACCTGCTCTTTGGGGCAGATAGGATTCAGGGTGGCTGCCCCTTAGAGGAAAGACAAACACAAGCAGCAGCTTACTGCTGCCAAGATATCAGCTCCCACACCTAAGGCCCACAGAGCCAACAAAGCTCCTAGCTATGACACACACACACACACACAGCCAGATGCTTGACACCCAGTTTGTGCTTTGAAGTGCTCTTTTCCTCTCGCCCACATTCAGTGTTGCGTCTTCACCTTAAGGATACGAGTGCCTCTAATTGGCGTCGTGATGGCAAAATGGCTACCCTCAAAGTCGAAACTATGCATGCTGGTACTCAGGTCTCACGGGAGCGGCTGGACCCAGACTAACATTCCTAACCGAGTGGTGAGCGGAACATCATCATGGAACGACGTCGTCTGAAAGATGGACAGATAAGCGTATGTGCGATTGGTTTATTTCAAAATCGAAAGGCTAGGGTGGAATATATACAGATAAATGTTTATGACCGAGTAAGCTTGCTTTTGCAAATGCTGAATAAAAACACATTAAGGCTGTCGAGGCAATTTGGTATCGCCATCTAGAACCATCTGAAATGCCCCAGCTCGCTGCAGTTCACAACTGGCTAATCACACACAGGTGGGCAGTGAAAAATGTGTCTTCTGATACCTTTAACACACGTGTAATTGAGTTAACCGGATGAGGATAAGCTTACCCAAAGCTTTTGACAACTTCTGAAAAGTCAAAAACAAAAGCCCTTTGGAATGACACTATTACGGTTCTTATTTAGTCTTTTAAATGCAGGCTTTAGCGGGAAACTGGCTGTTATCTGTTGCCTCTGTATATAAAAAACATAGAGCCCCTAAACAGTGTTTATGTATCTAGCAGAATTGGCAGATTTCTGCTGGTTTTCTTGAGCGGTTCCCAGCCTATCGGAATGACCCGGTCCTATTTCCTGCACACATACTTGTTTTCTCAATTAAGGAGAAAACTTGTCGTGGAGGCTCCGGGTTGTATACTTAACTGGTGATAAGCTTCCCTCTCATTGGTAGCTTGCTTCAAGGCAAACAAAGTGGACACTGGTCGCTAATACCACTAAACTTTTCTCAATGATTCCCCTCTGAATCTCTTTCCCTCGATGAAGTAGAAAGCATTTGCAGCGACCCCTTGCAACATTTCTAAGATAACCATATGCAAACTGCAGCAAAACAGCAGTCATTCCAGACCAGTGGTCTACAGACAGAAAACACCAATTATTTGGTAGTGCCGCACAAACCTGCATTAAAACCAGGACCACCCACGGTGCACAACTATAGCCTGACATTAAGACGACGCAAAACTTCCCCAAAACCCCCATCCCTCCTTCCCTCTCTGACCGCGCCTCTGTTGAACAGTTTGGGTTTGTATTCGGGGTTCGGAAGGGGATAGGTAGGAGGTTGGGGGGAGGAGGGGGGGGGGGGGGAGGGGGAGGGGGACATGTTGATCTAGAGTTCTAGAGTCAGTGTCAGATTCACTTGTCATACTCTCCCCATTCCCAATGACCCCACCTCTGCCCACCCCACGGTGCCCCGTCCACCCAAACATCCCCTCCCAAACCCCAACACCCTACACCCCGGCCCTGCAGACGATCCCGCTTCTCCGGGCCCGGCTTTAAAACAAACAGGCGGGAGCTCATACACGGACAGTTTACTTTTAATCCTGCGGGCGCCCCTGAAAGTAATCAGATTAGCTCCTAAAACCCCCTCAAGACAAAATGAGAAAATATTGGATGTCTGCTGCCTCTCCCCTGTTTTGGCTTGAGAGGGGTATTCAGTGGCACAGGGAGGGGGGGGGTGTGCGTGCGTGCAAGTGTGTGTGACTGTGTGTGTGTGTACTCATGTGTGCGTGCATGCAAGCGTACAGTACATACGGTATTTCGAAAGGGATTCAGCTGAATGAACTGGACTAATTCTACCACTAAATAACCAACCACATGCTTGGTTATTTAGTATCATTCTCTCTGTCTCTCTCTCTGTCTGTCGCTCTCTCTCTCTCTCTTTGTCTGTCCTTCTGTCTTTCACTTATTTCTCTGGGAAACTCACCACACACAATGCCAGAGAGCGATGGAAGGTAGACCTGTCTATCATTAGACACACGTTCTTTCAGACGACCGCTGTCAATCTACCTCACATGTAGATAAACATCAAGCTGATAGGATGAGTGTGTAAGCGCACGCATGTGCCAGCACGCCCAGGCCCGCACGGCTGTGCTAAGCCGCGCTTTCGAAAAGTCCCAGAAGCACATCGCGCAATCCGAGCACATCCTCACAAGCTTTTTAAAGCACATTTAGACATCATGATATTGTTTATTATTAAAAAGATATTCTCATACTCGGGCTTAACGTCAGCATTACTGTGTAAGTGCAGCAGTCGCAAGCAATCATCCCGATTCCCATTTGCGTTGAGCAGACTCTTGCAGGTGATGGCTGGCAGCCAGGTGAATACAATGTTGACACTTTCCTTGGCGGTGATTACCAAGCGCTGTGTTTATGACAGTTACTTCTAGCCATGCCTCGTAGCCACGGCAATGCTGTGATGTGTCAGGACCACACCAACCCATGGGCAGGGTGATTCACATGCTCTGGAATTCCACAGCAAACGAGAAAGACAAAATAATCGTTTCTGTGCGAAACTCGTGTTTTTCCCAAAACAGCCCAACATCTCCCTTTCTGTAAAGCCCATAATAAAAGCCGACATTGTGTAGGAATATATTTAAAAAAACACAGTGATCTGGGAGTGGGGAAACATTTACACTACAGTATGGTGCTGGATCCTGGAGTGGTTGTGCATAGACTGTCATTCCCTCTCTCTCTCTACATATCAACTAATCGTTTATTCCATGACAACAACCGGTTTAGTCCTGTTGCCACAGTTGCATTGGTTTGTTTATTTTCCCTTTTAACACCGGAATAATATTCTCTTTTTTAGTGTTTGTTGATCCAGACACTGCTACGACGTTTGCTGGGAATTCCCATATAAAATGTAGGCTAATGGAAGACATCTCCAGGGAGTTTGATACATGACATCATACGCAGAACAATGCCTTTTTCTAGACGTTCCCTTTGGATACAATTATGGCATCAAATAAAATGTAATTGCGCCAGGCTTGACAGTTAAAACTTCAAATGGCATGTCTGTATGTGTGTGTGTGTACAATTTCCAAGGCAATCTTCAAAAGGCATCTAAATTGTCTGACAATTGACCAATAAAGTGCACCAAAAAACAACAAAAAATCCAATTACTCCAAGTATTTGTTTAAATGAAATTAGCATTATTATATCTTTGAACAATAAAATCATATTGCATTGTCAGATTTTGACCCATAAATTAGACTTTATAATACAATATATTCTTGAAACACAGGTAACCATAATTAATTTTTCTTCCTTTGCCCTTTTTTCCAGACTGTTTCAAAATTCCCAGGTTAAACTTAGTAAACATTTAATTACGTACTATTTTTAAAAGAGCCAGTTGTTATGTTGGAGGTAAAAACCCACAACCGCATGGGCTTGCGCCATGAGAGGAGTCAATGATAATGAGGATGAAAGAATCGTTCTACAAGTTTCCGAAACGCGAAATCTAAACTATTTAAATTGGCATAACTGAACCGACCTCCCTCCTCCATCAGGATGTGAAAAAACTCAAATCCAAACCACCTTCGCTATGATGTAAACAACTGACTGGATCAGAGAACGCAGCAGGAAGAAACACATTAAGATTGAAGTCTTTGATCAACTTAACCCAAGGTGACAAGCCCTTGAATAACAAGGCCAAATCCAGATCGCTTTTCAAACGTTCTGGAAGGAGCCGGGCCTGAGTCGACGCTACACCTTTAATGCGACCCACATTGGAGCGGCCCCTGCTGAGTTAAGGCGTGAGGAAGAAGGGGCACATGGCTGCAACGCTGTCTCCCTTCGCACCTGGGCCTGCGTCAGCGCGTACGCAACTTTAATTGAACACAACTGGAAGCGGTTGCGTTGCGTGGGACGGTACTTGATCAACTCCGTGCCCTCTCATTGGAACATTTCCCCCCGCAATCAGCGCCAATCTATTTATTGTTTAAGCCCTAAACAACTCCTGTTCACTGATGACTGATGGGAACTTCTCGGCTCCTCTCGCGTCGATCCGCTTGGTGTTTCATTCTGATCAAGTGGGAGTGTAAATATTTTCATTCTTCCTATCTCGGAGCTGTCGGAGCTCATTAAAACTTGATGCGGAGGGGAGGGGGAGGTGGAGAAGGAGGGGAGGTGTGGTGCGGGGAAGAGGTGAGGGGTGAGGTGTGGTGTGGGGGTGGAAGGCGTAAGAGGTGAGGCGTGGGGTGGGGAGGGGGGGGGGGGCGTGAGGAGGGGTGGTCTCGAGGGGTTTGTGGAGCGGGTCAGGCTGACACAAGAGCAGTGCGAGACCTCCCTGAAGCTGTGGACGCGGGCAAGGCGAAGAGAGAGGCCGCGATCATATCAGGGCTCATTTCATTTCTTTATCGCGGCCAATTAGTGGTAGCACTTCTCTTCCCTGAGGCCTTGCTTCTCTTTCTCTCCCCCCCCCAACCCCCCCACCCCCTTTCTCTTTCTCCCTCCATCTTTTTTTAGTGTCTAATAACCCTGGCTCGGCTCAGCATCTCAAGGTTCTCCAACAGCGAAAGGGCATATTCCGCACGCACACATTTTTAATTACTCTTCTCCTGGCATATGCTCATGCTTTTTACCCGTGTGCTGCTAGTTACAGCCGTGCATTTCCCTAATTGAACCTACGCAGGAATATTCATCCCAGGCCTATGTTTGTATCCTACAAACATTTCAAACGATTAACTCTGATTATCCCGCCAAACAAGTTAATCTCAACTGCCGGACTCTTTTTTTTTCTCTCTCTCAGTTAGCTTGTTTCTTTTTCCTTTCTTTTTCCAAATGTAACAATCAACGTGTTTTCATAATTAGCATTCTCGTATCGGGAGAGTTCGTGCAATTGCCCTCAAGGGGCAGATGGGGCGACCAGCAGTGGGAGCACTGGTGTTCTGTGTCGAAGGCGAATAAGACCTGGTCAGATTAACCCACCAGCCGCAATTAGGGAGGGGGTGAGAGCGACGGTTCCTCCTAATGAAGAGCTGGTGGACTGAGGCTAGGTCCTTTCTAGGGCTGATGTTAAGCAGCAGGATTTAGCTTGGAGAGAAGACACACCCAGAGGAGATGGTGCAAGGTTATACATCTCCATTTCTACCTGTACATCTTGATAACTATAGTTACTTGTCAAAGTGTTATATATATATATATATTGCCTAAACTGAACTGTGTTTGGGAGCTTATCTATGAAGGTGAGAGGAGATGCCGTTTGTAAGGTACAGCCCGTAACAGCAGCTTGTAAAAGCAGCTTGTAACAGCAGCCTGTGCTAGTCCTAAATGAGCTTGTAACAGCAGCTTGTCCTAGTCCTAAATGAGCTTGTAACAGCATCCTGCGCTAGTCCTAAATGAGCTTGTAACAGCATCCTGCGCTAGTCCTAAATGAGCTTGTAACAGCAGCTTGTCCTAGTCCTAAATGAGCTTGTAACAGCATCCTGCGCTAGTCCTAAATGAGCTTGTAACAGTATCCTGCGCTAGTCCTAAATGAGCTTGTAACAGCAGCTTGCCCTAGTCCTAAATGAGCTTGTAACAGCAGCTTGCCCTAGTCCTAAATGAGCTTGTAACAGCAGCCTGTGCTAGTCCTAAATGAGCTTGTAACAGCATCCTGCGCTAGTCCTAAATGAGCTTGTAACAGCAGCCTGTGCTAGTCCTAAATGAGCTTGTAACAGCAGCTTGCCCTAGTCCTAAATGGGCCTGCCCCTGTGACAGCTTTTCTCCTTCTTGGCTGCTAATCAGGCATTTCCTCTGTGGGGAGGCTGGCTCGCTACGCTGGTGGGACAGCAACAAAGCCAGCCTAATGGCCTCCCATTTCCCACATCAGCGCCTGTTTAATGGACGGCCTGCCCCATCGTTAGCCTTGCGTGGAGAGACCCTCCTCAGGCCCACTCGCCCCCCCCCCCGGCCCCCCCAGGCCTCGTCGATACTTCCGCCCCACGCTGGGACGCCATAATGGGGCCAGTTTGTAAAGAGAGGCCGCTCTGCAAGGTCTATGATCTGTGGCACCTCAATTTGCTGAGTAATCAAGGGTCTTTTGTCTAAGAGTGTGTCCTGAGGAGGAGGGAGGAGGGAGGGAGGGGGGAGGGGTAAGCTGTGTGTGTGATTCGGTGGGGCGGGGGTATGTTCAACTGTTGTGTGTGTGTGTGTGCGTCTTTGTGCATGTGGTTTGGGTGAGTAACTCCTAAATAAAGCGCTGCTGCCTGGAGGAAGAAAAAAAAAAAACAGCTCGACCCCTTCTTTGGGACAACAACGATGTAGCGACATAAAGAAGGAGCCGAGGGCGAGGCTGTTAAGAAGCGCTTGATAGCGTATTGCGTGTGTGTGTGAACTGCGCCATAAAAATGCCACGGCTGTGGGCTGATGTGGACAGGTCCCATTCAGGACTGGGGCTGGTGAAAGGCCCAGAGGGTTGAATGAGGATTCCTGCGGGCTGTCAGGTCTGCACACCCCCCACACACACCCCCTACCCCGCTCAACAATGACCACAAAGAGACCAGCCATCTTAATAGCGCGTCGGACTGACAGTTTGGGGGTGGGTGGGAAGGAGGGGGGGGGGGGGGGTGTGTTTGTGTGTGTGTGTGTGTGTGTGTGTGTGTGTGGGGCGGGGGGGGGGGGGTCGTTTGGGACGAGGCATGCAGGTGGATCGCAGCTCAAGGCAGCTCGACATGCGGTTATCGCTCGTGTCGCTCAAGTATCCTGAGATACGCAGTCACACAGGTTGTCACACACCTGTGTGACATGTCCCACAGGATGAGCACACGTGACGGCCGCATGTCAAAGGGGCCCGTGCCGAACGCCATGCGGAGGGAAGCAAACGTGGATTTACGCTTCCCAGTGTAGGGAAAACCACCATATCTGACACAGAGAAACCACCATATCTGGTTTTCACTTCCGAGCGGTTCTAGAAAACGTTGAACGGTTAGGAGGTGAAGAACGGAGACGTGGAAATGTGTCTGACTGTCGCTGAAGCGCGGTGCAAACCCCTTGTCAGCACCGCTGTCGAAGCCTGGCTGGCTAAAACAGAGCTGCTCTTTCTCAGTTGGGCCCATGTGTAACGTCCAAACGTTACCTAACAGCCTCCTATGCCACGCTAGCACTCATCTCCAAACCGCCACACGCTTTTTTTTCCAGAGATTTTTTTTCTCGCGTTCTTGTTTTGGGTTTTTTTTACCACAAGGCGCACATCTATGGAGAAAGGGGCGGGGCCAAGCTCAAATCTTGCCCCCAAACAAGGACTCCCTCTCTTGTCAAACATCGCCTCCTGTCTATGGAGGCTCCGTCTGGTTTCTATGGGACTCACTGCTGTGTGTTCTCGGACCCACGTACTGTTGCTAGGTCCTTTATGTGTGTCTCTGCCTTAGGCTAAGGGCAGGGCTGGTACTGTCAATTAGGGGAGAGGGGGGGTGAGGGGTGGGGGTGCATGCAAGGCAGAGCTAACCCTCAGTCCTTGTAAGCTTGATTTACACTTATCTGGCACCTCTGGGCAATTAGGTAGGGCCTTTTTCCCCCCCAAGTGTCTAATGAAGACCTGTCATATTCCTTACACAAAGCGGTCAGCGGAGTGTCAGGGAGGGTAAACGGCGTTTGGAAGGCTGGTGGAGTCGCTGGGAGCCTGCAGGCAGGGAAAGGCAGGGCTACGTTTCCCTGCTTTTGTCTCTCTCTCTCCGGGTCTGGGTTGAGAGAGCGGCGTGCGGATGGCAGGCCTATCGGATATCCCCGTCAACATCGTGTCGGCGACACGTTATGTCATTGCCGCGGCGAGACAAAAAGCAGAGCTTCACACAGTTTCCATTCCGTGTTTCTCTTCGAGCGGGTGGTGCTTTGTTCCTGTGTTGAGAGGTTGGGGGAGGGTTCGGACCGGGACAGGGGCTTCACACGTCGGACAATGGGACAGGGTCCCCCCCTGAGTGGTGTCTGACTCAGCCTGGGAGCTGTGCGGATGAGCCGCGGTCGAAAAGGGATGGGTCCGGAATGTTCCGCGGGATCTTTCAGGCGCTGAGCGGTGGCAGTTCACCGGGTTCTTTTCCCCTCCTTTTTTGAAACGCCGTCGCCAAGTAACTGCTGAATGACTGATTTAGAACGAGCGTCTCTCATCGCTGTTGTGGGGGCTGCAAATCACCTGCCTTTCGGGACAGACCTGGCCTTTTTGTGTCCTTCTAACCAAGTTCCATGGAGGGCTCTTCCCTCTTCGAAAATGTTTGATTAACCACTAGCCCGTAAACTCATCGCCTCGACTTCTGGCACCAGCTCACTTCGTAAACGTCAAACGTCCACGCTTGACTGACAGCAAGGGACTTCATCTAGAGGAGAAGTGGAAGAGAGGGGGAGGAGGGGAACACGACGAGGTAACTCGGCGACACTCTGACCCTCCTCTCTCTCGCTCTCGCTCTCGCTCTCGCTCTCGCTCTCGCTTCCCCCCTCTCCTCGATCTCTACGGTCTACTCCGTGTCTCTGCCTGCCTCATTAGCGACTGGAGCACGATGGGCAGTGTCGCTGCCAGGTGCTCGACCTCCGACCTCCCCCCCCCCCTTCCTGTCCGGGTCTCCTTGCAGGCCCGTGGCGTGCTTCTCCGGTGACACCCCCCTCCCACCCCACCCCCGGCAGGTGCGAGCGGCGCTCCTGCTGCTGATGTCGTTAGCGCGTGTCACCTCTGCGATTTACCGCCGGCGCTCGGCTTTAACAAGCCGCCGCGCTGCTTTATAGGAGCCCCCGCCTCGCTGGGACCGCTTTCTCAATCAAATTTATGGGGCATGAAAATGACTTCAGTCGTCGCTGAAGGCGGGGACACAGGGAGGGAGGGAGGGAGAGAGGGAGGGATGGCGTGGCGAAGAGGAAATTGAAGAATGGAGGGATGGAGGAATGGAAAAGGGGTAGACTATCCAACATTCCTCTACAAACCGTCCCTCTACCCCTCAGAGAAAGTGTGCCCCCCCCCCCCCCCGCCTCTCTCAGGGTATTCAGGCTGTGCTACTTAACTGACTGATCTTTCTAGATCTTTTACAACCCGTCAATTAGTGCTAAGGCTCTCCGGGGGCAGATTTGGCCTCAGTACAGGGTGGCGTAAAGAACAAGGTAAAACCGACTAAGTAGTTCTGCCGGCTGATAGAGAATGACAGAATAGTTGTGTGGTAAATGTGTGTGTTGCCTCCAATGTTCAGTAAGTATGCAGAGTGTTCATCTAGAAGTGTCCGACAGGAACTCGTGTGAAATTTGAATGAAACATGAAAAGCGCTGGAAATAAAGTCGATTTATATAAGTTTATGAATAATTATTAGGTAATGAAAGTTGGGTTAACTCGATGAACCATCCTGCCTACGGTTTCGAAGAAAAATTCTCTCTCAAGTCTTGCCGGATGACTGTACGGTGATACACACACCAGAGATTTAGGGCTGCAACGCACACACACTCCTCCACAGCTCCATACCCTAGCTTTCACTTCGTCTCCTCCACACACGAATCCCACGCACACTCAGAGGCACATACGCACACACCTCTACACGCACACCTCCACACACACACATCCACACACGCACACACATCCACACACACCTCCACACACACCTCCACACACACACCTCCACACACACACACACATCCACACACACCTCCACACACACACACCTCCACACACACTCACCTCCACACACACACACACCTCCACACACACAGACCTCCACACACACTCATCCACCCACACACACAGCAGCCTCATCATGAGTCCCAGGCTCCAGGCTGCAGCAGCACTGGGAGCGTTTGGGGCTCCAGGCTGCAGCCAGAGTGTAAACAGAGAGAGGCCAGTCTGACGTGCCGGGCGGTCGGGGAGGCCATTCACACCGTCTCGGCCCCGACGTCTTTCAAGATAAAACACACAACCCGCCGTGGCTACTTAACGCCTGGTCTGCTCCCCCCCCCCCCTGGGCTCCCCCCCGGGGGGGGGGGGGGGGGGGGGGGTGGGGGGGGCAGCCTTCACGTTGTCACCGGCGGGGTGTGGGAGCAAGGTGCGCGTCGGGTGTCAGCGTGCATTTTTGACTCCTGGCCACACGTCGAGCGCCATCTGTCCTATGGAGAGGAGGGAGTGCGCAGGAAGCCGCTCGGACCGTAAATCAGGAGCCCCGGCGCCCCACTTCATCGCCGACCCTGACACGTTTATAGTTTTATTCCTCCTCGCTTTTGTCCTCGCCTCCCTCCCGTTCCGTTAACGGCGCCGTTCTTGCGTTTCTATGGTTGAGAGTGTGTCCGCAGACATGTGTCTGTCTGAACGTGTGGGATATGCGCGTGCGTATGTGTGTCCGGCGCGCGTGATTGCGCGCACGTGCTCGTGCGTGCCTTGCGTCTGTGCGTGCGGGTCTGCACATGTGTGTGTGTGTGTGTGTATGCGGTGTATAGAAGGGACTTTGCTTCTGGGCCCAGGCCCATGTTTCCTCCAGCCTCGTGTGAGCCGGGCTTCAAAGGCCCGAGGCCATGGACGCTTAGAGCCGGTAATGGACTGTGAAGCCGATGGGTGCTTCTGCCTCTGCCCGGCCGTTGTTCTTGGAAGGTGCAACGGAGAGAAGCTGTGTGTGTGTGTGTGTGTGTGTGTGTGTGTAGCAGGATGAGCTCACGCACACACACCCTGCCAGGCTCCCCCCGGGGCCTCGCCAGGCACGCTCACGTCAGGACGGCGCCGTCGTCCGGGTAACGAGCACCACGTTGAGAAGCGCCGGATCAACCAGCCTGTGGGTTATGTAGGTCGCGTATGGAAGCGCCGTCAGTACGTACGTGCCTGAAGACCGACGGGGGAAATGATGCAAGAGCCAAGCCTTCTTGCCGAGTTTTTAGCCGCGTTGAGGTCCTGCGCGATAACCACCGGACCCCACCGCAGGACGAGCCTCTTGCAACACAGGACGAGGAAACAACGGCATGGCACGACCAGAGGCCAGCATTGTACTGGGAGGATTGCACAAGGCCAAGTCACCATGAAGGAGAGAGCCAAGCCATAACTGTGACATCTTTACGAGGGGGGTTTCAATTATCAGGCTAAAAATGGGGAACCGCGTCCATCCAGGAATAACAGAGGACGGGGAGAGGGAGGGGGGTCTGAGGGGGGGACGGGGGGGGGGACAGGGGGGAAAGGACAGGGGAAGACGAGGGGGGCTGTTGTGTTTAAGGGGTACGGCGTCCAGCTGGTTTGGTCCACGTAGATTGCTTCTGACACTGATGGAGCGGAGGTGTTATTGCTGTACCGGGTCCAGAGACCACAGTTACCATCCGACCACATGAGCCTGCCCGGGTATTCCCGCTGCCTACGGCCTCCCCCGCCCCGCCCCGCCCCTACCCCGTTCTCAGACCACCCCCACCACCCACCGCCGCCACACAGCCCCTAACCATTTGGAACAGAAGCCCCCATGAGGGCTTGTGTGTTGTTCAGGGGGACTTAAGGAAGACTAAGGGCTGGGAGAGTTCCGGACACTTCTGACCCGGGGTGGGAAGGACACAGAGGGTGGAAGTGTGTGTGTGTGTGTGTGGGGGGGGGGATGATTAAGAGCGTCACCAGCCCGCACTGCCAGGGTAGAAATCTTGGAAGCTGGAAGGGTTTCTTGCCCCGAGTTGTGCAACCAAGTACAGATTTGTGCCTGTAATGTGACAATGGAGGCCTGGCCATTAAAGAGCATTTATAAGCTCAGTGTGGGAGTGTGTCACGGTTCCAAACGGTTCTGGAACCTGAGGTAGCCTTGAACTAAAGAGGAGAAGCAGAAAAAAACATTCCGAGATGTTCCAGCTCGTGGTCATGGAAAGAATGGAAAGAACTGCGTTGTGTCAGTGCAAACCCTCTGGAGTCCCACCCTCATCCTTCAACCCCTCCATCCCTCCATCCCTTCATCTATCCATCTGTCCAGAAGATGATTTAAGGATTTATTAGTTCCCCCACCAGAAGACAAGATGGAGGAGCAGGGGGAGGGGGGGGGGGGGGAAACAGCTCATTATTTTTAATGTCTCATTTCAAAGTATGATTTATTCCGACAAAGGCCGGGGGTAAGAGTTCATCTCGGAGGACAACCTTATGGGGGGGCGTGGGGGGGGGGGGGGTGAGACGAAAGACTGTCCGCCGGAGCTACAGAACGCCCACAGAAGAGCCGCAAACCACGACGACCCTGAACTCCGTCTCCGCGGGCACGCACCTGAAGCCCGCGCTGTGCCTACCGTAGCTAGGATACGCCCTGTGGCCCGTGCTGTGCCTACCGTAGCTAGGATACGCCCTGTGGCCCGCGCTGTGCCTACCGTAGCTAGGATACGCCCTGTGGCCCGCGCGACCCGTCCGTGTGTTGGGAGCAGGACGGCCGCGGTGCAGCGAAGCCTTCCGAGAGCTTTGGAGCGCGGCCCGTGTGGCCGGTCAGGGGGCTATCTGGTATCAGGGGGCTATCAGGGGGCTATCTGCTCAGCCCTGCCTGCTCAGCCCTGCCTGCTCAGCCCGGCCTGCTCAGCCCTGCCTGCTCAGCCCGGCCCCAAGCAGATGTCCAGAGGGATGTGGAAGAGAGGAAGGGAGAGGAATCTCACAGAGCCTGACAGATTATTAACATCAGGGTGGGTGACAGGAAACGGGGGGGCGTGGGGGGGAGAGGGGGCTGAACTGGAAGAGCTTCCTATGCCAGATAGCCTATGGAGATCTCAACATTTACCTGTGGGATCTCTGCTGGCCACAAGCTAGTGCTCTGCCGGGTCTCTTTGGCTGCTGAACGCCAGCTCAGCGTTCTGCAGCAGACTGAAAGTGGTTGTGTAATTTACGTCAGGAATAATATTACCTTTAATGTGCTATTGATTCGGAAGATATTTTCTTATGTTTGCTCTGGAAGGAAGGTCTCAACTGAGGAACGATTGTGTTAAAAAGCCAGGAAAATTGACTATAATTATCAAATGGACCACTTACACTTAATCTATTGAAAATGTCTTCAGGAGAAAATACTTTAACCTTCTAGCATAGAAAGGTACTTTTTGTGTCTGAAGGATACAGCTGATCTAAGCGGACGGCATGAACAAATGATGAATATTTGTAGAAGATTACGTCTAAAACCTACTAAATCCATAACATCCACGTTAAGACCTCAAAGTATTCAAACATTTCCCCCAAATATATTTTCATTCATAATTGTGACTATACTTTAATCTTTGTCACTGCTGTAAAATCCGTGGAGCTTGCCTGCAGCGCATTAAAGACATTGCAAACCAAGGGGAATGGATCCATATCATCTAACAGTACACACACCTAAACCCCCCTACACACACCCACCCACACACACACACACACACAAAAGGCCAGAAAGGTGTCATTTCCGTCTAAGGTCACGGGCCGTAGCGCGGTGCAGCCCAAACACTCGCTCGTGTTATTGTATTCCTTCAACTCCCTCTCTTCTCCGCCTGCTTGTTATTGGGCCTCAGCGCTCACCTCATTTCCCAACTCGTCGCTATGGCAACACCCCCGGCCGTCGTCCGCGGAAACCGGATACCGGTGTCTCCGCTCGCGGGGGCCGTCCCATGGAAACGCAGCCGGCTGCCCCGGGTAAATAAACGTTTGTCGTGGGAGGGCAAGGGCCACGGTAAGGGCTCAGTGTGCTGATGCTTATCAGACACACACGTTCACACCCACTGACACATTTGCCAAAACCTCTCAGGCCGACACAAAAGCCCTTACCTCATATCAGCAGGGCATAGTTCCGTAACTCTCTAAAAAAGGGCGGACGGGGAAGGAAGGGGCGAGGGTCGCGCCCCTAGCCAGGGTCAGATTGGCTACCGTTCGAGATCTTATCGCCGTGGTACCGAGCGCTACAGAGACACACGGGCACTGCAACATCTGCTGGTGGGGCACTGTATGGAGAGGAGAGGAGAGGGGAAGAGAGGGGAAGAGAGGAGAGGAGAGGAGAGGGGAGGGGAAGAGAGGAGAGGAGAGGGGAGGAGAGGGGAAGAGAGGGGAGGGGAAGAGAGGGGAGGAGAGGAGAGGGGAAGAGAGGGGAAGAGAGGAGAGGGGAGGAGAGGGGAAGAGAGGAGAGGGGAGGATAGGGGAAGAGCGGGGAGGGGAAGAGAGGGGAGGGGAAGAGAGGGGAAGAGAGGAGAGGGGAGGGGAGGAGAAGAGAGGAGAGGGGAAGAGAGGGGAGGGGAAGAGAGGGGAGGGGGGAAGAGAGGGGAGGAGAGAAGAGGAAAGGAGAGGGGAAGAGAGGAGAGGGCAGGAGAGGAGAGGGGAAGAGAGGAGAGGGGCGTGGAGTGGAGGGGGGGAGGGGAGGGGAGGGGAGGGGAGGGGAGGGGAAGAGAGGAGAGGAGAGGAGAGGAGAGGGGTGTGGAGTGGAGGGAAGGGGAGGGGAGGGGAGGGGAGGGGAGGGGGAGGGGAGGGGAGGGGAGGGGAGGGGAGGGGGGGGAAGAGAAGAGAGGAAAGGACAGTAAAGGAGAGCAAACCAGAAGAAAGGAAAGGAAAGGAGAGCAGAGAAGAGGAGTAAGGAGAGTGGGGTAGGAAAGAAAGGGAGATGAAAGTGTTGAGAACAAGCAGCCCACCCATGGCCGAGTCTGGCCTCGCTCCGCACCTTTCCCCCCCCCCCCCCCGAGACTCGTCCGGGGAAGACAGGAGAGAGAGAGAGCGCTCTTATCGATCGTCCCTCATCGTAGCCTCGCTTTCATCTCCTGCCAGCAACCTGTCCGGCCGGCCAGGGGGGAAATAAGTAGTGGAAAAATGCGGGGGAGAAAAGGGGAGGGAACGTTTCCAAATCCCAGGAATCATGGAGAGCTGGGAGACAGAGGTGAGGCAGTCCGCTCCCGTAACCTCTCGTCTCGACGCCGTCTCTTTCCATTCTTATCTCGTGAGGGGGGAAAACGGGAGAGACGTGGTTTAGGGCCCGAGCGCAACAGCAGACCTATCCATCACGCTGGGCGAGCGAGGCGAGCGGGGAGGGTGGGGGGGGGAGAGAGAGAGAGCACCGCCGCCGCCGCTTCTCACACGGCGTCGTTTCTCCGAGAGCCTCGCCGTACGCTCGCCTCACATCCAGCCTGACGTGAGGAGATCGGGGGAGGGAGGGGGAGGGAGGGGGAGGGGGGGACGGGGGGTCGAGACCCAGCGTCTGTCTGTCACATCTGTCTTCTAAAATAATCGTCTCTTGGGGACGCGGCCGGGCCCCAAATTAGAAATTAATTTCCACGGCGGAGACCTGGTGGGGCCGGGGTAAGGTATCGTCTCATAACACAAATATTAGCAATAATGACTCCATTTCCTTATCGGCCGGGTAATTAGGCTCCCCGGTTTGTTTGCTTTGTCATGTTCCAGCGATAGAGCTCTTTGTTATGAGAAGGAGGAAGAGAGGGGGACCCTCGCAGGAGTGTGTGTGTGGTGGTGTGTGCGTGCGTGCGTGCGGGCATTTTCCTCAAAGCACACCTCACACAGCTGCCCTCCTAGTCACCACCAGCTCTGTTCTCCACCCGCCCAACGTTTCCCGGGCCTCCGTGACCAGCAGCAGGCCAGAGGAGAGCAGCAGGCCAGAGGAGAGCAGCAGGCCAGAGGAGGGCAGCAGGCCAGAGGAGGGCAGCAGGCCAGAGGAGGGCAGCAGGCCAGAGGAGGGCAGCAGGCCAGAGGAGAGCAGAAGGCCAGAGGAGGGCAGCAGGCCAGAGGAGAGCAGCAGGCCAGAGGAGGGCAGCAGGCCAGAGGAGAGCAGCAGGCCAGAGGAGGGCAGCAGGCCAGAGGAGGGCAGCAGGCCAGAGGAGAGCAGCAGGCCAGAGGAGGGCAGCAGGCCAGAGGAGAGCAGCAGGCCAGAGGAGAGCAGCAGGCCAGAGGAGAGCAGCAGGCCAGAGGAGAGCAGCAGGCCAGAGGAGGGCAGCAGGCCAGAGGAGAGCAGCAGGCCAGAGGAGAGCAGCAGGCCAGAGGAGAGCAGCAGGCCAGAGGAGGGCAGCAGGCCAGAGGAGGGCAGCAGGCCAGAGGAGAGCAGCAGGCCAGAGGAGAGCAGCAGGCCAGAGGAGAGCAGCAGGCCAGAGGAGGGCAGCAGGCCAGAGGAGGGCAGCAGGCCAGAGGAGGGCAGCAGGCCAGAGGAGAGCAGCAGGCCAGAGGAGGGCAGCAGGCCAGAGGAGAGCAGCAGGCCAGAGGAGAGCAGCAGGCCAGAGGAGGGCAGCAGGCCAGAGGAGAGCAGCAGGCCAGAGGAGGGCAGTAGGCCAGAGGAGAGCAGCAGGCCAGAGGAGAGCAGCAGGCCAGAGGAGAGCAGCAGGCCAGAGGAGAGCAGCAGGCCAGAGGAGGGCAGTAGGCCAGAGGAGAGCAGCAGGCCAGAGGAGGGCAGTAGGCCAGAGGAGGGCAGCAGGCCAGAGGAGGGCAGTAGGCCAGAGGAGAGCAGCAGGCCAGAGGAGGGCAGTAGGCCAGAGGAGGGCAGCAGGCCAGAGGAGAGCAGCAGGCCAGAGGAGGGCAGCAGGCCAGAGGAGGGCAGGCTATTTCCAGCACTCACTGGTGGGTTGGAGTCAAGAGCTCAGAGCCTCCTCTCTTGAGATTTGGACTTCCATAATGGACCGTCAGTTCTAAGTTGGAAGGGGGGGGGGCTATTTCTGGGTCTGTACTGCCCCGTTTCGACACCCCCACCCCCCCTGCTGGAAACCAAGCCTAATTAATTGGCTCCATTGTCCCGGAGGGGACAAAGGTAATGGGGAAGGGGAGTGTCGAGATCAGGAAGAGCTTAGGGCCTCCTTCTATCTGTCCCACTCTGTTACTCTCATTTAGCGCTTTCTTTCTAATGACTAGTAGTGTGCCTGTGTGTGTGTCTTTGTGTGTGTGTGTGTGTGTCTGTGAGTGTGTGTCTTTCTCTCTCTCTGTGGGGGATGAGAGAGAGGTAGAGCTCCACCACCACTACCCCTATCTGTGTTATCACCCAGACCTAATGAGTGACGGATTAACCTGGGATCACCCCCGGCAAATTGAGATGACCTCGCAGACTTTCCCCTGAGTGCTCTTCCAGCAGTCTGCATTCCATTTCACACATCCCAAACACCACCCCCCCCACCCCCACCCCCCGCAAACACATAATCACCGGTTCTCCCCCTGAAACACGCACACACACACACCCACACACACATACACGCACATACATTTATTTCTGGGTAACCATTCTGCCAAGACGGATTTATTTGCCAGAGGCTTTGGATAAATAGACAAAGATCTCCCTTAAAACAAAGATGGAAATTGGAAGTCTGACAATCATGTGTTGAATGTGTATTATCTTAAATCTTATCATAACCTGGCCCTATGACCTCTGCTGCCTGGACACACACACACACAGCCAAGGACTGTGTGACTTGCGATGGTGTCCATGGCGATCTAGTGATACTATCCCAGGGTACACAGCTTCTGACCACCCACATAATGCCCCTCCCCTCCGCACACGCTCACACACGCTCACACACACACACACACACACACTGCTGTTCCTGACATATATGGGAAAGACAAAGACTGTGGACACCACTAGGGTGATAAATCAACTTCACCCACTCATCCTGCGCACCTAACCCCCTCACCCCCCCCCCCACCCCTCCCCACCCCCCCCCACCCCCCCAGGAGGATACTTTATTTTGGGCTGTATGAGTGTTTGACAAACTGTCATTGTTGGGCCCTTGTGTGATCTGACACAGGTGCTCTGCCTGTATGACCCTATGGACCTTGTGTGTGTGTGTGTGCGCGTGTGGCTCATTGACCCCGGCTCTGCTCGCACCCCTACAGCCCTCCCTGCGGATGACAAAATGCAGTGCCCCCAGAGCAGCGGCGGGGGGCGCTCTGTGCTCCTCGACAGGGGGGGCAGAGTGGATGTGGGGGTAACTTCATACACCCATTAATCATCCATAACTGGCTGCTGTAGGACCCCCCCGCCTGGGCCTAATGTGCTCCTTCTCCCTGTAGGTGGTCCTGTCTGAGAGAGAGAGAGAGAGAGAGAGAGAGAGAGAGAGAGAGAGAGAGAGAGAGAGAGAGAGAGACTCCGGCCAGCCTTCTCCAACACCAGGGGCCTCACCTCTGAGCCACAAGGCAGCTTTCTATCTCTCTCACACAGTCTCTTTTTTTTTTTTTTTTTTTAGCTGTCGTTGGCAGTTCCTGACAAAAAAAGACGACAATGTAGCGCTGATCGCTGTTCCAACTCGCCACGTCTGGGGTGGAACTGCTTCCAGACTGGAGCACGCTGGCTTGGAGAGAAGCCTCCGTCCTCTCGCCCCGGTACACTTATTGAACGTTCCGGAGCGGTTCTGATGGTTTGAAAGCCTTTTAAGGCCTTAACATTCTTGTCATGCACAACTTTCACTCCAGCAACACTGCACACCCAAAGGGACATTGAGTAAACTGACCCTCTCTCTCTCTCCCTCTCCCTCTCCCTCGCTCTTTCTCTCTTGTCTGCGGTGTATTTACCTTGGCTTCGAACATTCGCCTTCCTCCTGGTTACCAAGTGGTAACCAAGGGCCACACAGAGGTGCTGAGGTCATCAACACTGATCCTCCACAGCTCCTGTCTACCCTGGCAAGAAGAGCAGGTCACACACGCATATACACACACACACATATACACTCAGACATTCGCATATACACACACACACATACACACACACACACACACACACACGCATATACACACACACACATACACACATGCATATACACACACACACACGCATATACACACACACACATATACACACACACACACACATATACACACACACACATATACACACACACACTCATGCACACACATATACATCTACAAACGTTGACACAAATGAACACACACTCACACGGACACACACCGGTACACACACGCACACAATGTGTTTCGGTCTGTGTTTACTCCTGTGTGGATGGTCCCTGTTAACAATCCTGTGACAATTTAACGAGCGAGATGTCTCTGGCCTGTCTATTAGAGTAATGAATCAGAGACAACTCTGTTACAGGCTGGGCATGGCCACACAGGGTGCATGAAGACACCTGTAGCCTCACATGCTGCTGTACTGTACTGCTCTACAAGACTGCTGGCAGATGTGGGGTGGTCTGGGTCTGGGGTCTGGGTCTGGGGTGTGGGATGGTCTGGGTCCTGGGTCTGGGGTCTGGGGTCTGGGTCCTGGGGTCTGGGTCCTGGGTATGGGGTCTGGGTCCTGGGTCTGGGTCCTGGGGTCTGGGTCCTGGGGTCTGGGTCCTGGGTCTGGGGTCTGGGTCCTGGGTCTGGGGTCTGGGTTTGGGGTCTGGGGTCTGGGGTGTGGGATAGTCTGGGTCCTGGGTCTGGGTCTGGGTTTGGGGTCTGGGTCTGGGTCTGGGTTTGGGGTCTGGGTCTGGGTCTGGGTCCTGGGTCCTGGGTGTGGGTCCTGGGGTCTGGGGTATGGGATAGTCTGGGTCCTGGGTCTGGGGTCTGGGTTTGGGGTCTGGGTCTGGGTCCTGGGGTCTGGGTCCTGGGTCTGGGTCTGGGGTATGGGATAGTCTGGGTCCTGGGTCTGGGGTGTGGGATAGTCTGGGTCCTGGGTCTGGGGTCTGGGTCCTGGGGTCTGGGTCCTGGGTCTGGGGTCTGTGATGAGACCAACATCAGCAGCAGAGGAGCAGCATACCTCCATGAACAGCACATGGAAAGTGTCCGCCTGCTGTTTACCCTGGCTGGTCTCTCTGTCTGCCTGTGTGTTGGGGCTCGGTCTACGCCCTGGAGACATGTGTTAACTGGCGAGAGCTCTTGCCACAGGCAGGACATGGTCTACCTGTTCTCACAATGGGTTTAGTTCAAACCGGCCGACCGACACCACTGACCCCTTGCTGCCCTCGCAGATGAACACAAGGACGTTCGTAAAACTGGAGGAGAAACGGAGATAAAAAAGGGCTTCATGTTTTGACAAGGAAGAACGGTCCATGTGTCTGGTGTGTGTGCGTGTGTTTACGTGTGTGCGTGTGCGTTTGTATGTGTGTGTGTGCTTTAGCAGCACCGATGTCTGCTACAGTAGTTTGCCCCGAACGCTGTTCACATTCCCCCTATGTTCAGTGCAAAACGATCACATCAGTTCCCCCAGCCACAGGCTGACTGATCCAGTAGATGCCTCAGCACCGCGCACACACAGACAGACAGATTATTCACACTGTGGTCAGAGAGGAACCGTTCAGTGTAGCCCAGTCATCTGATTCACAAGCCTGATGAGTGAGGCATTGGTGTCACCGTGTCTGACGTGCGAACGGCCTGATGTCGTCTGGCACGGCTTTCGATTGGACTCCCATCGTCTGTTGTTGCCCGGTCGACCAACGTTTTCCATGACACGCCTCTCTCTCTCTCTCCCTCTCTCTCTCTCCCTCTCCCTCTCTCTCTCTCTCTCCCTCTCTCTCTCTCTCTCTCTTATCAGCCGTGGCCCAGAGCAGAAAAGCCTCCTCGCCGTGTGTCTCTCTCTCTCACTCGTCCGTCCACCAGCTTGGGAACCGCATCCCCGACACCAGACAAGCTTTCCCTGCGGCATCGAACCCCCCCCCCCCCCCCCCCCCCCCTTGTTCGTTCGTTATCAGCCGTGGCCCCGAGCAGAAAAACATCCTCCCCATGTGTCTGTGTTGTAAACATCTGTCTGGCAGAGGAGGCAGACAGGTAATGCAGCCTCGCGAGGGAGAGAGATCAGCGCGAGTGCCTGGCGCTGGATGAACGACAGCGCGCGAGGGCCAAGGCCTCGAGACAGTGAGCGGTGGCGATGAGTGAAGAAGGGGTGTGTGCGCTCCTGTATCAGCGTGCGTGTGTGTGGAGGGGGTGGGGGAGGGGAATTGGCATTTCCACACTTGCGGAAACAAGTGTGTGTGAGTCGCCCAGTCGAACAGTCTTTCTCGCACCGCAGTCGGACCAGCGCCCGGGGGGCTCCGAGACTACCCTCGGCGTTGAGTCACTCGACACCCTCCGGAGTGGCAGGGTGGAAGTAGAGGCCCCTGCTTGTGCTCCGGGCCGGTTAACACTAAGCCCCCCTCCGCCGACCCAATTATCCCCAGCTGTTGTGAGGGAGTGCCAGGCAGCAGTGCCTGGTTCAGATCGGGAAGGAGGGATGTTTTAACACGCCCACATGATCAAAAACGACATGTGTTCCGTCCCCCGCCAACCGGCGGCGGGCCAGCGAGGTGATGACATCCTCACGCTCGACGGACGTCACGATGAACCTGGGGGGGGGGACGTGCGGACGGGGTTTGGCGGCGACGAAGGAGGGAGACGGGAGGAAATTGAGCGCGGAGCGGGGGGGGAAAAGCGCAGAGCGGTAACGCAATATCTCGGCCTCTCCGCGCCTCGTGGCGTCCCACCAAACCGCCTCTCGGAAGGCAAGGACGTTGCGTCTCGGCGAGGGCGGAGGGAGGAGATGTGCAGGCTGGCGCTCTCCCAGGCGCTGTCCCCGGAGCTGCTGGGTCTGGCTTGCATTAGGCGTGCAACCAGGAAAACAAAGCCCGTTGAACATTTGGGCTTTTTCTGCCCCGAGGAGTCCCACGAAGGGTGCTGACTGTAAAGGGCAATTGTAATACATCTCACGTACCCTCCTCCCACACACACACACACACACACACACTGCCTTGAGGACTGAGATGAGCCAGAGGTACAGAAATGTTGTGCAGCAAGTGATATCCTTCCACCAGAGATTGAGATTACATCGTGTAGATTGTCTCCTCGGCGTTTTCATCTTTTGCTAGAGAGAACATCATATGATAATGTCACAGGCACAATGCAGTAACTCACTCTGTGATTTGAACAGGCTGTAAATTGAACGGATGCTGTTGCAAGATATCAGAGGCTGTTACTAGTCCACTGATTCCTTCGCATTCCTCTGATCTCTGTCTCTCTCTCTCCCTTTCTCTCTTTCTCTCTCTCTCCCTCCCTCCCTCTCCCTCTCTCTCTCTCTCTCTCTCTCTCTCTCTCTCTCTCTCTCTCTCTCTCTCTCTCTCTCTCTCTTGATACACACACATCAACTCTCACTAATTACTATTTTGTGCACATCCAGGCACAGCATCACTTTTCTCATCTGATATCAAGTGTTTCAATCGCTCAAAGGCCTGTCAAACTCCATAACTCAGCCGAGATGGAATTCTGTCAAGGAAGAATGCATCTCCGACAGCATCTTGGTTTTATGACACACATCAACAAGATCTCAATTCCCTGTGAAACTGACTTCCCGCCAGAGTTGTCTTTAATGGATTCAAGATCTTCAAATCATTTGAGATAACTGCACTGTATTATCCGACCATTTTAAGGCACACGTCTCTGGTATGTTTTAGTGCTTGTACACATTCTGTAATTCATACAAATTACATATTACACTGGAAGTGAAAGGACACTTCCGGTAACTGCAGCAGAGAACAAACAGAACACTAGTAAAGTCCAGTAAATCATCAGGAAGAGACCCAGCCAAGAGAGGCCTGTTCGCGTAGGTTCACCCAGCATTGAGTTGACATTGCTGGGGAAAGATAACCCCGGGGATCCCTTGTCCTTGGAGGGCCATCCACTGATATAGACACAGGAGTATTTATACATAGTACACAGGCCATGCATTCAAAGCCCTTACAGCCCTGAGCAGCTGTGAATGTGTCCCTGTACTGTAGGTGGAGAACACCTCCCAAAAAAAACGTGTGGTCGCGAGTTAGCGTTGGCATTAGCGTTAGCGTTAGGATTAGCGTTAGCGTTAGCTCTCGATGAATAGAGAGGAGCAGGTGGACGACCAGACACCTAAACACTGACAAGACAGTCGTAGGATACAACGCATTGAACTGACGGCAGTGAACCATGCCAGGTCACGTTGGAACTAATTCGGTGGCGTGCATACCCACACCCACACACATAGACACATGCACATAGCGTACAGTACAAACACCCTCCAGAGTACAATCTCCGGCTACTAATCATGTATCCCCAGCCCACCGGTGCGGCGGCCTGGTCTAGGAGAAGCAGTAACTTCAACATTTCAACACGGTCTCTCTCCAGGCCACCAATCACACGGAGGGGGAGCAGGGGGCGGGGGCGGGGTTAGCCCGGGAGAGCAACCCACTAAACCAGACCCAGATGGCCCAGTGGCCAAGCCCGGCCTGGCCTGCCAGCCTTCAGGTTGAATTTGCTGCGTCCGTGGCTGGAATGTTACCAGGCACCTCATTGGACACAGTGGACCCCCCCCCCCCCTTACTCTTAACACACACAGATAGAAAACACATACGCACTTGAACACACACACATCAGCCTGCCCCTGCAGCAGAGCCCTCCGTGGCCCTAGGCCCAGAGTGGATGCAGGGAGGGAAGTCTGTCCCTAGGGGCTTCTCACTGGGGGGGGGGGGAGTTTTCCAAGTTATCTGCCTTCCCCTCTCCACCCCCCCACCCCCTCCCAGCGGCCTGGCCTCACCCTAATTAAAGCTGCGGTGGTCGCAGTGCAGGGGTGCCGGACAGCTCAGGAGGCAACGCCGTCAGAAGACCTGACCGCACCTTTAAGACGACTTTAAGGTAGCCGATAGATCGGCACGCACAGCTACTCCTGACCCTAACCCCGAGCGCCGGATGGACCACGGGACCACGACACCGGAGCGCTCCCTGGTGCGGGGCTGGATGGCCACGGAGTCTGTGCCGCAGCGGACTCGCCGGGAGAGTTAAATATAGCAGTGTGGAAAAGCGAGGGGTCTGCTAAGAGGGTGAGAAGCTGTCCGGGGGAGCACGTCCCCGGCAGAGACGAGACTCTTGTTTTACTGAGGAGCCACAAAACCACGGCCATAAACACTGATAAGACTTGGTGGAAGGATTTTCTTTCCACGAAAGGCAGGGAGGGAGGTCATTGCCCGCCCGCCCGCTCCCCCCTCACTCCTCCACCCCCCCCCCCCCTCCCCCTCTTGGATCTGCCGGCTAGAGGGGCTGGGGAGGGAGAGGGGGAGGACGGAGGGGAGGGGAGGGGAGGGGAGGGGAGGGGAGAGGAGCGTGGTGCAAAGAGCAAACTACTCTGTCACTCCATTCTCACCTCTGTTTCTGGCTGTCTTTTGTTTGATCGGGGGGGTGGGGTGGAGGGGGTTCAGGGGGGGGGGGGTGGTCATTGCGCCCTCCGCCATCGCCGCCTTTGAAGATGAAGGACGCCGACTTATATAGCGGCACCGTGAGGCGGCTTACACATTAACCAGACCTCCTCACACACACACACACACACACACACACTCGAATGTCTCAGTGTCAGGTAGAAAAGGTGACAGGCAGGCTGAAACCTGAGCAGTCTCTGTGTCGCTGTGGATTATCTCTATTGTAACGAGTTCTAAAACACGATCAATATGTGTGAAAGGAAGGAAAGAGCGAGAACGTGATCTGCAGAGAGCATGCTGGGGAGCTGCACGTGGGTAGATATACGCTGAAGGTAAACGGAGATTTGCCAAGTAGCTTTGTTTTTCTGTTTAGCCAACTGGCTTGTTCTCTAGACGGCAGTGAGTCTGTAAACACCATGACATATTTGACACGCAGATCATAAACTGTTATCTTTATGACCGGGGTTTCGAGCTTCCTTCTTAATCAAAGCAGCCCACAGGACCTTTGATTGTATAAAGTTATTTCAAATGAAACCTTTTTAATGACTCTTTGCTGACAGAGATAGTTGCTGGAAGTCATTCTCCAGCGACAGGGCTTGGGAGAGATATCATCTCGACAACAGATTTTCTTTAAACCTCGACATGCGCGTGTTATTTCCTCCGAGCAAGTGGTTGGAGCGTTTAAACCCAATTATGTGAAGGAGGTGTCAAACTGCACGTCAACTCCTCTATTCGCCACATTCATCCGAAACATCAGTCATCACCCAACAACACCTGGCAGCCTTCTAGAAGGTTCCAAGCGCCGATTTGACATGATGAAGCCAGACAGGCGGCAGGTCTGTTCATATCAGCCAACCGATGTTTGCGGTTGAGTTTGGACGGCTTGTCCGTGTGGGAGAGAACGTGTGTCTCTTCTCCGCGTCTCTCTTTTCCACGAAGACTCTGTGAGAAGGCATGGGGGAGATCTCCCCAGGCTGGAGGTTTGGACCGCACGGAGGGCTCAGTCAGTGCCAAGTCACTGATATGCTATCGCCCTGCCAACAGAGTTCTGGAAGCTGGAAGGAAGGAAAGGGCCCCTCCGCCCCTCCTCTTGGCCACTGTCTCTCCCTCTGCCCCCGATCGGTCGGTGAACGGCGCAGAAAAAGACATCTCTCAAATCCCCGGTGTCATAAAAAAGAATAAGCTTGCCCGTGGAAAGCCATGGAAGTGTCGCTCGACTAATTGGCCCTTTATTTTACGGTTTCCGTCACTCTCCCGCTCTCTGTTTTCTCTCTCTCTGTCTCTCTCTCTCTCTCTCACGCATGCACGCACACACAGACTATATTCTTTCTTAAATGTTCACCGTTGTAACGGAGTTGCCCTCCGTCCTCCCTCCCTTCCCCTGCTCTCACTCCTCTCTCTGCTGCAGTGCCATTCCCTTCATCCCGCATGCCTTCAAGCCGTCTCTCTAATCTCCTTGAATTATTCAAGACACTTTCTTTTTTCCCTTCTATTTTCTCAACACTTTATGCTATGGAACCTGAAGCTAAGGCAATACTTGCTCCGGGAAGAAAAAAGAAAAAATTCTTACAGCCTTTGCGTTTAATTTACGCTGAAAGAATTTCCTCCGCAGGGACCTTCTGCAAGGTTTTCTACCCTAGATTAGCTGAATCAGTGTCACCTTCGCTTGCCGAAGTTTCATTTCAAGACGTTTGTTAAGTGCCCGAGACGGGAAGTTCAATGATTGAATGGGGAGACAGTCGCGAGGTGCCCTCGCTTCCACGCAACACGGCATCCATTCTGACTACAACCAGTCGATCAACCGCAGGCCGTCCATCCATCCGTTCCTGAGGTTAAGATTCAGTCCTGGTTGTGTCAGAATTGATATTGAACATCATTTTACACTCCCAGGCGCTTGCAGTCCTGAACTCATTGCATTAGGCCTTCTCCAGTGGCCTTGTGGGAATCAATATTACAGAAGGGAGCTGGGTGTGCACTCAGGAGTGCATGAAGGGCCTTCAAGGCCTGGACAAGCTAATCAGCAGAGTGCACTAGGAGAGGGGAGTGTGCAACCTAGGCTGTTTTGTTTTCTGCCACATCAAACGCATGCTAATCACCAGTCTATAAGCCACATCATGCCTGACTACGCACCATGGAATGCTATTTATACGGTTGCGTACCAGAGCTTGAACGCTAGCATATAGAATATGCATGAGATGAGCGGTATCTATTGTGTAACCGCAGGATGAGGAATACGCACGTTAAGGACGACTAGAACTGAAGCTGTCGAGATGGTCCGGGATTCTCAAGCACCTCACACACCAGCTATGACTATTTCACACGCACACACACACACACTAACTAGCACACACACACACGCACACACACTAACTAGCATCCAATTCCCCAAGCTGCTAACCTAACCATCAGTCCACCCACAGCCCATGACCCAGCCTTCGCATGGAGGTGTCACGCAAGTCTTTCTTCTCCTGTTTGAGAGGCGCTGTTTGCTTTAGCGAGGAGCGACCCTCGCGCCCCGCTTTTCATTTCCACGCCTGGTCTTGACGGCGCAGGCGGCCCACTGAAAAACAGCCCCCAGGAATGTGTTGCTAAAGGGCTCGGCTCGCTGACAGCATGATGGATGCGGTGACTGACGGTGCTTTGTGGCCCCTCCGCGCGAAACACGCACACACACGACGCACACACACACACACACACACACACATGCTGGTCCGGTAAAAATAAAGTGTCAAGGATACAGGGGGAACAATTCATTCCTACTCCGAGGCCAGTTGTGTCTAAACAGGCCTGTTTGCTTTTCCAGCATTCATATGTCACTGTGGATGGGAGGCCGGCAACCCGCAGAGCGGAGCTGCCGTCCTTGCAGAGCCGCCAGCCGTCAGCCATCTTGTTCACCTGTCATCTTTCTGAGGACACCCAGCCAAACTAGTATAAACAGAGTTTGGATGGCACAGGGGGAAATGAGATTGCAATTGAGAGAGAAATGTGTTAGCATCCTACCAAAAGGTTGGAAATCATCGTTTCAGATGCAACTAGGTGATCTTTTCCGAATTGTTTCCTGGTTACTGTACAGTAAAGCTGTAACCACAGCGACCTGACGTGACAGTAGATCCAGCGATAACCGCACCCGCCACTGCAAAACTGTCAGAGATGTGGAAACTGATCAAACCTGAAAACAGACACCTTTTAAACACCTGCTTTGTGTGAAAACTGTTGATTTATACCACAAATGACTGTCAAATGATGCCAGTCACTTAGCCCAAAACACTAAGACCGGAAAGACCGATATTTGAATTTGCTTGTGTTACAGGAGGTCTCAATGACTAGGATTCCTGGTTGAAACGCGAACAGCAAGGAGTTTAGGTTAAACCACAAAACCTCATATATTAATATAGAATGCATCAACCAGTTACCATATGCTATTCAAAAAACTACCACTTTATTTGACACTGGGCCTGACATGCAAAACAGACAAATTCCTACTTTAAGTTACGAACAAAATGAGGCTGTATGTGAAGCCCTGCAGAGCACTCAACATGCAGTGTACCGTTGTTCAAAATGGTAGGCTATATAAATACCCATAATTGTACCCTTGAAACCACTTAGACAGCCAATGAGGCTTGTAACCCCGTATGGGTTAGGAAAGTAAGAGATGTTGTTGAACATGAAACCCAGTCCTTAATGACAGCCACGCAATAATATAATCATAGATGCAGCCTAGTAATACTACAGTTCTCTGACAATAATCATCTGAATTTTGCAAAGATTTTTTTTTTTAATCTATAACAGCAGCTCTCTCTCATTGTAGACCAGAAGCATTGCACCTGTCTGCCTAAACAACTTGCATCTTATCTCTAAAACGCCTGCCACTAGCTCGACTTGCCCGCTGTAAAACTGCAACAACGAGCCTGCCCTATCTTTGATCCTATCGCTTACTTGCACCTGATTTAGCCTCGCTGTCGGAAACGGCCCTTAATGAAACCCCATACACGTCCCAGAGCCAGCATATGTCCGACGTAATAACTTTTTGGATTGTCGGTATCTGCCTTCTTAGAGGCAAACAGATATGTGTAGTTGAGGTGTAGCTATATGAAAAAAATATCTGGCGCAAAAGGCCTCTCTGTACCTCATAGCCAGGTCACATAATTCTCAAATTAACAATAATAAAATATTTTTCAAATAATAATGTCGCTTTCGGTTAATAATACAATACAAAATATAAAAGCTGTGAAATATTAATTATTAATATCCTTGTTTATTATGATATTCAAAAATGGTCTAAACGCCTTTTCGTTTCTCAATCATTGCCCACGCCTTGACCCTATGATAACATATTTTTGTATATTTGTTTTGGGATAAATCCATAGGTTATCTGTGCAATAACTGACTTCGTTTGATATAGAAAAATTAATTAGCATGTGGGAGAAAAACGTCTGTGTTCAATTAAGACCATGGTGGTCTAGTTTAAATGCTTTTCAAATAAATTAAAATGCACGATTTTATAGCCGTGGTAAATCTGGGACTGTACATGAGTTTGCCCATGAGAAACATTTTCACGGAGTGAATGATTAGACATTGCAATGTGGCGGTCTTTTTGAAGTGGGTGGTTCTTCATAAAGTTATTTTTGAGCTAGCATACGCCGGGTTAATGGGCTCATGGTTTTCGATATTATGTTGCATGTGTCTTAAACACAGTTTCATGATTTAGTTACAGGAGTGGGAGGATATTTTCTATTGGCTCCTGCAGTGGTTTTAGTTAACGTTCTTTGAAAGGCTTCTTGCTGCAATGAGAATTATGTCTTAGTCTGCGGTATGAGCTAGAAATAATTCAGCCGCAGCAATTTTTTTATAATAATACGAATAATAATAATACATAGTTCCTAATACCAATACTGTCTGTAATAACAGTAAAAGCAATTATAATGATACGATAATAATATTAATCATTGATGTAGTCTAGACTAATTCGTCTTATAGTCACAATTTTAAAGCACAAATTTGTATGGCTGTCCTGACTATAGGCTTATCATTATTTTCAATTTTACAATATTAAAACATTTGCACCAACATTAAAGTCTAAACGAAATGTAGCCTATGGACTACAAAACTGTGCGTTGTATTCAGGGCCGTTTTAAGGTAGCATTTTATTTTTATTTTCAACCAGAAATTGGGCTTAATCTTTCTCACGAAATCTGTCTAATGTGAATATAACTGAACATAAAAAATGTGTGACACTTGGCCTATAAAAAAGCCATGACATACAGGCTATCGTAGCCTATACTTTCCATAATGTCATTTTAAATACAAGTTCATTGTTTATAGCCTAATATCTTCCATTTTAATTTCGAAAGATTACCAACAACTTTCCAATGGAATGTAGCCTACCTGTACAGAACCGAAAGCCACTGGGCGGTAAGAAAACTTCAGATCAGACAGTCCTGTTTTGCTTAAGCATGAAAAACCAAATCAATGTAACTTGAGGAACGTGGACTTACCAACGCATTCGTTCGCTTCCCTGGCTGTTGCGCGTTGCCACGGTCGATCATAGTGGAAGGGTTTGCACCTGTCACACTCTGGTCCCGCAGTGTTATGTTTGCACTCACAAACAAGGTTTCCGTCCCTGTCTTTTACGCACCGCGAAGCGTGCCCATTGCATTTGCATCGACCGCCGACCTGCAGGTCTGACACTGCATAGAAATAAGAGTCCCGGGCCAGTTCCGAGTCATCTTCGTTCTCATCGCCGAAAGTGTGCAACCGGCTGAAAGTCACTTTGATGTCAGTTGCCGTGACCCAGTCCTGAAGCACCGGCGAGTTGTCGAAGTCATGCGCCGAGGGTCTGCCATCCAATGTACTGAACGCGATGAGCCCGCCTGACAGAGGGTGCATGTCGGTGTGAGAGTCAGTACATATGGCCTCTTGTTCGTTCTGCTTTGTGATTGTAGCTTTGCTTGGTTTGTTGTACATCTTTCTGCACTGGGTCGAGTAAAACTGGAAAGGGACCCACGACTTGCCGTAGTCCATAGATTTAAAGATGACCATTGACTCGGGCCGTGGTGAGCAGAACTGCAGGCTTACGTAAGTGACTTCAAACTTTTTGCCAAGTGACAGAGTTAAAGTAACATTCTGGGGGTATTGGATGTAATTATCTGACTGCCAGCATGTAAGGTTATGGGGGTTGTTAAGGTCCGTCAAATATGCCGGTGGGTGATACTTTTTGGGGTCCGAGGCGTCGCAGGTGTGGCAGTTCCTATTTCTCTCGTCCCCTTTCTCCGTTACCACACAGTACCTGCTGGCAGTTTTGCCACAGGTGCTGGACACCCGCACCTCCTTCCCGAAAGCAGAGTTTACAAAATCGGGGATGCATCTTCGTGGGTTACCGTTCTCTTCGTAGCAAGGATCAGGGGGAGACGTCTGCGCAGCGAACATGCTCATCCCGTAACCACCGTACACCCCCTCAAACATGAGGCAGACGGTCACAGCAGTGACCACAATATCCAAAACCCTTAACATTGTATTCCTTGTTCCTCAGTGTCTGTATACAGAAACCCGCAGAAGTGCTCTGAAAACCAAAAAGAAAATAAACTTTTGTCATTATGTTGCCTGTTGTTGCCTAGAGGATGTGCGCAATCTGCTATTTCCCATCGTCAATGAATTGACAGTTAAATACCCTAACACACGCTTAAATAAACAATAATGCAATTTAAATCAAAGTTAGATCATGAGCCACACCAATATAGTCTATAACAGTGTTATTGTCATGAGTACACCAACACATTATTTCCACCAAGACCAAATTATCATGCAGTGAAATAAATCGTACAAGGTGTACGAGCTCTCGATATAGAACACTATACCTCAGAATAACAACTCAGCTATTCAAGAAAAGTCATTAAAATATCAGCGGACTCGCTTTTTCTCTGCCGAGTGCCTATCACAAGTCCTCTTGTTGTCTTGTTTGTTTCTAGAATCTCCGGTGCAAAATAGGCTACTGACGGCTCGATATAAGAGCCGTTAGTCTCTTTCTGGCTGTTTCACTTTCTGCGTCTTTCTCATTCACTAACTCACTCTCTTACTCTCTGGCTCTATCCCTCCCCGTGTTTGCTACGCACTCACACTGTCTATATAGAAAGTGAAGGACGAGTAACGCGTCTGCACAGCTTGAGGTCATCTCATCTTGAGGAATGACACCGGGCGCGTAAAAGGAGCGAACAACGACATCCACTGGTAGCTTATCAATAAACAGATAGCGTCAATACCTCAAAGCCTCTGTCAAAAAGATACAATAAAGCTTATCTTATCTGATGCAGCATCTACGGATTGCATAAATCGAAGCTTTCTTGTGGTATCATGAGCAGAAGCTTAAAGGCACAGAAAGCAACGTGTCATGGAAAAGATTACGCTTTTTTGGTTCATTGTTACCATAGATACGTTTGCGATAGCCTATAGTTTTTTCTCTATATTTAGTTAACTTTGTTTATTGGATTTATTTTTCTTTTACACATTTTTTAGGGGAAACATTTGGTCATTATTGAGCATATGGCCTAACTTCTAAATCTAATGATATAATTCGGTTATTGTTATTATACGAATTTGACAGGTGGGCATGTGCTATGTCCTTTTACTTTTTAAGATCTGAAGGTGGTTCATTATTATTAGTTTATGTTTTCAACCTTTCACTTGAACCAGAACATTTACATATTGGTTGAACTTGGTTTCTTTAACTGTTTTTATACACATTGTATAGGTTAGTAAAGTGCAAATCTGCTTCAGTGTTGCATGCAGGCCCATGGTATTATTTATAGATATTTATTATTACAATTTGTTAAACTGGGTTGACTGCAATACCACATGTAGTGGGCTGCACTGTTAATTTATTGCATATACACCATATATTAACTAAAATGAAAATGCTATTTGAAGTAGGCCTACGCAAGGCTACATCAGTGACAACTTTTGTCCCAACCATCCCTGAAAGACTAGGCTTTAGTCACTTGCCAAATCTCAGGATTCTGAAGATACCTTTCTCAGCTATATTGTCACAGGATATACTAGGCGTAGTTATTTTACCTATGAATTGTAGTTACAGTTTGAGCTCCTTGAAAATAGATTTCGATGTTGAAATGCTGAGGGTAGCCTAGCTCGCCTATGCTCCGGCAGAGCTAAATGGAATTGTAACCTAGTATCTTCCAGAGTTTTGATTAAGGACATCATTCACGCTCACAAGTATGCGCCTCCAGACCACCGTCAATTCTATTTATAATTCATTCAGTTTTCAAAGAACTGTTAATAAATTGTGATGTGTAAAATTGTTTATCTCTTCCCCGAGATATGTATAGAGATGCTCTGCACGGCACACCTGTTGGTGTCAATACCATGAGTCAGAGCGTCATCTAGTGGCGATGGATACAAATACCAGCTTTTCATGTGCTATATTGCATGTCATCATATCGGCCAAAACATGCGTCGGATGGATAGTTATTTGCGGAATACTTTCGTGTTCAAGGAGTCTGTTGAACACACCGTATTATTGGTGTGTTCCTGTGGCAACACTGCCTCACCTTTCAGAAGATGGCAGTGTTTCACAACTGTTTAAAGATAATCAAATACTAGACTACTTTGTAATTGGGTGTGCTTGACTTCGGCAAGAGCACAACCTTTGTTCTCTCACATATATATTATTTTTATTCTTTCTTTTCCCACCCCTAAGGATCCCTCAATAATTGGACTAGGTAAAGACAACGCCGTTGTCAAAAGGTTCGTCTTGGTAGCGATTGTGTTGCTTGTATTTTGATTTACAATTAAATGTATTTATTGTGTATTGAAGAGGTATGTCCTTAACCACTGATCAGTTAACAATAATTAAATATAATGATTATTTTATTACTTTTATACTGTTTGGAATATAATAAACAATGTCTGATCTATACCTAAGCTCATTAGAACATAACCCTTGGTTATGTATATATATAATATACCCATCTATGAATTATGTTGCTTGTATCATTGATAAACTGACATTTTGCTTTTTGCTTATGCCTGCATATCCATAAGTTAGTTCTTTGCAAGGTGTGACTAGGAAATGCCTGTGACACTGGTGTAGGTCAGTGGTCACAATATTACCAAAGTGCCATACAACCTTTAGGAGCCCTATATCTAAAGACCTAAACAAAAGCTATCTAGCATGCAGCGTCCTCTTTCTGTGCTTGCAAAGGCTATGTTGATTATCACCCCGTTAACGTTTCTTGTGAGCGTAAAACCCCCCATATTGTCATACTATTTAACTGCCCTGAGTACGTAACCACCGTACACCCCCTCAAACATGAGGCAGACGGTCACAGCAGTGACCACAATATCCAAAACCCTTAACATTGTATTCCTTGTTCCTCAGTGTCTGTATACAGAAACCCGCAGAAGTGCTCTGAAAACCAAAAAGAAAATAAACTTTTGTCATTATGTTGCCTGTTGTTGCCTAGAGGATGTGCGCAATCTGCTATTTCCCATCGTCAATGAATTGACAGTTAAATACCCTAACACACGCTTAAATAAACAATAATGCAATTTAAATCAAAGTTAGATCATGAGCCACACCAATATAGTCTATAACAGTGTTATTGTCATGAGTACACCAACACATTATTTCCACCAAGACCAAATTATCATGCAGTGAAATAAATCGTACAAGGTGTACGAGCTCTCGATATAGAACACTATACCTCAGAATAACAACTCAGCTATTCAAGAAAAGTCATTAAAATATCAGCGGACTCGCTTTTTCTCTGCCGAGTGCCTATCACAAGTCCTCTTGTTGTCTTGTTTGTTTCTAGAATCTCCGGTGCAAAATAGGCTACTGACGGCTCGATATAAGAGCCGTTAGTCTCTTTCTGGCTGTTTCACTTTCTGCGTCTTTCTCATTCACTAACTCACTCTCTTACTCTCTGGCTCTATCCCTCCCCGTGTTTGCTACGCACTCACACTGTCTATATAGAAAGTGAAGGACGAGTAACGCGTCTGCACAGCTTGAGGTCATCTCATCTTGAGGAATGACACCGGGCGCGTAAAAGGAGCGAACAACGACATCCACTGGTAGCTTATCAATAAACAGATAGCGTCAATACCTCAAAGCCTCTGTCAAAAAGATACAATAAAGCTTATCTTATCTGATGCAGCATCTACGGATTGCATAAATCGAAGCTTTCTTGTGGTATCATGAGCAGAAGCTTAAAGGCACAGAAAGCAACGTGTCATGGAAAAGATTACGCTTTTTTGGTTCATTGTTACCATAGATACGTTTGCGATAGCCTATAGTTTTTTCTCTATATTTAGTTAACTTTGTTTATTGGATTTATTTTTCTTTTACACATTTTTTAGGGGAAACATTTGGTCATTATTGAGCATATGGCCTAACTTCTAAATCTAATGATATAATTCGGTTATTGTTATTATACGAATTTGACAGGTGGGCATGTGCTATGTCCTTTTACTTTTTAAGATCTGAAGGTGGTTCATTATTATTAGTTTATGTTTTCAACCTTTCACTTGAACCAGAACATTTACATATTGGTTGAACTTGGTTTCTTTAACTGTTTTTATACACATTGTATAGGTTAGTAAAGTGCAAATCTGCTTCAGTGTTGCATGCAGGCCCATGGTATTATTTATAGATATTTATTATTACAATTTGTTAAACTGGGTTGACTGCAATACCACATGTAGTGGGCTGCACTGTTAATTTATTGCATATACACCATATATTAACTAAAATGAAAATGCTATTTGAAGTAGGCCTACGCAAGGCTACATCAGTGACAACTTTTGTCCCAACCATCCCTGAAAGACTAGGCTTTAGTCACTTGCCAAATCTCAGGATTCTGAAGATACCTTTCTCAGCTATATTGTCACAGGATATACTAGGCGTAGTTATTTTACCTATGAATTGTAGTTACAGTTTGAGCTCCTTGAAAATAGATTTCGATGTTGAAATGCTGAGGGTAGCCTAGCTCGCCTATGCTCCGGCAGAGCTAAATGGAATTGTAACCTAGTATCTTCCAGAGTTTTGATTAAGGACATCATTCACGCTCACAAGTATGCGCCTCCAGACCACCGTCAATTCTATTTATAATTCATTCAGTTTTCAAAGAACTGTTAATAAATTGTGATGTGTAAAATTGTTTATCTCTTCCCCGAGATATGTATAGAGATGCTCTGCACGGCACACCTGTTGGTGTCAATACCATGAGTCAGAGCGTCATCTAGTGGCGATGGATACAAATACCAGCTTTTCATGTGCTATATTGCATGTCATCATATCGGCCAAAACATGCGTCGGATGGATAGTTATTTGCGGAATACTTTCGTGTTCAAGGAGTCTGTTGAACACACCGTATTATTGGTGTGTTCCTGTGGCAACACTGCCTCACCTTTCAGAAGATGGCAGTGTTTCACAACTGTTTAAAGATAATCAAATACTAGACTACTTTGTAATTGGGTGTGCTTGACTTCGGCAAGAGCACAACCTTTGTTCTCTCACATATATATTATTTTTATTCTTTCTTTTCCCACCCCTAAGGATCCCTCAATAATTGGACTAGGTAAAGACAACGCCGTTGTCAAAAGGTTCGTCTTGGTAGCGATTGTGTTGCTTGTATTTTGATTTACAATTAAATGTATTTATTGTGTATTGAAGAGGTATGTCCTTAACCACTGATCAGTTAACAATAATTAAATATAATGATTATTTTATTACTTTTATACTGTTTGGAATATAATAAACAATGTCTGATCTATACCTAAGCTCATTAGAACATAACCCTTGGTTATGTATATATATAATATACCCATCTATGAATTATGTTGCTTGTATCATTGATAAACTGACATTTTGCTTTTTGCTTATGCCTGCATATCCATAAGTTAGTTCTTTGCAAGGTGTGACTAGGAAATGCCTGTGACACTGGTGTAGGTCAGTGGTCACAATATTACCAAAGTGCCATACAACCTTTAGGAGCCCTATATCTAAAGACCTAAACAAAAGCTATCTAGCATGCAGCGTCCTCTTTCTGTGCTTGCAAAGGCTATGTTGATTATCACCCCGTTAACGTTTCTTGTGAGCGTAAAACCCCCCATATTGTCATACTATTTAACTGCCCTGAGTCCTTTATTCTTTGTCCAGTCTTCTGAGATGCTCAACTTGAGTGCATCAGACACCTGCACTTTATAGATCTATAATAAATACATTGATTTTGTCTTGAACTTGTACTTGGTGATTCACTTAATTGACTTGGTACTTTCACAGCAATTGGATACCATCTAATATGTCTTCAGTATTAACCCTGTAAGTTTGTCTGCAGTTGTGAATGTAATGGTATAGAATGATGTGTTAAAGCTTAATATTATGAGCAATATCAATAAGCTAGTGACAAATAAACGTTTGTATCATGTTATAACAGTCTGCTGGTTTCTGTTAGTGTAGCGTCCGTCCACACAAAAAATTGAAACCTTCACTGATGGTCTGAAGATGTTTAATTTGCTGTCTTGCACTTCTACACAGTACTCTGAAGTCAGAAGTCAACATTATAAATTAAAACTCCATTAGCAATAGGCTACATTCATTGGTAACTCATTAGCACCACCAAGTTAGCAAACACATCAAATAAACTAAATACAATTAAACTACACTGTTGCCACATGTTGGGAAATAACCAAATACAAGCAATATTACAAATGTAATGAATGCAAACTTTACAAGCATGAAACACACTATTGTGGTCACCTAGACTATTCTAGGTTGTGGTTCAGTGAAAGCACGGTTTCTTCAGTAGGCTATAATTGTTCAATCCTACTTGAGAATGGATACAGTTCACAGCTGTATGAGTCAATAGGACATAACCATTACCTGAATGACTTGTAGTGATCGGGAGGTTATGGCTGTTCTGATGATGGTATAAACCATGTTAGATTGTTGGCTCTATGTGCATTGTTTGGGTCTTCTCTCCCTGTCTTCTGTTTCGGTGTCTTTGGTTCTGTTGCAGGATGGCAGGCAGGTAGAGGAGCTGTGATTGCTGCAGGGGCACACCTGTGACGTGTGCCTTGGTCCTTAATAAGCTGTGCCCTAACAAGCTGGGTCTCTCCATTACTAGCAGGAACATCATCACTAATGCCATATCATGACCACACACTCCTGAAGACAATCAGACCATCAGCCAATCACGTCAATCATTCACCTTAGACCTCTCACTTAACCCAATCAGAAACAACACCCAGTCTTCCGCCTGAGGCCTGTTCCTTAAAGCGAGGTTACCGAATATGCCAGGCTTATGTCAGTTAGTCAGACTCATTTCTAGTTTATTCTGTTCCATAAAGCCAGCTCACCGTAGTTCAAATTCAGTAACTATGACAACTTATGCTGGCTAAAACATATAGCCAAATGCATTAATTAAACAATGATGAACAATGATTTCAGAACGATACAAACCTACATAGCCTAGGCTATGTCAAAAGTAGTTTGTGATTTCAAATGTTCAGGCATCAGACATAGGCCAATATCTCAATCTAAATTCTTAGCTAGTTAGTTCATGTGGTTAAAGTATTGCTAGAAAGTATTTTCTGCATATATTACAGTAGTGTTACTGTAGTGTACTGTAGTGTTACTAGTAGTAAATTCAATATCATACTATCAGACTGAACACAACAAGCTGAACATTAAACATTTTATTAATGACTCATCTTGGAAACTTGATGGATTGTATATGTGTGTGGGGGTGAGTATGTGAGCGTGTGTGTGTGTGTGTGTGCTTACATACAATGTGTTTGTGTATATACAGTATGTTTGTGTACATACAGGGGTCCAGAGCAACACAAAATTGCACTTGGAACACCCAAACTGTGAGTCGCATACTGCATTATGACATCATCACCCAGACCATGATTGCTTTGTGATGTCACAGTGGCTCAGAAGGGATATATAAACAGGTGCGCGCAGCCGCGCACCACAGTAGAAGATTGACACCGGAGAGTGAAGATTATCTACTACACTTCAACCAAAGAGTATAGAAGAACATAAGTTCTTTGACTACTACACTTGAAGAGAGACAACCAGGACCAACAGTAAGACGCAGCTAGGTGAGTGAGAGGAGCTCTCTGACGGGGAGTCGTATAGGGGTCTGCAGGCTGTAGACCCTTCCTCCCACCTGCCTTGGCTGAAGACTTTCAGTTTGGTCAAACTTAAACATGGGTCAGGTCCAAAGTCACCCAGTGGTCTCTCAGGAGAAGAGACCCAAAAAAGTGAAGGGGAAAAAGAAGAAAGGATTCTTTCGTCTCTTATCCCTGCTGACCTGTGTGGGAATGGAAGAGAGAAGGAATGAAGCCTCCTCAATTCCCTCAAACGATGACACAGATTCTGGTAAGTGTTTGAAGGAGCCTTTGGACAACTAAGTTGTTGGATAACAAACCCAATTCATGATACAGTGCTAACTGCATGCCCTTTTTCTGTTTAAACTTTCAGAAAGTTCATTGTCAGCTGGTGGATGTGTTAGGCACCATCTGACAAAGAGCCTCCAGGAACTGGATTGGAGCCCCATCGAAAAGGACAAAGACTGTACAGTTAAGCAACAAAACCTACTAGATCACATCCTATTACTGGTTTTGATGCCCATTTGATTTATGTAACGCTCTTATAGGCCTAAACATTTGTACTTAAAATGCCAAAATATTTGATCTTGTGTGTGTGTAGTTTGACACAAGGGGGAAGTAAATCTCTGGTGGGGGAAATGTTTACATATGTTTGCTAGTTTCATATTAGACTGTCGTTAAAAACCTCCTCTACTGTCCTCTTCCTCCTCAGGTCACGGAGGAGGAAGAGGAGCTGCTTCTGCCTCTGTTCAGCCCTCTGTCTGGACCTCTGCTGCTGTACATGCCGGTGTGGCGTCCTGTAAGTTCTCCTCTCTCTCGGAGCTAAGAGTTTGAGAGGGCGCATAAAGTTTTCACTGAGAACATGGGCAAATAACAATAGCTTAGTAATATCTTTTTAAAACATTGACAATGTAAGCCTACTCTGAAAATTACGATTTATTCATAACAATCCCTAAGATTCTCTACATTTTCTCTCTGCCATGAAGGCTCCGTCATCCATGCCTGCTGTTGTTCAGCTGACTCGTGCTGGGAAGCTGTTAATGACAGAGTTAACATCTCTGGACACTCTGGTAACCATTCACCTTCTCTCATTCCACCTTCTATGTTCTTAGTCCAAATTCTGCAGTCTTCAGGTTGAGAAACCACTGTCTTAAATGCACAGTATTAGTCACCATTGGACCAAGATGGTGAAGTTAACGTCTCCTGTTGTTCACTGTCACAGACCTTCTTCACGGCCCCAGTTTGGCTGCATCACATTCCTAAGATCTACCTCACCCAGGCTGGGAAGATGGCATTGGAGGAACTAGCACTCAGAGGACAGGTAACATCATTCAGAACAAATTCAAAGAGTCAACATTATGGAAGACTCACACTGCTTACACCATTTATACATGTATCTATGAGCCAAAACAATAAAATACATATCAAAGGGTCACAGGGGTGCAGGTCAGTCAAGCACCTAATGTTCACAAGCCGACATAAAGGCCAGCTTCAGGGTCTTCAGCATTTCCACTCAGATTGTATGTACTAGTAACTAAACTAGCTAACTTATTGTTTTAGCTTAGAGATACATGTATACATGGTGTAAGCAGTGTGAGTGGCCCTGTGGTCAAGTGATGGGCTCTGTTTAGTTACTAGGTAGACAAATGGGTTTAAATGGGTTTCTGTGTGTCATGTGTTTCAGATGACCAGCGGACCCTTGCTGCCCTGGGAGTTCAGCCCCCTCTACTGTGGCCCTGTGGTCATTTGGACTGGGGTAAGAGCCATCTTACCTTTACCTTTACACAAACACACACAAACACACAAATACTCACACTTACACAGTCATTATCTCAGTTGTTTTTCTGCAAATTTGTTGCAACTTTCTGGAATGTTGAGATGATGATGTCATAATGAGTGGTTCAGTCCTGGGTTATTTGGTCCCTATGGAAACATAGTGGGACATGGATGGAGTGGCTAGTTCCATTCAGGGGGAGGTAGTTCTCTTGACCCCCTCTCTCCTGTTATGAATGTGACAGCCTGGCTGCTTAATGTGTGTATTCCTCTCCCCCTGTGAGACTGGAGGAATAGACACCTCAGGAAGTCATCATTTGAGTGTGTCAATTCAATTACACGAACAAAAGTATTTATGTCAGAGATACTATGTTTCTCAGTGTAAGACGACGGACACAAGCTCTGAGTTACAGTATGGTAAGGGTCTATGGGTCCTACAGCAGTTTCAGAACATTCCACCTCACCCTCTTCTTCTCTGCTCATGTTTCTGTAGAGGAGCTTGTGTTCTGCTCTGGTGAGCTCCGAGAGGAACCATGCCTCCTCCTTCTCATGGACCAGAGGATCTGGATCTAAGGTACAATGAGTCAGCCTTCGCAAACACACCTGCGCACCTACCCAGACAAACAGGCCTATTGTTGTTATTTGTGACACCTCTTCCCTCCTTCCCACTCCCTCAGAAGGTGCACGTACAGATGTGCAGAGTGTGTATGGTGAGGGGGGCTGACGCCAGACTGTGGTGGGCCATGTCTGAGGAGAGATCCAGGCTCGGCCCAAATGTAAGTGCAAACACAATCACACACGCACGCACGCACAAGCCACACACAGGGTGCGTGTCTGACCCAGGTCCCTCTTCCTCTGTTTGCTGTTGCAGGGATTCCCCCACATGGCTGCCATGGTGATGGCGGTGACCGGAGTTCAGGTAAGATTTCCTGAAGTGCGACAGATGCCAACAGTGTGACTTTCCTGTTCAGGCTTGTATCTGAAGCCTGTACTCCAGATCAGTTATGCAGCACTCTGTCACTCATCCCCTTCCTTGTATCTCCTTTCCCCTACAGCTCATTGGAGGACAGGTGAGACAGTATCAGTCTCATGTATGTTCTAAGACTGACTTCTACTCCCCGGTTCTGGCTGACGAAGGGGTGAGAACTGCAACACTAAGATAGATAGATAGAACCTCCCCACCACACTTGATCCCAGCAAGCTGAATCATCCCTTTAGGACTCAATGTTAAAGGTGTGTGTGTCTGCTTTCTGTCCACTAGCAAACTGATGTTTCCATCATGGAGGTCAGCATGGTCGTGGGTCCAGATGGGATTCTGCGCACCACAGCCAGAACCTCCTGGGGGTCCAGAAACACCTGCGAGGAGGAGTCTTTCTCCCAGGATCAGGACTCATTTGAGGAGGAGGATGAGGGCTGGACCAAGGACCAGGGCCAGGACTGGGACCCCTCTGAGGAGGATGAGGGCTGGTCCAAGGACCAGGGCCAGGACTGGGACCCCTCTGAGGAGGATGAGGGCTGGACCATGGACCAGGGCCAGGACTGGGACCCCTCTGAGGAGGATAAGGATGAGGGCTGGACCAAGGACCAGGGCCAGGACTGGGACCCCTCTGAGAAAGATGAGACTGTATGTCAGTTAGTGATGAGCTCTGTTTAGTTACTAGGTAGACAAATGGGTTTAAATGGGTTTCTGTGTGTCATGTGTTTCAGATGACCAGCGGACCCTTGCTGCCCTGGGAGTTCAGCCCCCTCTACTGTGGCCCTGTGGTCATTTGGACTGGGGTAAGAGCCATCTTACATTTACCTTTACACAAACACACACAAACACACAAATACTCACACTTACACAGTCATTATCTCAGTTGTTTTTCTGCAAATTTGCTGCAATGTTCTGGAATGTTGAGATGATGATGTCATGATGAGTGGTTCAGTCCTGGGTTATTTGGTCCCTATGGAAACATAGTGGGACATGGATGGAGTGGCTAGTTCCATTCAGGGGGAGGTAGTTCTCTTGACCCCCTCTCTCCTGTTATGAATGTGACAGCCTGGGTGCCTAATGTGTGTATTCCTCTCCCCCTGTGAGACTGGAGGAATAGACACCTCAGGAAGTCATCATTTGAGTGTGTCAATTCAATTACACGAACAAAAGTATTTATGTCAGAGATACTATGTTTCTCAGTGTAAGACGACGGACACAAGCTCTGAGTTACAGTATGGTAAGGGTCTGTGGGTCCTACAGCAGTTTCAGAACATTCCGCCTCATCCTCTTCTTCTCTGCTCATGTTTCTGTAGAGGAGCTTGTGTTCTGCTCTGGTGAGCTCCGAGAGGAACCATGCCTCCTCCTTCTCATGGACCAGAGGATCTGGATCTAAGGTACAATGAGTCAGCCTTCGCAAACACACCTGCGCACCTACCCAGACAAACAGGCCTATTGTTGTTATTTGTGACACCTCTTCCCTCCTTCCCACTCCCTCAGAAGGTGCACGTACAGATGTGCAGAGTGTGCATGGTGAGGGGGGCTGACGCCAGACTGTGGTGGGCCATGTCTGAGGAGAGATCCAGGCTCGGCCCAAATGTAAGTGCAAACACAATCACACACGCACGCACGCACAAGCCACACACAGGGTGCGTGTCTGACCCAGGTCCCTCTTCCTCTGTTTGCTGTTGCAGGGATTCCCCCACATGGCTGCCATGGTGATGGCGGTGACCGGAGTTCAGGTAAGATTTCCTGAAGTGCGACAGATGCCAACAGTGTGACTTTCCTGTTCAGGCTTGTATCTGAAGCCTGTACTCCAGACCAGTTACGCAGCACTCTGTCACTCATCCCCTTCCTTGTATCTCCTTTCCCCTACAGCTCATTGGAGGACAGGTGAGACAGTATCAGTCTCATGTATGTTCTAAGACTGACTTCTACTCCCCGGTTCTGGCTGACGAAGGGGTGAGAACTGCAACACTAAGATAGATAGATAGAACCTCCCCACCACACTTGATCCCAGCAAGCTGAATCATCCCTTTAGGACTCAATGTTAAAGGTGTGTGTGTCTGCTTTCTGTCCACTAGCAAACTGATGTTTCCATCATGGAGGTCAGCATGGTCGTGGGTCCAGATGGGATTCTGCGCACCACAGCCAGAACCTCCTGGGGGTCCAGAAACACCTGCGAGGAGGAGTCTTTCTCCCAGGATCAGGACTCATTTGAGGAGGAGGATGAGGGCTGGACCAAGGACCAGGGCCAGGACTGGGACCCCTCTGAGGAGGATGAGGGCTGGTCCAAGGACCAGGGCCAGGACTGGGACCCCTCTGAGGAGGATGAGGGCTGGACCATGGACCAGGGCCAGGACTGGGACCCCTCTGAGGAGGATAAGGATGAGGGCTGGACCAAGGACCAGGGCCAGGACTGGGACCCCTCTGAGAAAGATGAGACTGTATGTCAGTTAGTGATGAGCTCTGTTTAGTTACTAGGTAGACAAATGGGTTTAAATGGGTTTCTGTGTGTCATGTGTTTCAGATGACCAGCGGACCCTTGCTGCCCTGGGAGTTCAGCCCCCTCTACTGTGGCCCTGTGGTCATTTGGACTGGGGTAAGAGCCATCTTACATTTACCTTTACACAAACACACACAAACACACAAATACTCACACTTACACAGTCATTATCTCAGTTGTTTTTCTGCAAATTTGCTGCAATGTTCTGGAATGTTGAGATGATGATGTCATGATGAGTGGTTCAGTCCTGGGTTATTTGGTCCCTATGGAAACATAGTGGGACATGGATGGAGTGGCTAGTTCCATTCAGGGGGAGGTAGTTCTCTTGACCCCCTCTCTCCTGTTATGAATGTGACAGCCTGGGTGCCTAATGTGTGTATTCCTCTCCCCCTGTGAGACTGGAGGAATAGACACCTCAGGAAGTCATCATTTGAGTGTGTCAATTCAATTACACGAACAAAAGTATTTATGTCAGAGATACTATGTTTCTCAGTGTAAGACGACGGACACAAGCTCTGAGTTACATTATGGTAAGGGTCTGTGGGTCCTACAGCAGTTTCAGAACATTCCGCCTCATCCTCTTCTTCTCTGCTCATGTTTCTGTAGAGGAGCTTGTGTTCTGCTCTGGTGAGCTCCGAGAGGAACCATGCCTCCTCCTTCTCATGGACCAGAGGATCTGGATCTAAGGTACAATGAGTCAGCCTTCGCAAACACACCTGCGCACCTACCCAGACAAACAGGCCTATTGTTGTTATTTGTGACACCTCTTCCCTCCTTCCCACTCCCTCAGAAGGTGCACGTACAGATGTGCAGAGTGTGTATGGTGAGGGGGGCTGACGCCAGACTGTGGTGGGCCATGTCTGAGGAGAGATCCAGGCTCGGCCCAAATGTAAGTGCAAACACAATCACACACGCACAAGCCACACACAGGGTGCGTGTCTGACCCAGGTCCCTCTTCCTCTGTTTGCTGTTGCAGGGATTCCCCCACATGGCTGCCATGGTGATGGCGGTGACCGGAGTTCAGGTAAGATTTCCTGAAGTGCGACAGATGCCAACAGTGTGACTTTCCTGTTCAGGCTTGTATCTGAAGCCTGTACTCCAGACCAGTTACGCAGCACTCTGTCACTCATCCCCTTCCTTGTATCTCCTTTCCCCTACAGCTCATTGGAGGACAGGTGAGACAGTATCAGTCTCATGTATGTTCTAAGACTGACTTCTACTCCCCGGTTCTGGCTGACGAAGGGGTGAGAACTGCAACACTAAGATAGATAGATAGAACCTCCCCACCACACTTGATCCCAGCAAGCTGAATCATCCCTTTAGGACTCAATGTTAAAGGTGTGTGTGTCTCCTTTCTGTCCACTAGCAAACTGATGTTTCCATCATGGAGGTCAGCATGGTCGTGGGTCCAGATGGGATTCTGCGCACCACAGCCAGAACCTCCTGGGGGTCCAGAAACACCTGCGAGGAGGAGTCTTTCTCCCAGGATCAGGACTCATTTGAGGAAGAGGATGAGGGCTGGACCAAGGACCAGGGCCAGGACTGGGACCCCTCTGAGGAGGATGAGGGCTGGACCAAGGACCAGGGCCAGGACTGGGACCCCTCTGAGGAGGAGAAGGATGAGGGCTGGACCAAGGACCAGGGCCAGGACTGGGACCCCTCTGAGAAGGATGAGGGCTGGACCAAGGACCAGGGCCAGGACTGGGACCCCTCTGAGAAGGATGAGGGCTGGTCCAAGGACCAGGGCCAGGACTGGGACCCCTCTGAGGAGGATGAGGGCTGGACCATGGACCAGGGCCAGGACTGGGACCCCTCTGAGGAGGAGAAGGATGAGGGCTGGACCAAGGACCAGGGCCAGGACTGGGACCCCTCTGAGAAGGATGAGGGCTGGACCAAGGACCAGGGTCAGGACTCCTCTGAGGAGGAGAAGGATGAGGGCTGGACCAAGGGCCAGGACTGGGACCCCTCTGAGGAGGAGAAGGATGAGGGCTGGACCAAGGACCAGGGCCAGGACTGGGACTCCTCTGAGGAGGAGGAGGAGGAGGAGGAGGAGGGCTGGACCAAGGACCAGGGCCAGGACTGGGACTCCTCTGAGGAGGAGAAGGATGAGGGCTGGACCAAGGGCCAGGACTGGGATCATGAGACCGATCTCCCTGCAAAATGGGAAAATGAAATGGAATTCCTGAAGTTAGTACAATTCCTTAACAGGCATATATTAATTGTTACATTTGACAACACGCCATACACATGATTCTTCTAGATAGATGATATAAATACTACTGTATGCACAGGAATGCATTTTATCAAGGTTTCCCTCATTGCTCTGTAGTTAGCTTGTCCAGGTTAACTTGACTGATGTATCTCCATAGGTACTACTTGAGAGACAGAACCGTTGACCAACTTTCCTACAAGGTGACAGCTCTCAGGCAGGCCTTCACTGTGAGTAGTCTACTATCTAGCTAGCTCCTGTGTGTTGATGTTCTATAAAATGCTAGGTAGTTAACTCCTGTGTGCTGTTAGTAATGATTATTTTAGCTAGTTATCCTGATCATCCATTTTTGTCCCCAGACACTGTTTACTGACAGCAGAGAGTTCATGTTGGCAGCAACTCACTGGCTTTTAGAAAGACTGGCAACCGAAGCACAAAAGGTATCTGACATATTATCCCTCCCCACCAACAGTGACTTTGGGTGACCTTGATATATGTCACCCTGGTAGGGTGTCACCACTTGAACAGTCTACACACATGCTAACTTGGAGATAAATCTAACATGCCTTCGAAAACATGGGGTCTGTGTGTGACTGTGTCTGTGTTCTCCAGGATGAAGAGCAGCTGTTTCAGAAATACACCAGGCTGAGGGAGTACGCCTCAGACCACGCCCACCTAGACTCCATCATGCAGGAGCTGGCGGCGGAGTCGGTGAGGAGAGGGGGACGAGAGGGGGAAGGGGAGGAAAGGGAGGGGAGAGGAGGTAAAGGAGATGATGGATAGTGGGGGAGAGGAGGGCAGGAAAGTAGGAAGAGAGGAGGAAATATTTTTCCCTTTCTGACCTCAGCCCCCCTTAGTTCATGCTCATAAAAATGTGCCAAACTCACAACATCTTTATTGAGCAAGGCAGTCTCAATGTTTACATTTGGGCATGGGGTCTGTGACATTACACAGTCTAGAAGGTGCGAGACACTTGTCTGACTGACATTGTTTTTCAAGCACAAATTGGCCTCGAAGCCCAGGCAATATGGACAGTTTAATGACCTGGACACCTCACATCTCCTCTCATCTCATCTAACTTTATCAGAATCAGAGATGTGAGAGTCTAAGAGCTACCTAATAACTTGTGGGAATTATTTTCAGATTCATCACTTGAGCATCATAGATGTGGTGATTGAGCTGGTTATGCTGCGCCTGATCGTGTTTGGCTATCGCCAGTCGTGTTTCAAAGTAAGTGCCCTGCCTCCCCAGTCCTGCATCACAGGGGTGCAGTGACCTCACCGTGTCTAGATAGCCATGGAAGTCATTTCCATCTACTCCACGATGCGGGCCAAAGTTTACAAGTGGTTGACTAGTCAGTCAGTCACAGTTTTGGTGTTTGACCCAGCCTCACTCCTTCTCTTGCTCTCTCCCTCCCCCCTCCCCCCTCCCCCCCTCCCCCGCCTCCTCCCCATCCCCAGGGTCCAGATTGCTTCATGCTCCAGCTATATGCCCTGGTGGAAGCCTTCCTCCCCCAGGACACAGAGGGAGCCCCAGGGAAAACATACCTGAAGAAACTGAAGGTGTGCTCTCTCTCCTTCTCTCTCTCTTTATCTCTCTCTCCCCCTCTCTCTCTCCCCCCTCCCCTCTCTCTCTCTCTCTCTCTCTCTCTCACACTTTCTCTCTCGTTCAAGATTCCCACAGTGTTTGTATGGCACCTTGACCTTTGTGCACTCCTCTTCTCTACAGAACATTTTCTTGGACTTCCTGGACAAAATCTTGGGTTTCCCAGAAGCCCTCTACTTCTGCCAGAACGACTTGGTGCCCAAACTAATGCACCATCTTGGGGCCATGTTTTCCAAACTGCTCAGGGTGGATGAGGACTTGACTGAGGACCAGGACCAGGACTCCTCTAAGGAGGAGGAGGACATGACTGTGGACCATGACTGGGACAAGGACTGGGACTGGGACCAGGGTAAAGATGGATGCCCAGACCTGGACGAGGAGGAAGAGGACTCTGATGATCCTGCTGGTCATCATCACCGTGACGCAGGAACACAGGACGGTTATGATGACCGTGAAGGACTTGAGATGGAGTCTGCTGGCTTGGAAAAGGCCAGTGGGACCCAATCCTCTTCTTCATCCTCCTACTCCTCCTCCAGCTCCTCCACCTCCAGGGGCTCCATGGCTCGGGCCCCCAGCCCAGTGGGAGATCATCTGGGGCCGCTCGGAAAGACCGACCCCCCTATCCTCCGGAGATGGTTCACACTGGTAAGCTGAAAACAACACCACACACTGGCACTAGGTAGAACTGACCTGAGCTGAGTCAGCGATAAGAAGGGACTACATGTGACAATCTCAATGAATCTGTGTGTCTTTGCTCTCACTTCCAAACACAGAAGAAAAAGAGGACGTCCATCAAGGATGAACAGACTGCGACTGCCAAGGGCAGAAAGAGAAGCAGGATATTTAAGTCCAACAAAGTGTCTCCCCTCAGCTCTGAATGTAAGATCCTGACTGCACATTGGCTCCTTTAGGCTTTCCCACTTTAGTTGGCCCTCCCACCATTTCACACACATAGACGTGCACACACACACAGACACACAGACACGCACACACAATTTTTTAAGTGAGAGGTCACAGTGCTGAAGTTCTGTGTAATGTCATATCCTGTTGTGTGATGGTGTTTCCTGTCCAGGTCCAGACCTTGGCAAGTCCTCCATTGCCAGAGGAGAGAAGAAGAAGAAGAAAAAGACAAATTCCATCAAAGCTTTTCTCCGGGGGATCTCGGTATCTCTCTCCAGGGCTTTCTGATTTGGCTGCATGGAGGACAGTCACCAGTAGAGGGGGCCACCTGCTCACTCAACTGGCTGCAGCGACAGAGAGAGAGAACCTGTCCCACCATTTCACACACGCGGACGCGCACACACACACACACACACAGACACGCACACACACACACAGACACGCACACACACACACTATTTTTAAGTGAGAGGTCACAGTGCTGAAGTTCCGTGTGTCCACGCCCTCCTAGACTCCATCATGCAGGAGCTGGCAGCAGAGTCATTGACCCAGCCCCCCGGTCCTTCTCTTGCTCTCTCCCTCCCTCCCCCCTCCCCTCCTCTCCCTCCCCCACCCCCTCCTCCCCATCCCCAGGGTCCAGATTGCTTCATGCTCCAGCTATATGCCCTGGTGGAAGCCTTCCTCCCCCGGGACACAGAGGGAGCCCCAGGGAAAACATACCTGAAGAAACTGAAGGTGTGCTCTCTCTCCTTATCTCTCTCTCCACCCTCCCCCCCCCCTCTCTCTCCCCCCCCCCCCCCCTCTCTCTCTCTCTCTCTCTCACACACTTTCTCTCTAATTCAAGATTCCCACAGTGTTTGTATGGCGCCTCGACCTTTGTGCACTCCTCTTCTCTGCAGAACATTTTCTTGGACTTCCTGGACAAAATCTTGGGTTTCCCAGAAGCCCTCTACTCCTTCCAGAACGACTTGGTGCCCAAACTAATGCACCATCTTGGGGCCATGTTTTCCAAACTGCTCAGGGTGGATGAGGACTTGACTGAGGGCCAGGACCAGGACTCCTCTAAGGAGGAGGAGGACATGACTGTGGACCATGACTGGGACAAGGACTGGGACTGGGACCAGGGTCAAGATGGATGCCCAAACCCAGACCTGGACGAGGAGGAGGAGGACTCTGAAGATCCTGCTGGTCATCATCACTGTGACGCAGGAACGCGGGATGGTTATGATGACCGTGTAGGACTTGAGATGGAGTCTGCTGGCTTGGAAAAGGCCGGTGGAATTTACAGCTCCTTCATCACAATCACAAGCTTGGATGAAGGACTTGAGATGGAGTCTGCTGGCTTGGAAAAGGCCGGTGGAATTTACAGCTCCTTCATCACAAACACAAGCTTGGATGAAGGACTTGAGATGGAGTTTGCTGGCTTGGAAAAGGCCGGTGGGACCCAATCCTCTTCTTCATCCTTCTACTCCTCCTCCAGCTCCTCCACCTCCAGGGACTCCATATCTCGGGCCCCCAGCCCAGAGGGAGATCATCTGGGGCGCTCGGAAAGACCGACCCCCCCATCCTCCGGAGATGGTTCACACTGGTAAGCTGAAAACAACACCACACACTGGCACTAGGTAGAACTGACCTGAGCTGAGTCAGCGATAAGAAGGGACGACATGTGACAATCTCAATGATTCTGTGTGTCTTTACTCTCACTTCCAAACCCAGAAGAAAGAGAGGACGTCCATCAAGGATCGACAGACTGTGGCTGCCAAGGGCAGAAAGAGAAGCAGGATATTTAAGACCAAGAAAGTGTCTCCCCTCAGCTCTGAACGTAAGATCCTGACTGCACATTGGCTCATTTAGGCTTTCCCACTTTAGTTGGCCCTCCCACCAGTTCACACACATGAATGTGCACACACACACACACACAGACACGCGCACGCACACACACACACTTTTTTTTAAGTGAGAGGTCACAGTGCTGAAGTTCTGTGTGATGTCATATCCTGTTGTGTGATGGTGTTTCCTGTCCAGGTCCAGACCTTGGTGAGTCGTTGCTGGAGGAGAGGAGAAGAAGACAAAGTCCATCAAAGCTTTTCTCCGGGGGATCTCGGTAGCTCTCTCCAGGGCTTTCTGCTTGCCTGCATGAAGGACATTCACCAGTAGAGGGGGCCACCTGCTCACTCAACTGGCTGCAGCGGCAGAGAGAGTCAGCATCTGCCTGGTCGTGGGTCTGCCAACGCTGGACCTGGTCGCCAGTGGACGTCGATCTGTGACAGTCTGCCAAAGCTGGATATAGTCGCCAACCGGAAACCAGACTCCATGACAGACGACAGTGAGTTCCCGGTCCCTTTCCTCATCCCCCTTCCTGTGATGCTGCGCCGATCACAGTCCCCAGCCCTGTGGCTACCTCTGAGTATACTGACATTTACCAACTGACCCAAGTTGAACACTGGATGTTGGTGTTTCAACACCCATTGACACTTCCCTGCTGTATGAGAATGCTAAGTTCTGCACCTCTCTTTCACTAACCATCTCTGGAGTTTCTGACATTGCTTGTAAAAAAGGCTATACAAATACATGTTGATTTGATTTGATTTGGGGGGATATGCTCTATTTTGTAGTTCAGAATTCCAATAAAAACTACTGGCATTTAGTTTATATCTCCTTTGTAATTGTTGAGCTGTTTGTGTACAAGGTTGTGACATCACCATGTCAGGACTGCAGCCACATAGAGAGGCTGATTAACATGTGTTAAAGTAATTGTACACAGACACTTTACATCAGTGTAAAAGTTACCTTAAACACTAGCTTTTCTACAGATTTTACACACACATGACCTATGTATTTTGAGAATGCTACTTGAGTTATTTCAGAATAGTTAGGTGTGCTTGGCTTTGGCAGCACAACTTATTGTAATCTCACATATATATTATTAGGTGTGCTTGCCTTTGGCAATGTTTTTAAACTCAAGCGTGTGTGGTGCGTCGCTGTACACAATCGTTGCTCGGTTTAGGACCAACACAATGTTGGTGCCAAACATGTAGCTAGTTATGTTTCCAGGCTGTGATAGCAACACTGTATTTTTGTACGCCTTCGACTGGTTAGCTCCTGCGATTCCCACACAGCAGTAGTCTAGTATTTAGCTAGCTCATAGTAGGCCTACAATTTACCGGGGCCAGGTCTGAATGTAGGAGAAAAACAGAGCACAGCTGACTTTTCGCAGTGCTCTAGACTGCGACCAAATTGTCGCATTTTGCGTTCTAATCTTACTGACAATTAACACTTACAGTAATCTTGTTTTGAATTAGCCATTTTCACCTAAATACATGTCAAGAATAATTATTTACGTTTTGGAGGGCATATTTTCCGTTAGCAGATGATACTGTTTAAGTTGCGACTCCATCTGAGATACAGCGTTGTTAGAATCAGCTTGGTTCAAAGGGGGTTCTTTATTAAGGAATGAATGCAATGAGCAGGCTACATGCATGAAAATATCACTACAAGCGGAAAACTTAAGGGACGGGTAAGTCATAGAGGTTAGGACCATTATTAAACAGGATTGCCCAATTTCTTCGTTTTGATGGAACTTTTCAACTATGTGAGGCTGCTAATTGTAAATGATGTATGCTTTTAAATCTATGCAAATGTTCATAAATAATAAGTATGCATTTTTATATAAAATCTACAGTTATATCAGTTGTAAAATGTCAGTAAAAAAAAAACGACCCATCTGCAACAAGCACACCCCACAATTTCCCCAGAAATTGTACCCTCTCTAGTTCTATTATTATTGTCTGATCATTGAGTTGCAAAAATACTGGAATAGTCTAATAAAGGGTTTTAAGATTATATCCATAAATAATTGTATTCCTATTCCTTTTCTATCTCTATATGTCTAGCTTTTGAGGATTTTTTTGCCAATAGTTTACCCCATTGTGTCATTGACCTATAAGAACAATATGCCCAGAGCAATGCGTGAACTTTAATTTTGTATTCTCTTCTGTTCTCATCCTAATGGTGTGTTACTGCTTTTTAATCAGGACCTCCAGTCATAGTGAGAAAAGGAGAACCTAAGAGTACATGGGTGGGGGTGGGGAGAAAGAGAGAAAGAAAGAGATAAATAGAGAGAGTGAAAAAATGGGGATTTACAGTAATACAGAAAATGCAAATCATAGTCAAATTACCTCTAGGGGGAAGTGGATGGATTAGTGTTGCTCTGACTGAATTGAGTGAGCAGAGAAGGTTAAGGAACTGCTGAAATGGGGTCTGATGCATTAGGCTCATGTGTCACAAACAAACAGACATAATATATTTGGACAACCGGACTCAGAATTGAAGTGCTAGGAAATGTAAGGACAATGATCTCATGCTAAAAGAAGGTGGATTAGTGTTATGACAAGTTTGAGATTAGTTCATTGTTTGTCTTTAAGTGGGCCCCTATGATATTTTACAAAATAGTTATTGTATATGAAAATATTAAGGTGCCAAATATACTGAAATAGAAAGCCAGTTGTCACAGAGAACACAGTCGTGACAGCCAAAACAATGTAACACTTCTGAAATCAGGAATATTGAATGAAAACAAACAAGTGAGACAGATGACTTCCTTCTGGAAGCCCACATCCCCACTCCATCTCACACCCACACACACACACACATACAAACACCCACCCACTAACGCACACAACGCCCTCCACACACATGCACACACAACTTCCCACCACCCCTGTATCAACACGCGCGCACGCGAGCACACGCGCACACAAGCTTGTCTCTTCCTCATTGTGCTCACATGCACCTCTCTCGTCCGCTTCCTGTTTGTCCTGTGTGAGTGTACGGCAGCGAGTGCAGATCAACCACCATTGCTCCTGCTGCGTCTGTGGCCGCTCCTTCAGTCCTCTCTCTAGGGGTGTGCACTGCAACTGCAACTGTCAGTCTTTCGTAGCACGGCACTGCTGAAGGATGTGGTCTTGCCAGCGCTTCCTTCTTTTCTCTCATGAATGAATGGATTCGATATTCAGAGAGCCACCGCTCGCACTCAGAGAGAGACACCAAGAGGCTATGGATGTTGGATCGTAAAGCCAGGTAGGCGGATTGAACGTCGTTTTCCTGAAGTGAAACGTGGGGCTTTTTATGCAGGCTTGAACCAGACCTAGAACTGATTTGGGATGTTGTAGAATTGTTACGTTGATATGACTGGATGCAGACAGGATTTAGAATTTTTGTGGGAAATGGTTGAACCTTTAGAATCTGACCTTTGAAGGGTGTTTTTGCAGTACTGCCGGTATGTGGTCAACAGCACTGGAGATCTGATCTTGGATATCATTTGCATAGTCAGTTGTTGTCCTGTGTTGCATATGGATTGCAGAGTGTCTTTAACAACCACAGCTAGATACGTTCGGTAGTCAGGGTAACAGTAAACCCAAAACAACACACTTACAGACACATCCTTCCGTAGATCTGCGAGGGGAACTAATCCAACTGTAGCTATCTTTGGAACAAACTCCGTTAAGTTTCCTCTATCCTCTAGAATCTGTGTGTCACTGTCATGTGGCTGGCTGTTGTAAAGGCCAAAGGATGTTGAGAAAGACTTTATTTGACAGGGACACTTTGTTACTCCCTGATGACAAAGGTGTATGGTCACTTATGTCATAGACTTGTATTGTATTGTAATTAAAACACAATCCAGCCATCAAGCAGAACTACTGAACAATCGTACACCTAAACCCAAATATGTTTGAAAAAGGTTTGAACTTGGTTGTCAGGGATATTGAGGCGATGCATGGATGGGTGTCTCTCATAACTGACCTGGTTAAGCCGTGGTTGAACAGAGATGTTATTTGATTAGCAAATTACCCTTAAATGATAACAACATCAAACACCAGGAAGTCAAATGAGATATGCTGACCGTATGAACCATTCACATGCCATCCTAACTCAGTGTGCATGAGTGATGCACAGCATCAAAGTCAATGAAAAGGGCAGAGAGGAGGGGAGATGTTGTCACCCCTCACCCCAAACAAGCATCATTTTAGAGAACTCGCCAGATGCAATTTGATGATACAATCGTAAAGACGGTTGCAAATACGTAACCGGGCTGATGTTATGATGTGGCAGTGATACAGTTCTAGTGTCTGTGCTTAAAGAAGTCAATGTGCTGAAACTCCTCTGTAGGGCAGCTCCATAACCCTACACACACACACACACACACACACATACACACACAGCTCTGTGGCCAGTGTGTGTACGTGTGTGTGTCTGACGATGGACATGATTACGGTGATGACCCATAAGGTGTTTTGACACATGCAATCAATAGTAAGCCATCACCTTGGTGACGCTTGGATGATTGGCAGCATAGTCATCCAATGGAGATGGGGGACTGGGAGCCTGTCACAGAGATGACGTGTTTCTCTTCCTGATCAGTCACTGACAGTGAGACACAACTTCTGCATCTGCATGCCGTTAGCCATGAACCTGTCATGCAATCATCACTATGGCTTCATGACTCCTTCCAAGGATTGTTGGTTTGAGCTTCTGAGTGTCTGAGGATTGAATGCATGGGATGAGAGAGGCTTTGATCTGGTTGTCAGACAGATCGATCAAATACTCAGAGTCTTCCCATTCAGGTCGTTAGAGGTTGAACAACTGAAACTGACAACAGTGACACCCATGTTTGTCAGACGGTGTTGATAACTGTCACAGGTCTCTTGCAACTTGATTCACAGCCTCTTCCTGTTTGCTTGCTGTTACGTGCGGGCCTTATCTACGGAATCTACGTTTTCACCTTTTCTCAACTCTCTCCCACTCAATCTCTATCTCTCTCTCGTTCTCTCTCTCTTTCTCCCACCCTATCTCTCTCTCGCTCTCTCTGCTGCGCTCTCTTTCTTTGTCTCTCTCTCTCTCTTTCACACACATGCACACACAGTCTTGACACCTGTTCCATTTCCCTTCTGTCTGTCACAATCCACAGAATACATTTGACCAGTATTAGTACTCTAATGCTCCAGTAATACACAGGCTGGAGATTACAGCACTGCGTTGTGTCTTCATTGTGAGCTTGACGTCTTGAGGGATTCCTATATTTGGTCTTCATGAGCAGTGCAAGATCGAAAGTATCATTACGTACATAGCTGGACCCATACAGTACATCATGTTACTGTAACTTGTAGATCCAGTTTGGAGTTCATAGTACCGTACTAGCAAAAAAACCAAAGTAATCAAACCATTGCAATGCAAAGCGTAAACTTTTGCTTACAGTAATTACCTTCCAAAGATCTCAGTGGAGGAAATTGGACTGGAGCTCATTCAGTTTTAATATGAAAAGACATCGAGCAATGATTCAGAAGAGTACATACAAAAGGAAAACACATGCAGTTGCATCATAAGAAGAGAGAATCTGAATGAGAGCCAAACCTCAGCAGACATGCCCCTGACACCTTATTGTTTTCTAACCTTCATAGAGCACTTCTCTGTGGACTGTATCTACTGTACCTGTCTGGCCCTCTGTGAGAAAGACTTCCCTCACTGACCGGCAGCAGGTCTGACAAAAGGGAAGCACTCAGTTACTGCGGAGGCTTTATTGTTCGACTGATGTTATTTCCTAAAACCAGAAGAGGTTCTCATGCGGTCTTCCATGGGAGAGAATGAACGGGTGGAGAAGGGGGAGGGGGGGGGGGGGGGGGGGGGGGCTACAGACGAGGATTGGACGTGGGACACCATGAAGGTGGTGGTGGGGGGTGTCACATGCAACACATGCGTTCATAAACACACAGACATACGGACACACACACACATACACACACACACACACACGTATGCACACATCCCCCCCCTGGTCTGTGGGAGTCTATCTGAGAGGCTGATCACACCACAACAATGGAGAGGCACCTGTTTCCTTAACGGAGCAGGGGAGCAATCTTCCTGTTTGGGAGTTGTTGGAAATGTGATTAGGGGCAAGAAGTGAGGAGAGGAGGGCAAGGGAGGGGAGAGGAGAGGAGAGGAGGGGGGAGGAGGGGAGGGGTGGGGTGGAGAAGAGAGGAGAGGAGATGAGATCATGTCTGAGAGACTACAAGTGAACCCACAGAGATCTGGAGATCTCTAGCTCTGGCTGATTTGATATAACGGGACTGTGATGACAAAATAAGGTTGGCTTTATGGCAGGATTTATGTCAACCGATGAAGCTGTATACATGCTTACATATAAGGTCGAGTGGTTCTCTCAAACGTTCCTCTTTAGCGTTTTAGATGTGTAATCACTAAGTGTGCTGGCCAGTCTTGTCCAGACTCTAGTATGCTCTCAGACTGTGGTTTGACACAAAGCTTGCCTTGACAGACACAAAAAATATATATATTAGTCAGCTGTCTCAAAATGGTTAACCCCCCACACCCCCACCACAGTTGCAACAGCTGAAAATGTGGAAGTGACCTTGTTGACACTGAGAGCAAGATCATACATCCTCTCCTGCGATTGCAACACTGGCTGCATAAACAACATGTCCAACTCCAACCTTTTCGAAGAAAGAAGCATTTTGCGTTTAGCGTTATTTAGGTTACGGAGGTACAAAATATCCTCTTTCACTCTTCAAATCTTGCTTCAAATCTCCTAAAGTATTAACGGTCTGAATGCAACTCAGTGAGTTTTCCGTAAATCTTCCTTAAAAGCTTCCCGCCGACCGAAGTGAACCACTGCTTATGATTCACCTAGGTTTCACTCAATAAGGTCATAAGAGTTACTTTTATTACCCCTTAGGTGAACAAGTGACCTTGTTTTGGATGCCGGCCATCATAACACCCCTGAATTATTAGTTCCTTCCACTTCTACCTGGCACGCAGCCAGCACGGTGATGTCCCACAATGACCGGGGTCATTAGTGCTGGCATCAAACGCCAACTCCTACACGTATTCACCTTAGCCCCCAGGACACCTCAGGGGGTGGAGATGGGGGGACAATACGCCTTTCTGAGACGGTGGAGGGGAACAGGGGGGGAGTGGGGGGGCCACGTCCACGTGTTGTTTACGCGGGGGGCCGTTTGCCATTGTCGTTGCGGTGAGGAGCGCAGTGCCCCACCCGTGCGGGAGGGGAGCAACAGAGGATGGTAGCCTCTGCTCTGGCCTGGGCCTTTCGCCTCATGCTCTTCCTCTCTCAGTTCCCCTTGCGGTCTTCCAGTCCACGGGAGGGGATCCAGGGGGCAAACCTTGATTTCCCCATCCGCCTCTCACCCCAACAGCCCCCTCCCCCGGTCCCCCTCTCCCAAGTCCCATCTGCACACAATGACAGCTTCCCGTCCGCCAGCCAGCATAGACAAAAGTCCCCCCTGTGAGACTAAATATAGGAGCCCTTCTGCAGATGACGAGGCTATCAGCAGTAGCATAGAGAGCGTCCAAGTGAAGTCTGGTGCAGGTCCGACTTGAACGCAGCACTGGGAAGAGGTTTGTGTAGCTCGCGTCGAGCCCAGGCATTGATCTTGGATGAATATGGGTCACATGCAGGGTCTTCTCCTACAGGGAAAGGCACGGATAAGAATCACATTTGTGCGATTCGGGATGGAAAAGGTTCTCAAGACTGTCTCAAGAGTTGCGCAACGTAATCAAAGTGGAAACCAAAAGACATGGTATTGCTACGTTTCATGGCATCATCACATATCTTAGAAAGATAACAAAGTGTTCGATTTCTGACCATTTCTGGAGTAAGGCCTTGATCTTTCACACTTTCGCTAAGCATATAGCTTATCTAAAGTGTGGTTGACACTCATCATCACTGACATTTGTTTGTTGTTTTGTGAGTCATTTACAATGATATGTTTACCCTACTTCACAGCAGCTTATTTGAAAAAGGGGATTTTTCATTGAGTTAGAAGGACCTGAGATCTTAATCAGTCTGATGAGACAGACAAGGTCAGGCCTAGAGTGTTATGAAGTTTAATGAGGTCAGAAAACAGTCTGAACACTTCTCGACTGCTGCTGAGGCGGCTTTTTTTACCTGTGTGCTGTTTACAAAAGCTCTTATTGAGAGGGGAAGCTGTGCACGTACATGGAAATGCCCTTATTTTGGGTTTTGACACATAACACAAGGAAGTTGAACGAAAACATTTCCCAAATAATGCCACAACCAGTGCTAACATATAATCCCAACATGGGGCAAGAAACAACATCACGTTATTACATGTAGCAAGCGACCTATGTTAGTAACACTGGAAAGGATATATTGTATGGTGTTCTTCTGTTAATGGATCAAACATGTTTTCACAATTTGGCGGTAAAGACTTTCGTTCTGAATCAGGGGATACAGTCTCAATTCGTTTTCACTTCCTTCAGTTTACTAAGGTCAATCTGCTGCCAACATACTTTACACTGGTTGTACCATAGCATAGCGGTGAAGTAACATAGCTATTGCAAATAAAGAACTACTATTTTAAGACAGACAGTATTAACTGTACTGTTCCTAGAAGATACAGCTATAAACATTGTCATTTTGACTGAGGTCATCAACATTCTTTACCGGTGTGTGGGTGAGTGTGATTTCTGTTTAATTTGATCACTTTATTCTGTCACACCGTGTTTGTAGGGACTGATCAGAGATGCCGTAGGCAGACAGTTAAAACTTGCCCTTTCAAGGATTGAGTTTTTGATGAAGCTGCCTCTCCATACATAACAGATGACCCATTCATACCGTGAGTGAAACAAAAAACCCTGACTGTCACCTGGCTGGTGCTGCAAAAGAGGAGGGGGGATGCCCCGTTACTCATCAACTGAAAAAAAGTCAAACGTGTTAAAAAGACATTTACATTACATTTACATTTATTCATTTAACAGACGCTTTTATCCAAAGCGACTTCCAAGAGAGAGCTTTACAAAGTGCATAGGTCACTGATCATAACAACAAGATAGCCAAAAAACATCGCGAGTAGCCAAAACATGAAGCACACATTGTGAACAACCAAAGTAAGTGCCAAAGGGAAGAACCATAAGAGCATGCAGTTAAACAAGTTACAATTAAACAACATGAACCGCTATAATGAAGACATGAAGGCAGTGTTGTTCTCAATGCCCCGGACTGAGTGTGTACATAAGGTCAGGGTGTCAGGTGGCTGAGCGGTGAGGGAGTCGGGCTAGTAATCCGAAGGTTGCCAGTTCGATTCCCGGTCATGCCAACTGATGTCGTGTCCTTGGGCAAGGCACTTCACCTTACTTGCCTCGGGGGAATGTCCCTGTACTTACTGTAAGTCGCTCTGGATAAGAGCGTCTGCTAAATGTAATGTAAATGTAATGAGGGAATCATGCCGTGAATTCAGCTGACCTGATCTTATAACCGCTAGTATCTGTGGTGTATACTGTAGCAAAATGGGTTGCCCCACATTCAGCAGCCTCTTAACGTGATCAGAATCAGAATCAGAATTCGGTTTATTCGCCAAGTATGTTATACAAACACGGAATTTACTGAGGTGCAAACACTAAACATATATGAATCTTAAATTACGTAAAGGTACAGAAGTTTGACTATTCCTAAGAACTAAACAATCTATGAATCTCATTTAGTTCCATGCTTGTGTTTTTTGGGCCAAGTGGCTATGGTGGACATGCTGTGGATGAGAGACACCAGGCCTATTTTCAGGGAGATTGACAAACTGGTTTCAGATATCCTTGTTCCAGGGAAATGAAATAGTCCTCAGGCTGTCTAGCTTTTCGAGGAACAATACGAAGATATGTCATACCTGGCATATCACCTAAATGCAAAACTGGATGTTTACTTCCTTGATCCCAGAGTGAGCTGTTCATGCACTGATGGAACCGATCAAAAGGAAGGGATGAGTGTATGTAAAGGCGTGTGGAGGGGGATTTCCCGCGCGTGCGTGCGTGTGTGTGTGTGTGTACACGCATGTGTCTTCGCGTGGCGTGTTTGCCTGTGTGGGAGCACGCGGTGCTCGAGCGTACGCCCCAGCGTGGCGTGTGTACGCACGACGCAACCTCGACGATCGCCACGGTGAGTTACATGCTGGTGCTTTTTGGGGTTTTTCCCTCCCCAGGGCCCGAGGACGAAGATGCAGTACACCTCATGTACAGAGGACAGGATCCAGCACGCTTTCAACCGGTGCCTGGACGGCCTCAGGAACAGCCCCACATCGGCGCCTACCTGGAACGGTAAGAGATGGCTACCCCAGGTACCCTCGTACAGCCCCCCTCACCCCCATGAACACTGGATCAAATACAGAGTATCAGTCACACGGTGTTCAGTGCGTTATATTAACCCATTCTGGATATATACAGTTGTATATATACAGTATGTTGGGCTTCTGTCCTAACTGGCATGACTAGATGTGTACAAATCTTCTTGGCTATGGTCAAAAGTTTAAAAAAAAACGCCTTCCTAAGATGCTTTCACGGATCATCGTTTTAGATGCGCAGCGACTCACGTATCGATGTAACATCCATGCGATCGACCACCGGTGAGGTGATATCTCTCTTGTTCTGTGACTACAAAGTGGGAGCACAGCATGCGCATGACCTGAAACGTGAACTCGTGAAACCCAGCTCGACTGGGAGAGAACTGTTTACCGTCGCACGGCGCCGACTTGTTTTTCTCACCTCGAGGAGGGGCCGGAACGTTCTGTGTGAAGACAGCGGGCACGTTGGAGCGTGTTGTTGTCGCAAGTAGACTGGCACTGTTATTTTGCATGCAGGAGGAAGTCTAAAAGTTGACACTTGTAGTGAAGGAAGTGGTGGCATAGAGAGCAGCGTAAACGAGGCATTATGGGATGGATGGTGGGCCAAAGAAGGGAGGGGGATTAGCATTCAATTGAAATGCCCCACATGCACACACACCGACCTGGGTCTGATATGGCACGCCTATCTAAAATGTGGTCTCCTTATGACGTGTGGAGGTAGAGTTGTGGCAGCGATGAGTTACACTGAAGGGTTGGTTCTGAAACACGTGATGATGGTCAGATGCTTAACTCACTGGTGAAAATCTCCACGGGTGTTTGACTGTCTGTTTGTGTGTGTGTGTGTTCCAGTCCTGATGTGCTCGGCTGGCCAGTCTATGAATCGCTGGAGTTTGGAGGAACTGGTGAAGAGAGAGCCAGAGAACTTCCTCATCCTCCTTCAACAAATCATCAGGAGAACGAAAGAGGTCAAGGGTCTTTCTCTCTCTTCCTCTCTCTCTCTCTCTCTCTTTCTCTCTCTCTCTCTCTCTCTCTCTCTCTCTCTCTCTCTCTCTCTCTCTCTCTCTCTCTCTCTTCCTCTCTCTCTCTCTCTCTCTCTCTCTCTCCCTTACTCTCTGTCTCTTCCTCTCTCTCTCTTCCTCTCTCTCTCACGCACAATGAAAACATTACGGCCCCAAGATCATGCCGACCGGTTACTCAGGAGATGTAGCATTATGACACCTGGTGGTCACATTGCAGTTGTCGTGTGCCGTTCCATGAACCAAAACAAACCTGCTCCTGTTGTCTCTGCGTGCAGGTTCTGGAGCAGTGTCAATATGAGCTGGTGGCTCCCTTGGCTATCATGTTCTCCTCCACTTTGCTCCAGGTATGTAAACGATCATTTCTACCCTATCCGTGTAACGCCGTCGGCACCTTTGGCTTTAGAAAGAACGACATCCCATCAAGTGTGAGAGCTGCGGCGAGTGGCACCGCATGTCTAGCTTTTCTCGCCCCAGCACCTCCAACCTTGCGCCTTTCACCACCCCACTTGCCTTCCCCCTCCTCGACCCCCACGCTGGACGCTCTAACCCTAACCCTCCTCGACCCCCACGCTGGACGCTCTAACCCTAACCCTAACCTTAACCCTCCTCGACCCCCATGCTGGACGCTATAACCCTAACCCTCCTCGACCCCCACGCTGGACGCTCTAACCCTAACCCTCCTCGACCCCCACGCTGGACGCTCTAACCCTAACCCTCCTCGACCCCCACGCTGGACGCTCTAACCCTAACCCTCCTCGACCCCCACGCTGGACGCTCTAACCCTAACCCTCCTCGACCCCCACACTGGACGCTCTAACCCTAACCCTCCTCGACCCCCACGCTGGACGCTCTAACCCTAACCCTCCTCGACCCCCACGCTGGACGCTCTAACCCTAACCCTCCTCGACCCCCACGCTGGACGCTCTAACCCTAACCCTCCTCGACCCCCACGCTGGACGCTCTAACCCTAACCCTCCTCGACCCCCACGCTGGACGCTCTAACCCTAACCCTCCTCGACCCCCACGCTGGACGCTCTAACCCTAACCCTCCTCGACCCCCACGCTGGACGCTCTAACCCTAACCCTCCTCGACCCCCACGCTGGACGCTCTAACCCTAACCCTCCTCGACCCCCACGCTGGACGCTCTAACCCTAACCCTCCTCGACCCCCACGCTGGACGCTCTAACCCTCCTCGACCCCCACGCTGGACGCTCTAACCCTAACCCTCCTCGACCCCCACGCTGGACGCTCTAACCCTAACCCTCTTCGACCCCCACGCTGGACGCTCTAACCCTAACCCTCCTCGACCCCCACGCTGGACGCTCTAACCCTGGTCGTGCTTGCAGACCCCTTACTGCCCGGCGGACACGGAGCTGCTGAAAGAGGCCGTGGAGGTGTTCCGCTGCTTCCTGACGTGGCCCGAGCCGTACTGCAGCGTGTGCAAGAGCCTGCTGTCCACCCTGCACCAGGAAATCAAGGCACCAGGTAACTGAGGACAGACCAGCCTCACTCCATCCCTAACCCTGAGGTTTAGGGCTCGGACTAACAAGGCTCTCCCAGTCAGTCACGGAGACCGCCCCCTAGTGACAGGAATAGGAAATGCATATGGCTGAAGAGCTGACATGATGACATATTCATCCAGCATCCATTCACTGTTTTGCAATATTGAAATGAATGGAACAAATGACGTGAGTTTAGCGTGTTCCGGCAGTTGTGCGCGGCTCGGAAATATAGAAGTACAGTTCTCTGAAACGGATGTATGATTTGTATGTTTGGGAAGGAAAGGAGAACAAAACTATGATATAATCATGTAATATAATTGGTAACTGGATTATACTGTAAGCCCTGAATGCTTCAAGAAAATCATGTCAACCAATGAATGAATGAGGCATTGAATATCTTAATGGCTGAACAAACATGAGTCCAATCAACCAATCAATAAACCACTTACATCAACGGAACTGTGTACAGTGATTAATGTATTATGTAACTGTGAGAAGCCATTTATTCGGTATGAGTTCACGATGAATGTTATGACGAATGGGTCTAACTTTCTTTTGCACAGGCATATCATTCCACCGAATGGTGAGAGAGGAACAAGGATTGACTACCTCCAGCCATCGCTCAAAGACAATGTAGGTGGACCTGCTACATCCTGTGCAGCTTCTGGTTTCTGAAAAGGGTCTTATCTCTGTCTCCTATTTTCACCCTCGCCTTCTATTTCTCTCTTTCTTGGTAAAAGAGAATTTGTAGACCTTAAATAACTTACTGTGCTTCGATGGCAAAGAGATTGGAAGAAGCGAAGCGGGTCAAACAAAGTTGTCTTTGAGAACGCTTCGATCTTCCTCTTTTTAGGACTTTGTAAAGTGGATATTTGCATGTCGTTAAAGGCTGCGGAAAGTACCCCTAGTGTGTCTACATCCCCTTTCATTCAAAGTTTAGCACACAACTTCCTTTTGCACCTCCACTTCAGCCTTCCCGTATGTGTGTGTGTGTCAGGAATGCAAGCGTGGACCCTAAAGCAGACTCCTCCGATGCTCAAAATATACGTCTTTCCTTCTTTTATTGGAAGTAGAAAACATACAAAAAGCGTCTAATGTACACTGTGGCATGTGAGAAAAACAAAGTACAGAACTAAGAATCCAACGCCACTGAAAAAAACACAGAACAAACAAGGCACAGGTGAAAACAATATGTCCCTCAAGAGAACAGATTAACAGAACCAAAACCAAGACAACACAGCAAGGGCCTCTGGTGGCCAACAAAGAGTCACAACCCTGGCACTGTGGATGCCGGCCCGCCATCCTACAACATCATCAAATATGTTTCCCCACGTGGCTGTTATCGACCACGCACTCACATATAGTCTACACATTCCACGCACGCGCACACTCTCGCCTCCTGACACCGTGCTCTCTCTATGTGGACCCTCTAGCACCGTGCTGCTCATGAACCCTGGCGAGGTGCCCGCTGACTTCCTGTCTGTGGCGGAGCAGCTGAGCGGTATCCAGCACTCCCGGAGAGACGTCTACATCACCCTGGTCAAACACGCCTACCAGGCCGCCATGGGAACCAAGTACGCCCTCAGCAGCATCCACCAAGCCCTGCAGGTACAGCTAGCCCATAATTAGCTTCTTCCACAGCCGAGAAAGCTTCTTGACATAGTGGTGAAAAAGACTTACAGAATTACAGTCGTAAAAGGTATTCTTGAATGCACAGTAAGCGACCATGTTATGTCCATGTAAAACTGTGATATGAGGGTGGTTGTAGTTCTCGATGGAATTTGGACCGCATTATTGCCGTCCTACTACAGGCCAAAAGTGTGGATGAACTAGAGGAGATCTTTGCCATGGTAACTGACATCCTGGAGACGGCCGCCACCAGCCCTCAGAAAAGCCGAGGTCACGTGACCCAAGAACTGGAGGGACTAAGGGAAATGATTGGCATCCCGGCGTCCAATGGGAGGAAGTCTGAAGGTAAGACAGTTACTCTAGCTAACCTATGACCCTATAACCATAGATACCAGAATGATAGTTAGCTTTGTTTTTAGGTCTTGTTTCAGTGTCTCTGTTTCTTACATTTACATTTACATTTAGTCATTTAGCAGACGCTCTTATCCAGAGCGACTTACAGTAAGTACAGGGACATTCCCCCGAGGCAAGTAGGGTGAAGTGCCTTGCCCAAGGACACAACGTCAGTTTGCATGACCGGGAATCGAACTGGTAACCTTCGGATTACTAGCCCGATTCCCTCACCGCTCAGCCACCTGACTTCTTCTCTCTACAGGAATGCTCCAGACCCTCCCCGTGCCCACAGCCAAGTCCTACATGTTTCACTGGGACACTGACAACTTTGGTAAAGATGAAATGAATGTCAATTTGTATCTTCATGTCACTCTGAAAACCCCTACCCTTGATTGAATGGTAGACTGCATGCCTTTTACTAACGCTTGGTTTTTAAACCTGGGTTTTCAGTAAGGTTGCACTCGCACACTGAATCAAAAAGGCATTGTTCACCTAACCACCTCTTGCTATTCCACTTTCCTTTGTGGTTCTTCAGACATCCTAAACACGATCCTGGAGCAGGAGCATGATCCAGCCGGACTCCCCCCCTCGGAGGAGGACGAAGAGGGGGAGGAAGAGGAGGGCGATCCGGATGAGGACGAAGAGGTCGGGGCCGAGGTCTACCTGGAGGAAGGAGAGGAGGAAGAGAGCGGACTCGAGGACTACAACTCCATGTCCTTCATCCCCAACGGTTACGACTCGGACCACAGGGCCTCCACCTTGTCAACCGTCTCCTCCCTCTCCACCGCCTCCAAAGACTCCATGTACTCCACAGTCTCTGTGGCCTCCAGGTCCTCCGCCCCCTCCTACCTCTCCACCACATCGGGCGTCGACAGCGACTTTTTCGAGGACCCCGACGACTGCTCCTCCTCCTCCACCTCCTCCTCCACTCTCCCCGCCCACGGCAAGAACTCCAAGTCCGGCAAAGGCCGGCTCAGCCTGCAGTTCCCCCGCTTCCTGCAGTTCTCCCGCAAGCCCCCCAAAAACCCCAACCTGGTCCGGGCCAAAAGCCTGGGAAGCCCGGAGTCCAGGAACCTGCTGGCGGTCAGGTCCAAACGGCGCTCCAACTCCCTCCCTCAGCAGGTCCACCTCCGCAGCCTGGAGCCCGGGCACCAGACCCTCCGGCACGTGTGCTTCAGACGGAGGCCCATCCTCAGCAGCGACGAGGACGGGAAGCAGGTGACGCTGAGGGTGGCGGTGTTCGGCGCCGACCACATGGCGGGCAAGGTGGCGCGGGCGTACAGCAGCCTGAGGAGGAGGGAGGACGAGTGCCCGCACCTCAGCAGGGCCTTCAGGCTGCAGTTCTACTTCGTGCCGGTGAAGAGGGACGGGAACGCCGGAGGGGCGGTGGTGCCGGGGGGCGGGGGGCCGAAGGGTCCCAGTCCGTCTGGGAGTCCGCTGAAAGGAGCCGTGAGTAGGACCGACGACGTTAGTGTCTGTGGATAGAACGGGCGTGACGAGAGAAGTGGTGTAAAAAACGCTTAAAAAGCGGCGATCGTTTCTCGCCGCGTAACTTTGCACAGTAAACACGGAAATCAATCTCGACGGCTCTGCGGACAGCGTGTTCGGATGTCGAGCCGACCTAGCCTAAAACGGTCGTTTGAATAGTCGGAAAAACGTCACGGCCGTTCTCGAGCATTACGATTTGGACACGCCAGGCTAAAAATAGTATTTGTTGTTGTTGTCGGTACAGAACCTCAATCCCCTGTCCACGGAGGACAGCACCAATGACATCGCCCGCTTCGTCGGCATGCTGGATCCCTGGTATGAGAGGAACACCCTGAGCCTGCTCAACCTGCCTGCCAGCGTGGTATGCCAGGTAAACACATCCCGAATCACACATAACACACAACGTTAGTCATCACGAATGGCAATGCAAAACCGGGGGGCTCAGATGGCTGAGCGGTTAGGGAATCGGACTATTAATCAGAAGGTTGCCGGTTTGATTTCTGGCTGTCAAAATGACGTTGTGTCCTTGGGCAAGGCACTTTACCCTACTCGCCTCGGGGGAATGTTCCTGTACTTACTGTAAGTCGCTCTGGGTAAGAGTGTGTGCTAAATGAATAAATGTAAATGTTAAAAACATGCAAAAGCATCTAATTCATCACAGATGAATGCGTCGAATAATGCGATGCATTCATCACAGATAGTAGACCACAGTCAGACTTGCTCGCGTCAGTGATTACAACCGCATTGTGTTTCAGAGGAATGCCAGAATGAATTTAGATTTGTTTTACAGCAAACATCCAAGACGGAGTCAGAGTCATATGACAACTCATATGAACAGCCCCTGCCCATCCTTGTGGATTTGGTGCTGTATTACTGTCGTCATGCCGACCGCCCTGCACTAATCCAGCTCTACCAGGCTGAGGTTTGTCCTTCTCTCTCTCTCTCTCTCTCTCTCTCTCTCTATCTCTTTTTCCTTTCTCAGTTTCTTGCGTACACATACATGTACAGTTAAACACACTTGGACATTGGACATTTTAGCGCCACAAAAACATGTCCCCCACTACGAATGAAGTGAAAGCTTCATTTGGTTCAACGGGTGCTCTTCTGTCCCTGGCTGTAGCTGACGTTAGCGGGCGGAGAGAGGAAGACCGAGGTCCTCATCCACTCCCTGGAGCTGGGGCACACCGCCGGAACGCGGGCCGTCAAGGCCATGGGTGAGTCCTGCCCCTTGGGGTGTCCTAGCAACCATAGTCCATAAATAAACAGCCCAATCATCATTTTACAAACAGACTGACGCATCGCATCAGTCACGGGTTTGAGACCGCTCAGGATGTGGGGCGGAACAGGGAACATCTGCCTTCTCTGTTTCAGTGATTCATTCTGTTTCAGTGATTCATTCTGTTGCAGTGATTCATTCATTCCGCCTCTCGGTTCCTTTTTCGGTCCCGTTTCGATTCCCTGCCAATTCAAAAGGATTGAAATATCCTCCATGGCCGTGCCTTGACTGTGGGGTTGTATTCGTTTGTTGAGCACGATCTGTGGTTGGCTTTCCAGGTGCTGCCCGTAAGAGGTTTGGGATCGATGGAGACCGAGAGGCGGTGCCTCTAAAGCTGGAAGTTGTTTACAACAGGGTAGGTTGCTGTGTTTGGACTGTAAAACTATCCAGAATGGTGCAGTTCTATGAAACTGCATCAGTATCACGCATAATGCCCGTCAAAAACATGATCTTTCGGATCAAAACCTTACTCTCTCTGTCCCTCTCTCTCTTTATCTCTCTCACAGGTGGTCATCAGTGGTAGAAGTCTGTGGAAGAGAGCAGATAAACAGTACACCTCCATAACCTTGACCAAAGCTTGCAAGAACCCCGAGGAACTAGGTATTGTGTTAAAGCGTCGCAAAAGAATAACATCAACGTTCTAGAGCTGATCTTATTACCAAACTGCTCCATGTACCATCGGAATTCAGCCATTCCAGTCATCTGGAAAAGTACTTGAATCGTAACTTCTACTGCTTTTCCCAGATTTGTAAAGTATTTGATCTGTTTAGATTCAAAGATGGAGTGTCTGCAGCTGACAATGACGGAAGTCCTGAAGAGACAAAACTCCAAATCCAAGAAGGGCTACAACCAGGTGAGCAGGAAGTGATGCCTCACGTCCGTGGCTTGTGGTCGAAACAGAGCGAGGCATGCACGCTCGTAAACAACATCTCTGCTATCTGCAGTCTATATATAAAGCCACTGAGAATTGACGGGTGCAGTAATATCGCTACAATCTCTGAGTCTGAGAAAACACTCCTTCAAAACGCGGCCCCAATTCAAAAGCCACTTTAAAGCCTGAACTCGCAGCCACACGCTTGTTTGTTTGAGCACCAACGCTCTGCGGAGGTTTGACACATTATGCAAAGTGCAGGAGCATGACAGCCTGCAATAGGCATGCATGTTCCAAGTGTAAGTGCAGCATGAATTTCTGGTTGGTTACTGGTACATGGTCAAGTCAGTTTATTTCTAGAGCACATTTCAAAACAGCCAATGCCGACCAAAGTGCTGTCCAAACTCATCAAATAGGGCAAAACAACAATAAGTAGGAACAACAGACAAACAACACAATTACAGTAAGCGCGAGTGACCCTAAACGGACTGGAAAGCCAAAGAATAAAAAGATGTTTTACGAGGAGTAGTGGTAATGAACTCTGAACTCTGAACTCTCTGCAGCAGCTGAGTGTCACAGAGGTGAAGGTGGACAAGGTACATGTCACCGGAGGTGACAACACCACCTTCGCTGTGTGTCTGGACCAGGATGAGAAGAAGATCTTCCAGAGTGTCACCAAGTAAGGGACAGGACTCTCCAACAGTGCACATGCCCTCACACGCATAGGAATACAGCGCAGACACGCGCGTGCACACGCAAACACACGCTTGACTAAATCGAGGGTGTTGGTAAACCGTTTGATTGCTCGACACACTAACTGCTGCGTCGCCATCCCCCCTTGCCCATCCCTCCTTCTCCCCTCTCTCTCCTCTCCCAGGTGTGAGGTGTCCGTGTGCTACAAACCAGACAGCTCATCTGACTGGAGGTTGGGCAAGACGTTGCCCGGGCAGATCCAGCCCCTGAACCCCACCTTCTGCTCTCTCCTCTGCCTGCCCATAGCCACCTTTAGTGGGGCACAGCCTTGAGACCAGTGGCCCTTCAGTGGATCCTCACCTAGGCGAAAAACCTGGGAGAAGCCGTGAGAAACTGGTCTAGTTGGTGGAAAGAGACATTTTATCTGCTGGACACTATGGTTTATGTGAATACTGTACATATGTGTATGTATGTGTGAAAATAACTTATAATGTGCACCTTGGTAATACGTTTTGTACACTGTAATCGGTTCCCAGCAATACTGAAAGCACTGACGCACTGAAGTTGTTACCCTGTCTACAGCAATACAGCACTCGTTTCCTGAATTTAAAATGGAACAATTACACTGACTTGACAAGGCCAGCAGGAGGCTCTGTTTCATCATTCTCAAGACAAACTTTGTTGTCTGGCAGATTTGTAACTCATTTTACATTTTGCTTCCACAAACACCTCTTTCAAATAATTCATTTGTTTGTAGATTTAATGTATAAATTGAGCATTGTATATATTTATCATTGTATTTCACTCTGTGTTGGACATATGTAATTCATAATTAATTGAAGCCTAATCTTGTGTGTAACTTGTGGTTCTAGAGAATATAGGATGTAAATATCTAGACCTCGTCTTCAAATCAGAACTTGATGAACGTAATTTATTTCAATCTCTGGTTTGCACTGAAAGCAGATCTTTCTTTTCAATAAGACATACTATAGTTGTGTCTGTCAAACATTGCTGCACCAGCACATGACTTCTCCGAAATACTAGAGATCAACAAAAAAATAAAAAAGATTAATACAAATATGAATCAAAATTGTTGTATGGTACGTCAATGACAAAATAACAAACTAGTTGTCTGGCACGATTTTCTCTTCCTTGTGGTACAAAAATGACAGTAGTTTTGTGTGGTTTATGTTATGTGAATGTATACTTTGTATAATCTAAGAAATGTACAAATTAAAGATATTTCAATTAAACTTGGAACGTCTTTTTAAATGACTATACAGTTGTCAGTAATCTTCTAGATACAGAGATTGAACAGAATATCGAACTATAGGCAAAAAATTGGACGAAGTTGGAAAATGTGGCAAGTGTTCGCCTAATGATAATGACCCAAGGACTTGTCCTGTTCGTGACATTGATTGGATGAGCGGTTTGCAAGAATTTAAACATGCTCGCCGATATTAAACAAGTTCCGTTAGTCGCCATGTTGAACGCTCACTCCGCTCTCAAATTATGTTATGATAACTGAGTGCATGGTGCCCTTGGTCAACAAAGAAATTGGTCACACTTTTGTTATGATCCCCACAAGGACACTTTGTATTTTAAAGTGAAATAGCCTACTTGAGATACTTGAAATGCTATGAGTCCATCAGACAAAATAAGGAGCAGTTCATGCGAACACGCTCAAACTCCAAATAAGTTCACCAACACTCAATCAACTCACCGACATTAATCACCAGCTGTATCACGGTTATAACAAAATCAAACAAATCAGATGAAAGGGACTATGGTTGAGATGTGATTTATTGGGCTGAATGAATGTTTGATGACGTCAGAATTTCTTGGAGGGCGTTGCGACATTGCTGCCTGCCTCCCGTGTGTCACTTAACTGTCACAACTGCAGAAGAACTTCACTGCGAAGCAGTCCGATCGTCCTCTGCACGCTATTGAAAGTTATTTCTGCAGAGCTGCACCGCAACAACAGGTGAGCATATATAGTTAGAAGTTAATTGTAAATACGCTGCTAACGTAATCTTTACGTAAGTAGTCTATATGGATTTATTTTAGGAACGTGTATGAGTTTATGAGGGCTGGTTATTTAACTGTCCAATATATCCCCGATGTAGTCAGGGATTTAGATTTACAAATCCCTAGACTGTTACTGTAATGCACGCATGAATAAGCCATTAGATTAACTCGATTTCGGGAAATACAGTGAGTTTATAGCCTATCACGAGTTTGTAGATCGTACAAAATTATGATGTACATCTCAACATGATTCAAAGATCACGGAGTTTATATGTGATTTGTATAAGGAGTCGTATCTTATTTTATGTATCGTGACAGTAGACTAGGCTACCATGTTGTTTTTATCTGCGAGTGAATTGTGTGGCACAGATTGTGTAAAACTGTCAAACCTTCTCAATCTTGATCTATGCTCTTTTGTAAAGCTCTCTCTTGGAAGTCGCTTTGGATAAAAGCGTCTGCTAAATGCATAAATGTAAATTTTGATAAGATAACTGAAACTTCGGAGACAGTAGCCCTGCTCTGCCCATTTCTCAACATGACTTAATTAAACTCTAAGACAATTACAACAGTAGGGTACTCGTTTTAACTTTCTTTATGCTTACCATGTTCATTGTAGTGCACCGCCTACCAAAGAAACCTCCTCGTATGTGTAAACCTACTGGGCAATAGACCTGATTCAGATTCGGAACAATTTGATAACAATTACGTATCTAATTGAAGTTTTGTCTGTTGTAAAAGTGTGTTTTGTCTATTGGAATTTAAAGTAAAGCTGGAGTTTACCAGCCCTTCCTTGTTTTACATGAGCGTTTCCTGATGGGGGGGGGGGGGGGGGGGGGACTGTTGGACATGTTTGCATGTTTACACATTCACCCAACTACTTTACAGTTACTAACCAACAGTTGTACAAATGCGTTTAGGTTTAGGGCAACTGCATGCTGTTGGAATGTCCAGGGGTTTGGTGTACTGTGGATGGATGGGCACAGTGTTACAATACCTTAAGTAGGCTATTCAGTTTATTCAGATGCTAGCCTGCCTCCTGTCAGTGTCTGGTCCTGGCACTAACAAGGCACATTGTGTTTAATCAGTTGTATGCTGTCTATTTTTCTGTCAGTCGTTTCTCTCTTTCTCCTTTCTTTTTTTATTTAGTTTGTTCGTTCTCTCTCTCTGTCTCTCTCCCTCTGTCTCTCTCACATACACATCAGACTCTTGGAGGACTTTATCTGGTGAGGCTAGTAGTTCTATGTTTATTCATTACCAAGACATTTGGTGATTTCATTTTCCAGACGCTTGAAATTCAATGACGTCTCGACTAAACAGCCCTAACCCTACCAGTCTGGGCATCAGGCATATTCGGAGACACAGACGACCACAGAAAGCACTTAAACTTTGCCTAGTGCAGACACCACCCTTGTGTTTGCCTTAAGGAGGAATATGAAAACAAATCGGTCACACTTCTTGGCATGGTCGTGTGCTCGCGACTACTCAGGAGGTTGTCTCCACTGTGGAGGGACCTTAAGTCTGTGTATTTGTGTGTGTGTGGGTGGTCAACGTCTCTGTAATGCACTGGGTAACCATATCCTGTTCCAATACAGGATGATTCACATAACAGCTAACTACCTGACCTTAAGTCTTTGTTCTAAAATAATAAAGAAGTGGTTTTGACATGACTGCCTACGTCACTAGAATACTTTGCATATCTCCATGGCTAACCATGCATTCCTTGACGTTGTATGTGTTAGAATGTCCTGGAACAGTTGCGATATCTTGTCTGTTTTGGATGAGGCAACAAGAAACTGTATTTTAAACTGGAGATTAAGTTCCGTTAGACTCTGCTCAAAGGTAAAAAATAAATAAAAATGGCGTCCATGCTTAGGTGTCGTTCCTTACAACCCTTCCACAGACCTCTTACTGAGCTGTATCATGGGCCTTTACTGCAGCTATGACAACAGGTCCTTTAGCTCGGTGTACTGGAATAAGACTGCATATACTTCCTGGAATAGTGAAGGAAGGAGGGCAAATCACAGTTCTTAATCTTTGCGATAAAAGGTTCAGTGTTCACTTGCGAATCTGTAACAAGATTCCTGTGGTACTTTTTACAGAGTCCATTGTCTCTCTACTACACTTTAATGAATCTGAATCCAACACATTTAGTCATTAAGCAGACGCTCTTATCCAGAGCGACTTACAGTACCATTGTGATGGGAACAAGTTGGTTAGGCCAGCTGTCCTGGTGCTGTGGTAATTGGGTAATTGTGGTGTGCAGCCATACCTTGGCCATGAATCATACACATTTTTACTGTGTCATACTGTACATTCCTTCAGAATAGGATGTGTAGAACAGGTGTGTTGCTGCTGTGTTTTCAGAGCATAGTTAGGTTTCGTAGGTGAGCAGAAGGCGAACAGCGCTGTATGTGTGTGTGTGTCTTATCAGTCTGCTGCGAATCTGGGACACCTCAGACAGCACCTGAGACCCCAGGCTGCTCTCCAAGGGGGATCATCTTCTCAGCTGACCCTCTCAAGACACCTGACCTTATTCACACCACAGGGAGCCCCCCACGGGACCCCTGGGTCTGCCTCTCTCTCTTACTCCCTGTCTTCCTACGTCTCTCGCTCCTTCTCTTCCGATCCCCCCCGATAGACACTGGGGCTCGAGTCTCCCGCCAGCTTCGTTGTTCCAGGCGAGAGATTGATAACGTTGACTTAGGAAGCCTCCCACCTCTCTCTTGTTCTTTCTCTCTCTGTGTCTCTGTTTTTCTCTTTCTGCCTCTGTCACTCTCTCACCCCTTCCTCTCTCCTCTCTCTTTCCGTCTCCCTCTCTTCTCTCTCTTTCTCTCTCTCACCCCTTCTCTCCCCTACCTCTCTCTCTCTCCGTCTCCCTCTCTTCTCTCTTTCTCTCTCTCACCCCCTCTCTTCTCTCTCTCTCTCACCCCTTCTCTCCCCTACCTCTCTCTCTCCGTCTCCCTCTCTTCTCTCTTTCTCTCTCTCACCCCCTCTCTTCTCTCTCTCTCTCACCCCTTCTCTCCCCTACCTCTCTCACGTCTCCTCCTCCCCTCTGCTTTGGCCAGGTAGAAAGAACTTCCTCATATTGTTCAGGTTTTACAGCAAGTCCAGGAAATATCCTTGATGGATATTCCCCTAACATGAAAGACTCGGTTGTTTTTTGTTTGTTTGCAGGGATTTCTGTCACTTGGGGGTAGTTTTGGACATCTTTGTTTTTAATGCAAGGTGATGGATGATTCTGTAATTATGTATTATAAAGTTTGCTTGCTTTAGAGCACAATATGTTGTTAGTTAATTTTTTGCTGTCATGAAGTGAAACTTCACTGACCTCATGAACCACACATTCTCAAGTAAGTGGCATTCTAAGAACAGTGTCGGCATAGTTTGTCACTTTGTCGTTTTTCCAGGTAGGCCTCGTGAGCTACAGCACTGTCACTGTGCAACGCTGTCCCAAGTCGGGGATTTCCAGTCCAACCCCTCTCACACACACACACACACACACACACACACACCACCCCCACCCCATCCTCCCACTAGGGCTAGGCCCAGGACAGACGGCCCTTTCCACCCCACTGCCGGGCCCTTCCTGTTTTCAGAGGCATCCGTGGTGTGCCGGTGCGGAAATGAGGCCCCCTGTTTTCTCTCTTCCACATTGTTCGCCAACGGTGTGCAGGGCCACCTGACCAGAACCCCGATGACCCTGATGCAAAACCAAAGCCTGTGGCCTGCAGTTCCCTTTACACCTGTCTAGAGCGTGCTTCTGAATGTGAACGTCTCAAAGATCACAGACCCGTAACTCAAAATAGCCCTCTCGTTTACTGGTCGGAGCTGCAGTCGTAATCCTACCAAGTTGAAAAGGGAAGCATGAATGAAGACGGAGACTTTGCTTTGACGCTTCAGTGGAACGATGATCACAGAGTAGTTGCACATCCTTCTATCAAAGGTGTGTGAGTGGAAACAAACTCGAGTTCCCCCCCTTGTACACTGTACGGGAGACCCATGTGCAGTCGCAAATCTTTTCAGAAGACGAGCGCCGTCTGACATGGGTTCGATACACTCCTCACCCACACGGGAGGTCTGGGTGAAAAAAACGTGGGCTGGATGGAACTCAGTTGGCTGAGCGGTGAGGGAGTCGGGCTAGTAATCCGAAGGTTGCCAGTTCGATTCCCGGTCATGCCAACTGACGTTGTGTCCTTGGGCAAGGCACTTCACCCTACTTGCCTCTGGGGGAATGTCCCTGTACTTACTGTAAGTCGCTCTGGATAAGAGTATCTGCCAAATGTAAATGTTGCTTTTTGGACAGGTAACAGATACTCTATAATGGATTCAACCAGTGGAGGAAACTGAAACCAGAGTGTAGACGGATGTCGGAGTGTAAATGTGCTGAGCTGTGATGGGGTCAGTTCCCCTTGTCTCAAGCATTAGTACGTGTTTCTGCTGCCAAATGAATACCAGCCAAATGTCTAGGCTATATTTCTGAACTGACAGTCGACTCTATCTCGGAACCCTACACTGCCAAGATAAACTAGCAAGATAACTGTTTGATGACTGTGTTGCCTCTAGTATTCTCCTTCTTTTATCACGGATGTTCAAACTAAAATGTGTCATGTAAATGTTAAATATGTGAACCGTGCAGTTTTATACCAAGTGCCTGTCCATGCAGTGTGTGTCCATGCAATAGAGTGTGTGTTAGGAATGTTAGTCGGTGGAGTGTGTGTGTGTGTGCACAGTACTGTGGGTGGGCGTGAGGACAGGGTACAGGAGTGGGAGGCATGACCTAGAAATTGTAATCGGAGCCTTTACCATAAGTGCGTCCAGTAATTTAGATAGCGGGACAAACAATGACGATAGCAAAGCAAACAAGAGCTCTGGTCACTTTGAATTCTTGCACTTCTCTTATCAGTTCTCACACTGTTATCTTCCGCACCACTTTTTCCTGAAAGCAGATAATCATTCATTCATGCCCGTACTAAATCACAGATCATCTGTCCAGTTGTTGCATGCCTTTCTCTGTCAGGGTGCATAGGACATGCTATAAGCTCTCGCAAGAATTAAAGTGGTCTTTATTATTTTATTTATATATGTCGTCGGGCTCCAAACTAAATATAACTTGCGGTTGTGAATGTTACACCCCCTCAAACAGGCAGGAAGTGTGTCACTTCCTGTCCTCCGCAAAACGTTGGTGTTACATTTCTTTCAGTGGGACTGCTAGAGACCGAGGGAAAGATTCGATTTAAAGAGAGATAAATGGTCTCGATAGGGGTGGGGAGATATTTCTTCAGTAAAAGGAAAAGAAAATGGAACGTCGAGCTAGTTACTGAGAGGTTGAAAGGGAGAGTGGAAGGCGACGTTGTCAGGGAACTTGTGGTCACACTGAGTGCAGTTAGTGGCTGAGGCGTCCTGGTTGATACAGTACGTTTGACGACGGTGTTTTAGGGTTCATGTGCCATTTACCAAACCATGTCACTTCCTCCTTCTGTTTATGACTGTGTGTGTGCGTGCTTTATGTGTGTGTGAGTGAGAGAGCCATCAACATGCCCACATATGAACAAAGTTCATATGTGGGCACCCTTTTATGATTATACATAGGTAGTGTCCGGCCCGGAACACCACAAGTGGAATATTTAACGCGTTAGAAACGAGTTGCCCGGATGCCCCCCGCCTCCATTACAAACTTACGCCTCACACAAGCACCCCCCACCCCCCCTCCTTCCCCAGCATAGTGCTGGCTCCAGCTGTCAGTGCAATCCTTTACAGGAGGAAGTTTACTTTGCTCATATTGAGTCCGCTTGGCCTGGGTACTAGTTGAGCACGCTCAAAACTAGTGTTTTGTAAACCGTCAGCAGGAACAGCTGGAGAAAAGACACACTTTTAGAGGGAAGAAGTAGGTAGGTGCGTACGCACGTGTGTGTGTGTGTGTGCGCTGGGTTTTAAACTGCTTAGCTAAGTGTTTGTAGGCTAACTGTCGGCTCGGCAACTGGGAAGTTCATATTCTCTCATTTGCTCTTTTAAGCGGCAACATAATGGATGGTCTCTTGACAGTTTCTGTATGAATGCTGTTTTGGATTTTGGTCATTCCTCCATTCCGGTCATTGCTTATTGGAGATTGTCATTCCATATGGATTTCCACAGCCTGTTGAGTATGTTGTGTTTGGTTTAGTTGATATAGTGTGGTCTAGTTGTCTAGCTTTCTCACAATTAGCAATTGCAGTGGAAGTTAGTGGAAACATAGTACACATCGTCCTTTTGGACATGGACTAAGTTCAGGTTGGATTCCGTACATCATCCATACCTTAGAACCTCAATACGGTTTGACCAGTTTTGTTTATGATTTGTATATGATTGATTGATTGATTGCAACTGCACAGTATCGCTCCTACTCCCTATCCTCCTGCATGCATTCAGGTGTGAGAATGACTCCTCGCTAGAGCAAAGTCAGGCCCAATGAGTGTGAGCGAGACTGTTACTGTGTTATGGGTGATGAACGACAGTGTAAAACAGATCAGCGAAAAGATATGCATCATATTGGGCTCGTCAGAAGCTGGTATGTTTGATCACTGGTGTGTGTGCCTTAACGCAATTGTATCGTCTTTCACTGAAAATCCGACCAACCTTCAGCCCACATAATCGGTTGTTTGCCTGACACTGTTTCCTCTTCCTGTCTGCAGTGGTGAGACCGTGGCCCCAGAATGTATAGCAGACATGAGCGACACGACCCTCTGAGATAGCTCCTGCAGCCAGCATGGAGCCCACAGGTTAGCATACTCACAAGCACACACACACACATACTCACAAGCACACACACACTCACAAGCACACACACACACACTCACAAGCACACACACACACATACTCACAAGCACAAACACGTACTCACAAGCACACACACGTACTCACAAGCACACAGACAGACACACTCACTCACTTAACTACAGTATCTGTGATCTTACTCGGTCATAACCCAGTTCCATAATATGCTCATCCTATCCTAATGTGTAACTATGGTGTAGTCACTTGCCATTATACTGTCATATTTTTGCGTGCGTATATCCTGCACACCGACACATTCACTGTGAACCAAGATACAAACTGAACTCACTGTATCCCACCCTCAACCTTTGACCCCTGACACTCCCACCCCCTCAGGATGCTGCGCTCCAATGGCCTTGGAGTCGGACATCTACCGCAGTGTCCAGGCCGTCCTCAGAGAGTTGGAAAACCAGCACCCCTCCACCATGGTCAACAAAGGTGCCTTCCACTGACCCGGGTGCTAAAGAAACCGCGGCAGATCGTTTTTTATTGTGTTTACGTAATTAGGGGGAAGCAGAATGCTACAGTGTGTAAACGCGTATTACACTGCCTTACTTTACGCTCTGGTTGTATTTAACGTTGGAAAATGGTCCCTTCAATGAGTAAATGTCAAATGTGAATGTGTTAGAGAGAGAGCCCACATACGACGTATGTGACAGTGTGGGACGCCCACTTACACTATGCAGAGAGGTCCCCTTCTGCTTCACTGTCTGAGCAAAGGTGAAAGTGTTCACCCTCACACTTCCTAGCTGACTCTAAAACCATACTAGAAAGGCATTTCCTGCTGAAAATATAAGATAACATAAGGTTAGCTGGTTAGCAAACACAGCATCAAAAGTAACACAAAGTTAAAGTACATAACAAACAGACAAAATACCTCGTTGGCTGCATGCTCTAAAAGGAAATCTTATCTTCTTTTACAGTCCCTTTCAGCTTTTAAAGGCATTAATATCTTAATGTAATTATCTTGACTAATGTAATATCTTAATGTAATTATCTTGACTAATGTACTACCTAACTTCTACCTAACGTGTGTGCAAGGACATCAGCTTTCTTCTCTGTGTTTCACGCTCAAAAACTAGCAGCTCCACCAAGGCTCCAAAATAAAAGTCTTCTGTTATTACAATAATGTCAATACAATACAGTAATGCTACATACAAATACAAAATGTAAAATTCTGAAAAACCTTTACAAAATATTAAAGTAATATGGTGGCAACAGTTACAATAGCAGTAGCAGATGTGTGCATTGAGTGCGTTTACCCGGCTTTCTTAGTAGGATTCAATGTGTTGATTGAATGAAACATACAGCAGTAGGGCCGATACAGGAAGACACGGCGACACTTTGTTGCAGAAGGATGATGGTGCAAGTTTTGTCCATGGAGCATACAACGATTAATAAAAAGAATCATGTAGACGCGCTTATTGAGTAATCGCATAACTAATTACACATGTAAACGGAGTAATCTTATGGCATAAACCGACAATTGCTAGTAATCGGGTTTCTCATGGTCAAGTAAACACACTCAGTGGCGTAGTAGAATAAAACAGTTCCATTAGCAATAGTAGTAAAAGAGATATTAGCAGCACCTGCAGTCACCTCTTGTAAATTGTCACCAAAGATTGTGTCACCAGATTTGCATTGGTCTCTATGGGGCGAGAGTTGGACTTTGTCTCGCTTTCGTGGGGCTCTGAACAAATGTGTATGTCTGTTGGATTCAACAGACAACTGTCTACGACCAGCACAAAATTAGCTATCTATTGATCCAAAAATGAAGCATGAAGAGCGAAAATTGTGGCAATGCTGGCAAACTAGAAATATTTTTTCAACGATATCCGAAGCTGCCCTCCACTCTAAGCGTTTCAGTCTGCACTCTAGGGTTTCATGTACACAACCATGTAAATCTCAGAAACGGCTTGAAAAAGTCATGAAACATAATCAGTGATATTGAAAAAAGTTGACTAGATATCAAAAAGCTGAATTATTTAAAAATAGTTTAGGGTTTTGTCAACATTTTAAAGTTCAAATGGTGGCTCTAGCTGAAAGATTGAGGAAGAACAAGGATTTGGAAGTTGAATAAGTTTAAAGAAGTTTGAGAGGATTTGACAGAAAACTACATTGGAAACCCATGTAAAAAATATTATGAATATTGATTTATATTAATTCAAGCATAAGAGGTACAAAGCTGAAAAGTCACAGCACCCATGGCCTGAAACTGATGAATTTTTTGATAGCTGAACGGTTTTAATAGCTGAAGATTTGAAGGCGCTGAAAGGTGTCTTGGAAGAAATAGAAGAAGAAGATGCTTAAGCAGCATTTCAACAATTAGGATGAAGTGATACTAGCAGCCCACAGGAGCAATCGGCAACAAATATTTACTCGAGTTATCAACCGCAGTTGATTCGCCGTGCGACGGAATAATGTTGTGTGGAAAACACTTAGCCAGCCATGAACAACAGTTTAGTCCCATGTCTGTGGAAACATTGAGCAGTGTGTGTGTGTGTGTGTGTGCAGGGATGCTGAGATGGACACTGCACAAGAAGGTGCAGAACAACCATTTGAACAGTCTGACTCTGGTGAGAGTCGTCATTAAGGAGCTCGAAAGGGTAAGTCCTCCTCCTGATACATGTTCACCTGCTCCTTACCTCAATGGCCCAGACAAAACAATACACCCTTTGTCTAAAAAGATAAACTGACAGTGTGTGTGTGTTTTCAGGCCGAAAGAGTTGACTCCCGGCAACACATCATTCCATTGCTCCACACACTCATCTATGCTGTTATACAGGTATGGTATGTTTCTGTCCTTTCACCGTGACATCCGGATATCTGAGCTGGTTTTGTCTTTGATTACAGTCATGGAATACTTCCTTCCAGTCAATACAATGACCCAGCAACCAGTTTATCCTTAACTAATGAGCCTTATTTCGATTTAGCTCGATGGATGAGTGAACAATAACAGTTCGAAAGCTGTGTCAGTTTCTGCACGTCAGCATTGCGCCGTCATTGCGGTGGTTTGGTTTGGGAGCGCAGGGATGATTAACTGACGCCGGGGGGGGGGGGGGGGGGGGGATTTCTGGTGTGTGTGTCCTTGTTCGTGCTCGCGCATGCGTACGCCCATGCACGCGAATATGTGTTTCCTCGCGTGCGTGTTTATTGACTGTACTCGTGTTGGCTGTGTGATGGGTGTGTTTTTTGGCTGTGTGTGTGTGTGTGTGGTCGCAGTCAGCCTACATCCCAGACGACCTCTCCAAGAGGGTGTATGACTTCTGCAAGCGCCTGCTGACCCTTCCCCAGCCCTACTGCACCGTGGGGCTGAGCTACACCCGACACATGAAGGCCGAACGCTCCAAACCAGGTGCGCAACACTGCAGCCCCAACACTCTCCCCTGGTGCCCAAACACACGCACACACTGCCTTGACATCCAGTACATACAGAACGGAAGGAACGTACGATGAACGCGGATCGTACCGTGTCGGTATTTGTGTTTGGTGCCTTTCTGTGGCCTATGTGTCTGTTAAAACAAACTTAAACAAAGATAGAAATTGTCGCGTCTAAAACCGGTGGAAATATATCGATGTCAGGAGTTATGTTATTGACTTGTGAGACATAAAACTGGTTTCATCCGCAGGTCTCATGTACCAGAGGATGGTGGTAGCCGAACAGAGCCTGAAGAATGAATATTATCCATGTCAGGAGAGGTGAGGAACCCGGCATTACAGAGCATAGAGCTAACTCACTCAAACATTTAAGATTCTGTATAAACTGTGTGATGGAACTTCGTAAGCTACTTTACTCTCGTGACTGCTTGGTAGAGTCTCATGCAAGTCATTGAGTCAGTCTACAGTAAAGCACATTTATTCGAGCACATTGAGGTACATTACATCATATTATATATGTGCCCGGGGTGTTTAGTGGTGTACTTTACTTTGTTGACTCTATTAGAGTTTCATAGAGGTCACCCAGTCTGCGGTCAAACCGTGGGTATTACACCACAGGTATTTCAGCTACAGCCAACACTCCTCCTATTGTTTCCCCCAGGGTGTTTGTGTTTGCGGACCCAGCTGTGTTCTCCGGGCCCCTGGGGCAGGGTCTGCGAGGGGACATCGAAGGGCCTGGGGGGTTTCGGAGCCCCCTGGACCACATGTGCAGCGTGGTCCAGCACTCCATCCAGGCCTCTCTGGGGGCCGAGCGGTGCCACGGCCCCACCCTGGCCCAGGCTCTGAAGGTAAACCACCGGGTTTCAGATGGCACCCAAGGAGTCAGAGGCAGTTGCATGCAAACCAAGGTTTTATTTGAAAACCGAAAAAGGGCAAAAACGATAACCAAAAACACCTCGGCGACTAAGCCGGGAAAAAAAACAAAGCGCCCGTAACAGACGTGGAAAATAACAAAAAACTAGACAGAAGTTCGAAGCGCTGGGGGTAGCCGAACGTTACTTCCACACGAGACACAAGACCGGGGGGGGGGTCAACATGCGACGATCTGACAGGGACCTGCACACAGAAGGAACATTAAATAGACAGGGTAATCAGTGGGTTAACACAAGACAGGTGGTGATATTGACCGAAGACTAACGAGCTGACATTGAATCTGACAGACAAACACAGACATCATGACACCGGGGGGTCAGGGTCAGGTTCACTGTGAAAGCGTTTGACTTTGTACTTCATGGTGAGCGTGTTTCTTTTTTGGGACACGCGGCTCACCATGGGTTTTTTCCCCCCGCTTTGCTTCTTTCACATGTCTGCCTTTACGGCTGCGTGCTCTCCCTTAAGTTTCGGTTCCGCAAAAAGAAAAGCCTCTTCCACTTCGTTTAGGTGGTCGATGAGGTTTGACCCATGCCCGGATGAGAAGTAGGTTAATCAATTTTTGGCTACAGTTGTGGTTGGTTCTTAATGTGGTTTGAATAGCTCAGTGGAGTTATGTCATTACCTTTGGTGGACATACATTTTGCTTCTGCATCTTTCGATGATTTCGTTTTCTCACTGAATTACAGTATACGCGCCCAATTTGTATTTGTTTGTATATCTCAATGCGTTTTCCTCTGCACTAAACATAAACGGTAGTATTTACTGTATTGTATGATTACTTTGTTGACGTGGTCCTATGTGGTCCTATGACCCAAACTAAAGGTCCACTAGGATTACCTTGGGCCTTCCTCAGTCAACTTCAGTCAGGACTATTGTTGTTCCCAGAGCTGGACGGTGTTGATTGGGGCCGTGTGTCTTGGCGCAGGTCCTACTACAACACCTAGCATCTCCACAGGACATCCAGACACTGAGAAGTGTTTGTCTGGACACCTCTGACCTCTCACCTCCTTGCTATTCATAGACCGTGTATGTGTGTGCTTGTTTTCCTGTGTGTGGGTGTGTGTGTGTGTGTGGGTCTGAATGCCCCCTCCCTGATATTTGTGTGTGTTTGTGTGTGTGTGTGTGCACAGGACATGGGCCAGGACGTTGAGCCATACTTCCAGGAGGTGGTGGCGTCTCTGGAGCAGAACGTAGAGGAGGGCACTAGGACCGAGGGGGCGCAGTTGAAGGACAGGCTGGAGCAGCTCTACAAGGAGATCCTCACAGCCTCCAGCTTAGGTACAGTACAGAGTATCTACTGTGGACAAATACTATACTGTACTACAATACACTGTATTATACAAGGAGCGGATACACATAGTATGGATTTGAATTGATCTGAAGGTGTGTTATTAATTGAATCTACAGAGTTGACAGCTTTATAAAGGCCACATCATTTCGACACATAAATGTAACCTTTTAAATTAAATGAACCGTGTACAACACTGGCTTGACTAAGCCTTGTTGACAAATGCATTTTACAAGCTTTGGATGGAACTGTATCGTGTGGAACAGATTTAATTTCCTGTCACGCATTCAAAAAAATAGTAACCAGCAACTCATGAGAACAACAACATTCATCAGACGACAGAATAACTCTTGCTCCGTAGCTGAATCATTCCAGTCGCTTCACCCTTAAGCCTTCATTGGATGTCTATTTCAGCATTTAATAACATATTTATCTGCAATGCCGTTAATAACTGTCACTCAGCTGTAAGTGTGAGTGCGTCTGCATCTGGGTTTCTACATCTGTGTGGTTTTTGTCCGTCTCTTCATTAACAGAGTGACTAAGTTCAGTTGAGTTTTATAAGTAATATCAAGCTGCAGATTGGGAGAGAAAACCAGACCTCTGACAATAAATGGACAACACAACACCAGGCTTAGGTCTCAGTCATGTCTCTCTGAGCTCTGGAGGCCGCAGGCCCATCTTGAATAGGGCACGAGAAAGTAAAAATAGGCAGTGACAGTCAGGCAGTAAGGACGTTACAACAGTCCCAGAGAAAGAGATTGACCAGCCCATGACCACAGGGCAGAGAGAGATCATAGGTGGGGCTCTCCCCGTCGTCATCACAAGGGTACTTTCTCCTCACCCTGGACATCTATTCAGTCTGACAAATAGACACAATCATCAGAACCAGAATCCGAATACGGTTTAATAGCCAAGTAGTTTACGCGACAAGGAATTTACTTTGGTGGCTTGGTGCATACAGTAAACATATAAGAATTCTAAAAGTGTGTGCAGTCTTGCAAGTCTATAAAAAGTATGAAATCTAAAAAATATATATATTTACAACAAAATACTAACAAAAACTGTACAGTATGCAATAAAATATAATATAAAGTAACGAGAGTGCAGTTGGCTGTGAGTCAGAGGTGTCAGTTGGGGGTCCAGGGCCTTGTTGATGAGGCCAGCTGCAGACATCATCTCTTACCAATAGCAAATGCATATGAGAACATATTAACTGAGTCAGATGGCTGAGCGGTTAGGGAATCGGGCTACAGTAATCTGAAGGTTGCCGGTTCGATTCCCGGATAAACAAAAAATGACATTGTGTCCTTGGGCAAGGCACTTCACCCTACTTGCCTCGGCAGAAAGTCACAGTACTTGCTGTAAGTCGCTCTGGATAAGAGCTAAATATGTAAATGTAAACGAGTATGCATCCAATGACCAGTTCTATTGATTAGTAAACAAACATAAGTTCCCAGGAAATCCAATTCCTTCCACAGTCCAGGAAGTGAAGACGGGCTCGTTTGGAGTCATTGTGACAGTTTGAGGTCTTCCTCTTTCCTTGTTTAGAGCCATTGTCCTCTGGAAGAGTGTGTGACAGCCCGCTTCCAAACCCGGAGATGAGCTTCCACCTGTGGCAGGATGAGGAGGATATCTGTGAGTAGCTAACAAACCAGAGGGGGGTCTGTCATTGTCTCGTAAACGGCCACACTTTGCTCGTTCCCAGGACGCAGGGGGGGTGAATATTAGCCTCTAGTTGGAGAACGGGATTTCTTTTCGATTTGTTTCGGCCGGTTTCAGTAAACTGAAGGGGCCCTTTGAAGGGTGGACAAGCTCAAAGAGACACTCGATGAAAATAAGATATGAAGGAGTCAGGTGGCTGAGCGGTTAGGGAATCGGGCTAGTAATCTGAAGGTTGTCAGTTTGATTCCCCACCATGCCAAAATGACGTTGTGTTCTTGGGCAAGGCACTTCACCCTACTTGCCTCGGGGGGGAATGTCCCTGTACTTACTCTAAGTCGCTCTGGATAAGAGCGTCTTACAGTAAGTAAACTAAATGATTAAATGTAAAATGATAAAAGCGCCCACTTAGCCCAGTGTTCCATTTGACAGGACTTTTGTGTGTTTCACACGTAGGATTCGTCTTGACGCTCTGTGTGACGTTTTTCTCCTAACCCTAACCCCGACAGGGCGAGAGCTGGCCAAGTGCGTGCGCTCCAGCACCATGTCGGAGCAGTTCTCCCTCGGCCAGGACTTTGACTTCTGCGACCTCCCCGGCGACATCACCCCCTCGGAGATGCCCCGCCACTCCATCGTGTCCACCGACAGCGGCATCGAGCGGGACCTCCCCGGGGCCGACCCCCAGGCGGAGCCCCCCGGCGGCCCGGGGGAGCTCGAGCAGAGCAGGCTGTCGCGCCGTGGTGGGATTAAGATGAGGCCCTCGGTGACGGACAGCATGGCGCTGATGCAGGACTCCCTGGAGGACCCGGGGACTCCTGGGGGGAGGAGGGAGGAAGGAGGGGGAGGAGAAGGGGGAGGAGGCACGCTGCAGAGGAGGGCGGGGAGCAGCGCGACCCCCTTCCCCAAGCATCAGAAGAACTTCACGGCTCGGATTGTGGTGATGGGGGACGACAGAGTGCTAGGGAGGCTAGCCAAGGCCTTCTACTTCCTCAGGTGAGAAAGAGGGGCGTGCGGGTAGTGTCGGTTGGTGTCGTCTGGCCGTAAGTTCCATCGCTTTGAGAAATACTTTCTCATAGCCGCAATGTGATGATGAAAATTTACTAGCAATAGACCAAATGACGTCATTGTGTGACTCAGTGAATAGATGAGAATCAAGCAATTTCTAGCTTGCTCAGTTCCCCATTGGCACTTTGAGAAGCAAACCCATAAGCAAAACCATGACACGAAGCAGAATGGGAACTATGACACATACGTGTTAAATGAGTCACATTCCAAACCATGTTGGTGTAACAAGTCAATCCCGCCACCTGTGCAGAGCATTTCCTAATGACTGGTTTCTCTCTGAAGGAAACGAGAAGCGAGGCGCCTGTTTCTTACCATGAAAGTCAACCTCCAGTTCTACTACATCCCTGTCAGCGAGGAGCTCACACCCACGTCCTCTGGCAGAGTGAGAACCCCACGCCATCCAACCCGCCCATCCAACCCACCTAACAGTTATCCAACCCACCTAACAGTTATCCAACCCACCTAACAGTTATCCAACCAGGGGAGTCGTTAGACCCTTTTTACTGGGGCAAGTGCCCCAGTGTAAATCTGCTGTGCCCCAGTAAAATCTAAAGTTTGAGTTTTAACAATTTACTTTATTAGTCAGTGCATTCATTTAGATTGATAATCTCTGAAAAAATAAACGCAGTATCGCAAGCAACGCTTGTAAAATTAAAAAAACAGTATTCGCGTTCAAATGAATGCAGAGTAGCAAGCTTGACAGGAAAAAAAGGAATACGAATAGGGGCCTGTGCCCCAGTAGAGTTTTATGTCTAACAACGGCTCTGTATCCAACCCAACATCTATCCAACCCACCAGCTGATTCAGAATGTTGCAGCAACCTACTGGCAATGTTTCTACAATGCTCGCTGTCAGCTGGGGAGTTAAGTCACCTGGATATGTCACATGACCTGCTTTCTGGAATACCCCCCTGGTGTCTAGTGTGCTATTGGTGACGTTATGTGTTGCCAAAGGTAGTACAAAAGTCGATTGAAACATGAGATTCCCAGCAAAAACTCCCTCATTGGCATGTCAATGAATGTCTTCCTCTTACTGCGTTGCATGACTCAATATGCACCATTTGATCCTGTTTTCAGGAAAACCTTTCTCCTGCTGGGCAAAATCCCTGTGCTCTGGGCTCCTACCTGGGAATGGTAGACCCTTGGTACGAATGCAACATCAAGAGTCTGGGGTCGATGATCCCCAAACTTGCCAAAATGGTACGTTTCTAATTCCAAACACGTATTTGTCGTTTGATTTAGGCCTTTTATTTAGAATGAAGTGAAACATGCAACAGTATATCTAACATGACTGTGCCGGAGATGATCTATAGAGGGCAACTGTGACTATACGTGCAGCATGTAAGATTCCCTCAGTTGACACCTCATTCCTGTAACAGAGTCGCTTGGGGTCTTGCGTAACAGGCAGAAGGACAGGAAGTTACAAAATAGCTTCTGTTGCTGCATGCTCCCGGATATAGGGGGAAAAAGTCAGTGTGTTTTCATTGAAACCACCATTGTGACGAGATACAAGCATGGACATACGGTATATACACCTGCTCTCTGACGCCTCGTTGGTATCTGTTAGGGAAGGACAACGCTAGAAGTAGAAGTAGCATTTACTTTTCGTGTTTTCAAGGTCTTTTTCTTCGTCTTTCGGTTCTCATTCTTCTGTGTCTTCTTCATCCTCTTTGTCACCGTAATCTCCGTCGCCATCTTCTTAATCTGCTCCTTCTTCTCCAGCAGTCGAGCAGCAGCAAGCAGACAGAACCAAGTCCCTTCCTGTCTGATGTCATATCCTATTACGTCCGAACGGGGCTGCAGCCAGTGTATTTCACCATCTACTTTGTCAAGGTGGGCAGAACTGAACCGTTAAGCGTTGAGACTCCACAGGAACTGCTTTACTGGGCACAGATTTCAGTAAGACCAATGCTGGACTAAGAGTGCCCTGGTGTACATGTTGGTCTGGTAAAACGACCGTTTAGTTCCTGGCTAAGCTACTGCTGTCACCTAGTGTCTGAGAGCAGTACCTTTTGAACAAGAGGAGGAGTCTGAACGTGTCGGTCACGATCGCGTCAGACTCGAGTGTTTCCGAGTGGGTTCGTTGTGACCTACTTCTGTACCCTTCCTCCCTCCTCCAGATGACCTTCTCTAGCCTCACTAAGGAGCCGGTGGAGGAGGTGTTCCTTTCCCACCTGTTGATGGAGTTCCCTGAGCTTACACTGCCCGCGGCCACTCTAAGAGGTGCGTGTTCCTGTGCGTGTGTTGTTGCGTTTGTTTTCGTCGTTGTCGTTTGTGTGGATGTACAGTTAGGTCCATAAATATTTGGACATTGACACAATTTTCATCATTTTGGCTCTGTATACCACCACAATGGATTTGAAATTAAACAATCAAGATGTGCTTTAAGTGCAGACTTTCAGCTTTAATTTCAGGGTATTTACATCCAAATCAGGTGAACGGTGTAGGAATTACAACACATTTGATATGTGGCCCCCCCCTTTTTAAGGGACCAAAAGTAATTGGACAAACTAACATAATCATAAATCTAATTGTCACTTTTAATACTTGGTTGCAAATCCTTTGCAGTCAATGACAGCCTGAAGTCTGGAACCCATAGACATCACCAGACGCTGGGTTTCGTCCAAATCCATTGTGGTGGTATACAGAGCCAAAATTATGAAAATTATGTCAATGTCCAAATATTTATGGACCTAACTGTACATGTGCGTGTCACCCGAGTGTCCACGCGCCGTAGCCTACGCGAATGCTTCTGTATGAATATGTAGGGGGTCCGATGGCTGAGCGGTTAGGGAATCAGGCTATTAATACGAAGGTTGCCGGTTCGATTCCGGCCGTTCAATGACGTTGTGTCACCCCACTTGCCTCGGGGGGAATGTCCCTGTACTTACTGTAAGTCGCTCTGGATAAGAGCGTCTGCTAAATGACTAAATGTAATGTAATGAATGTTTGCGTGCGTCAGTTGCACGCCGACTCTGAGCCCTCCTCTAATCCCTCGTTTTCCCTTCAGACATGACGATCAAGCAGAGGAAAAACACTGGAGACATATGCGGGGCCGTCGTCTCCATCAATTACAGACAGGTGAGGAGGGAACCCCTCCGACTCTCAGGTTCCGAGAACCTGTAACCCAGGTTCACACACGGCACGACGAAAAGCTTGTCGTACGCCTCCAGTTTTAGGTTTTTTTAAGGGTGTGTCACTGGCGTGTGTTTACGTGTGTTTGTCCTCCTAATGTCTCACTACTCCCTCCCCCCCTCTCCCCCCCCCCCCCCCCTCAGGTGACGTTGAGTGGACGAGACGTGGACAGGGGCGTATCCCTCAGGACTGCCGGAGCTCAGATCAGCGCTATACCTTCCAATGAATCTGAAGGTGACATTACCCAGCTCCTCATTTCCTGTTTTTCACGAGTTGTAGTTCCACACAGGATCCGAGTCAACGTCATTGTCTTCATCTTGTAAACATGTAACGTTGTCTTTTCTGGTCCACTGTGTATCCCCTGCTGTTCCCAGATCTGAACTGTCTGACCGTGAATTTCTGTAAGACCAAACCAAAGCACGGCACGGTAAGTTAGGACAAAGGCGCTTCCGTTCTCCTCTGAGGGTTCCATGTGTGAAACGTATTGTTCACCTCATTAAGGATTTGTCTTCGAAAATCGCTGTCCAATCAACCACTCTTTCCAATGCCGTGACCAGGAGTACAAGATGCGCACCTGCAACATTAAAATAAGGGCTCTTGAAAGGAGATCCTTCTCTGTCATCCTGGACAAGGACTCTCGCAGGACCTTCAAAGATGTTCAAAGGTGAGGGAATGGCTTCTTTTTTTTTTCGCAAGCCTACACTGACTTTGTACAAAACCTCTTCAGTGTATTTGCAAATGCTGATGTGTATCAAGTAGGGGGTGTGCATGATTTTGTCTCTGACAATACCGTACAATCAATAGAACGTTACAAAAAGGGGCGGATTCTAGACATATTTTAAGGTCAAACAGACACCCCTCTGTGTAAATGACCTGTGTATGCAAATGGTTTGGCTGTACAGCTTGCTCTGTAAATGCAGCAGGTGGTTGTTATGGTGATTAGTGTTGCTTTCGTTCATGGACTTGTTTACCAGAAGGCTTGTTAAGGCGCACATCTTGTTAACAACTGTTCATTCGTATTCGCCCTGACATCAAATAAACACAGGGCATTTAATGGGTCATACCCTAATCTGTATGTGTGTTTTCATTTTCAGCATAGAGATCGCTCCCTGCCTTGACCCAGGGTACTGCATCCAGAAGACCATGAGATCCAGGTTCAGTCTGGGAGAAGACAAGGATGCTGGACTAAGCAAGTACATGAACAAGGGACTCCCTCTACCTATCAACACCTTTGCTGGTATCATCAACTGACAACGCCCACTTCATCTGGATGGGCGCATCTGTACAGAGACTAAGAGGTTGGGACCATCCGTATGATCTGGCGATTAGTTGCGATTGGTTGCTTGATTTACCTCTGTCCTTTACTTAACCTTGATCTTTGTGGTTAAGTGTTGTTTACGTGGACAAGGGCCACAGTAAATCGCTTCCACAAGTAACCCGGGGTTTTACAGAACTGATCCAGCTCAGAGAGGCCCACCAGACTTCTGGAGCATTCTTCTTAACTGCTGAACAGTGACGATGTGGGAAAATCCATAAAGGTGAACATCTTCACAGTAACAAAGGGTCTGTCATGCCTGTGGTGTGACTATAGTAACATTTCAAATGAAACGGTATGCTTGGCTGGGCGCATTTAAGGTGAATGTTCTTGGAAGGAATTACACAATGAAATACGTGGCGTGTTTGGAACTTGGCAAGAGATTCATATTCCAAAACAAAATGTCCAAGATAAGGGTGGGCCAACCGACTAAAGCGCCCGCATGGGGATAAATATATCATACAGGCTTCCTCGTAGAACGAGTTTATCTCCTACCTTATGCAAATGTCCCTGAGATGAACCAGTGCTATTGGTGAGATAGTGTACCTTCATTTAGTAAGCTCCCAGGTCAGAATTCTAGGCTTTAGTACAGTGGGCTATAGCAGGTCTAGGGAATGAGTTAATCATGGCCAGGCTTTAGACTAATGAGCTAACTCACCCACTTGTTTTCACGTAAACACACTACCTGCTTTTTCCAATTGTGCTGTATCAGCTAGCACCAGGGGTGTGACAGGCCTTCCTAGCTAAGCTTGATTGGACAAAAGAAGTTCACGGGCAGCATATTGATTCATTTGAATGGTACTGTAGGAACAGCAAACCGTCTTAACCCCTTTGAATCCATCGCCAACATCCGGGTTTACATGGAACAACAATATATCAAATGACTCAAGTCAAGTGAAATCCAAAACGCTGTCAAAAACCTTCAGTTCAAGTAATGTTCCTTCTAATTTGGTCCTTTTCTTAGATGTGATATGCATGCCACGTGACACACACGTCATACAAGCTGGGACCCCATACAGCTTTCACTTTCTAGCTCATTTAACCCCTCGATGCTAATGAAAGGTGCAATATTCTGTAAAGCTGAACCACACAGCTTTCTGCTGTCCATACCGTAACGGGTGATGGTGTGAGAACGTGGTTAACGCTTTGAAGGTTTATTTGTAACGAGTCACGAGCTGAAGGAAACTGATTCTTGTAAATGCATCTCAAAGCGTATCTGATAGTCACTGACAGACTTGCAGTTACGAAGCCGCTTTTCTGAACAATACATTCTGAGTATGGTTTTTTGGTATTGGATGATCAGAATAGCCTTTAACGGATGATGGCCTAATGCAGGGATACAATGCAGGAGATTATCTGATTGTATTTCCATGGTCTCTAATGTATAACACTTAATGTGGATATTTGAGTACATTGATTAATTTGAATCTCTTGTATGATCTTAAGCATGTCTTACAAGTGTTTGTGGAGCTGTAATCAGAGAAAGAGTTGAGATTGTATCTGTTAGTGATCAATTTTGCACACTATATTTTATTATGTCAATGCCTTGTTAGGCAAATAATTGTTATTGTAATGATTTGTTTCATATTGTGTACATAAACATATTTTGCATCTTTACAGTGTATATTTTACATAAAAAGAGTTTACATGTGAGGAACTCTCTGACTCGATTGGTTTCATTGATGAAAAAGAATCCTTTGGCGAAAATTCTGACTTGCAGGTGATATGATACGATGTTAACACAAGGTGGCGCCATGGAGTTTACTTGAGATGCCCGTTTGCAGCCATTCAAAGCCTTCTTGCGTACATGATCCGTGCTCACCGGCTGCGCACTCCAACAACCACAGGCAACGGTGAACCAGTCCACACCCGCATGTTGTGAAAACGTTTTCTTCAGTAGCATGCTTCTTGTGTGACTGAAATAAATAAAATACTGCACACGCTGCATTTCCCTCTCCGCTTTTGCGAGCTGCTCTAAGCTTGAGAGCGCATCTGTCCAGCTGTTCAAATCAAATCGCTAATATGGAAAGTGAACGAGGATCCTCAAATCAATACGGCTCCCTGGAATGCACTAAATGGAATACAGACACTTCTAAAACAGGTATTCGTTTACATCTTTTAAATTGGGCAGCCTATTACTTGTTTACTAAGCTATACTATTTGCAAACTTTTGCACTTCGTCAGTTGAAGATGCTAGGAGTCGCCTGCAGGTATTTAAATTGAGAGAATCATGTAAATGGTACTGATTATCTATCAGTATGTTTGTGCGTGCTTCCGTGAGTGCGTATGTGGGTACAGATTGTAAAATAGGATTGATGATTACAAGTCAAATGCACCTACACATGGCGGGAATCACTTGTGTTCATGCTGATAACAGAGTTTGTGTTCACCGTGTTGAGCACGGGACACTGTTAGGCTATACATAACTTATCAGCTGTAAAACATTACTGGAGCCTAACTTATAGAAACACTTTGGTTTCTATATCTCCCCCTCTATCTCCCTTTCTCTTTAACTCTTTCACTCTCTCCTTTCCTCTTTGCCTCCTTTCCTACCAGCCCACCAAACTCTTACCTGTCCATCAGTCAGCAAGACATCCACCTCATTAGGGAGGGTACAAGCACACTAGTGGAAGCAAGAAAGGAAGAAAATGTGGAGAAAAAGATTCAAAATTGGAGCCTCATTTAAAAAACGCTGTGAGGGCTGCTGTGTGTCTTGACTGGCAGCTTTCACACAAGGGCCTACAGTAGTGTAAGAAGGATTTCTAAGGATTGCCATTTTGTGTGAGTCTGTGTCTACAAGGACATGTATCTTCTGGTTGCACAACTAGAAGATTCCGTGGTACTCGAGAAGTTCAAGTGAGAGGCGCAGATCGAATAGGCTCCTCACACGCACACACACACGTACACACACACACGTACACACACACACACTTACAGAAACGACAGAGGCAGGGACACACACTCCTGCCCTCCCTTTCAACCACCATTCTGCCCGCTCGTATAGAGCCCCTCCCCATTCCGCCGTTGCGGTCCCCAAATGCAACAGTCAGCGGACGTCAGCATCTACCGCCTCCAGACCAGCCAATCCCAGACAGCCCCCAGAGGTGGTGATGGTCTTCAAGGTAATGTGTCCTGAAAGGCCAGGCTCCCAGTGGACCTCGAAGGGATCCCTCCTGGAAAACCTGTTGTGGCATCTCGAAATCAACACGTCAGGGGTAGTTATCAACTTAGGAAGAGAGGAGGTGGAGAAGACAAAGGATGGGAGGGGACGTATTAGACGAGTGGAGGGTATCTAGCTCAAGAAATGCCGTCTTGTTCAAAGTCAAGATTTATTGAATAGAAACAAAGCCAATCAAATTCGAGGTGTATATCGAAGAGCTCTCTCCTGCTGTTCACCGGCTCCCAACATCCTTGAAGGTGTATCGCTCGTAACCCAACTTGTAGTCCTTTTATAACTACTGTCAGTTCTCACATCAGATGTGTCACGTTCCTGTTCCGACGATTGATTTGTGGGAGACTTGACGTTTGAGTGAGTGTGGGTGGAGGGGCTCCACAGAGCATTGAGGTACAGAGGCGTCGAGGTACAGAGAACCTCCTGCGACGATCTTCCAGGGAGCCTTCCTCCCTGCGTTGACGTCTCCACGTCGACATCAGGGCAGCTTTGTCGTAGTAACCCAGCCTAATGTGCCCCTGGAGATATGCGGTTATTTATATCTGCATCCTTTGTGCGTGGCGGAGAAAGCTACAGTATGTGTTTTGGTGTTTCGGAGGCACAATCCTTCACACAACTCATTATTACTGGACAAACTGCCAACTAACGCTCCACGGTGTATCACACACTCTCTTTCCATTTCACCAGCACCCACAGGTCATTTAAGCCAAGTCTTATTAGAATGCACCTCAGCTCTCTTCCCTCTCTCTCTTCCCTCTTCCCTCAGCTCTCTTCCCTCTCTCTCTTCCCTCTCTCTCTTCCCTCTTCCCTCAGCTCTCTTCCCTCTCTCTCTTCCCTCTCTCTCTTCCCTCTTGCCTCAGCTCTCTTCCCTCTCTCTCTTCCCTCTCTCTCTTCCCTCTTCCCTCTCTCTCTTCCCTCTCTCTCTTCCCTCTCTCTCTTCCCTCTTCCCTCAGCTCTCTTCCCTCTCTCTCTTCCCTCTCTCTCTTCCCTCTTCCCTCTCTCTCTTCCCTCTCTCTCTTCCCTCTCTCTCTTCCCTCTTCCCTCAGTTCTCTTCCCTCTCTCTCTTCCCTCTCCCTCTTCCCTCAGCTCTCTTCCCTCTCTCTCTTCCCTCAGCTCTCTTCCCTCTCCCTCTTCCCTCAGCTCTCTTCCCTCTCTCTCTTCCCTCAGCTCTCTTCCCTCTCTCTCTTCCCTCAGCTCTCTTCCCTCTCCCTCTTCCCTCAGCTCTCTTCCCTCTCTCTCTTCCCTCAGCTCTCTTCCCTCTCTCTCTTCCCTCAGCTCTCTTCCCTCTCTCTCTTCCCTCAGCTCTCTTCCCTCTCTCTCTTCCCTCAGCTCTCTTCCCTCTCCCACTTCCCTCAGCTCTCTTCCCTCAGCTCTTTTCCCTTTCCCGTCTAAGATATCTGCACTTCAAAGTCAAAGTCCTCTCCCCTGGCTGGAGGAAATGTGATTCAATAGGTTCTTTGTCTGTTTCTGAGTGCACTTCCTTGCCTAACACACCTCTAATGTGAGCCAAGTCTTGGCTAAGGAGTTGAGGGTATAAAAGCACATTTGAAAAGAATCTTCAGAGATTGTAGGACGCACATTGGATGAACTGGAGCGGATGATGATGATGATGATGTCGGTGGAAGTTCAGCTCTCCTAGTCTTTGGCCTCCTCTTGGGACGGGTCAAAGCGACGGTGAATGTCGTTGGATGATTAGGGAACCAAGCAGACTTCAACTGCACAGACTCACGGGAAATAAGGCAAGCTGAAATTGTATTTCTTTCTACATGTCAATACCTAAGCCAATATGATGCTTGTTGGTGGGATTCTCTTCTTGTTTTTTGTAGTCTCCCCCCCCCCCCCGGTAGTCTCTTTATTAGAAGGTCGACGGATGGATTTATTCTACAGTCCAGCTGACAGTGCTGTAAGGAGGCTGAGCGGTGAAGGAATCGGGCTGGTAATCATAAGATTGCTGGTTCGATCCCCGGCTCTGTCAGATGACGTTGTGTCCTTGGGCAAGGCACTTCACCCTACTTGCCTCGGGGGGAATGTCCCTGTACTTACTGTAAGTCGCTCTGGATAAGAGCGTCTGCTAAATGTAAATGTAAGGAGGTGGATGGTGAGGGCAGTTTAACGTCTCGTTTCCTGGCTGGTTGCCTGATGGATTGTGGCGTTGCTATTGGCGTGTTTGGCAGAGGGCAACGCAAGAGAGAAAGGCTTCGAAGTCACCTCATCCCACGTCACAGTCAGTGGGATTCTCACACACAACAAAGCTCGACTCGGTACTAACGAGTGAAGGCTTGGTAAAAGCGAAGGAACAGTTGGAGATAATGGTCGAGGTGCGGCAAGAACTGAAATACATGCCATCTGTGTTCTCCTTCTGCATCTAAGAAAGGTCATACATAACAACATTGACTTCATACCAATAAGGCATCAGTGAAAATGGCGTATTCTTCTGTATGGATAGTCTGACACATAGTCAGTTGCTTAGTGGGTAATGATAAAGGAAAAAGATGGAAATAGTCTAAGCTGACTGGTGCTCTCACACTAACACAATCTTTCGTTAAATTGTCTCAGTAAGAACAATGTATTTAATGAATACGTTTTTCACTTGCAAAGTATTGGTTGCGCGTTGCTATGTTTCATATAGTAACATATACCGTCCAATTACAAAGGGTCTTGAATTGATCCTATTCCAAAGCTATTGAACAGTACAGAGCTGTCAACAATTAAAGGTGTGCACTCAGAATGTGTTGAGGGAGCGTCACCAAGAGTTCCGCTGGGCAGATATTTGATCTGGGACCCCTGCTGCAGTGTAAGTACTCACATGATTACCCTCCATATCTTTTGGTCCTGGTTTGCGTGCTGTATGAGTCACCGACTGTAGTCTGGGGATTAAGGTACGGGGGGGAGAGGGGTTGCTGAGGTGGAGAAAGAGAGGAGGGTTTACTGTCTGGGTGTCTCTTGGTACAGACCCCCCCCCATCTGGGTGTCTCTTGGTACAGACCCCCCTCCCCCCATCTGGGTGTCTCTTGGTATAGCCTGTCAGTGTAATTACAGCTCCCATCCAGCTCCCGTCTCTCACCACCGGGGGAGTTCAGTACATCGCCAGTACTTCTCACACTCAGTACTTTAGCATGAGTCCTGAGTGTGAGTTGAAGAACACAGTGATTTGTTGGATACAGCCACATGACTCCTTACCCTCCATAAATAGTCCATGAACCTGTCGACAGACAGAAAGACAGATTACTGAGTTACGGAATCACTGCCATGCAGAGGTGTAATACTGCATTATCTTGTCTTTGTGCCACTGTGTCTATCCTGCCCCCACCCGCCACTCCAGCACAGTTTCCATGCACACGTGTGTCTGTGTGTGTGTGTGTCGGTGTGTGTCTGTATGTGTGTGTGTGTCGGTGTGTGTCTGTATGTGTGTGTGTGTCGGTGTGTGTGTGTGTGTGTCGGTGTGTGTCTGTGTGTGTGTGTGTGTCGGTGTGTGTCGGTGTGTGTCTGTGTGTGTCGGTGTGTGTCGGTGTGTGTCTGTATGTGTGTGTGTGTCGGTGTGTGTGTGTGTGTGTCGGTGTGTGTCTGTGTGTGTGTGTGTGTCGGTGTGTGTCGGTGTGTGTCTGTGTGTGTCGGTGTGTGTCTGTATGTGTGTGTGTGTCGGTGTGTGTCTGTATGTGTGTGTGTGTCGGTGTGTGTCTGTATGTGTGTGTGTCGGTGTCTGTATGTGTGTGTGTGTCGGTGTGTGTCTGTATGTGTGTGTGTGTCGGTGTGTGTCTGTACGCCTGCTCAATCATCAAGAAGAGTGTGTAAACTAGAGGCGATACACTCATAATAAATCTACGCCCAGTGGCTCCTGCAGCCTCGCCAGCCTCGCGAAACCCCCTCATTAGAGTCTGTCATTAGAGTCTGTCAGCCACAGTTCAACACACTGTAATTGTATACTAGTATTCATGTGGAAGTGATTCATATGATGTGTGTGTGTGTGTGTGTGTTATCAGGGACAGTTGAATCCTTAGCTTTTTGTTTTGTGTGCAAGTGTGGTTTGTGTGTGTGTGTGTGTGTGTGTGTGTGTGCGAAAGAGACAGGTATGCAAGCAGAGGATGGGGGAGTTGGTATATTGATCTCTCTAGCTCAAACAATAAAACTGAGCCAGACGGCAGGTCTGTTGTCTGAAGCATCTTTCACATTCCTGAACAAATACAAAGCAGCGGTAGCAAAAGGCAAAGACGACGCGAAACAGCAGGACGGTCGGACTTCGACCGGGGGGTAAACTGACTTGTCTTTTCCCTGTGCAGCGGAGGAAGACGTGGTCTCCATGGCGGACTCCACCATCACCACCGACGACATCGAGGGCGAGCTGTTCAAGATCGAGCGGATCAGAGACGTGCTGGTCCGACGAGAGTCCGAGCTCAGATACATGTGAGTGTCGCGTGTTCCCTCCGACACGCGTGTTCCCCTCCGACACGCGTGTTCCCCTCCGACACGCGTGTCCCCTCCGACACGCGTGTTCCCCTCCGACACGCGTGTCCCCTCCGACACGCGTGTTCCCCTTCGACACGCGTGTCCCCTCCGACACGCGTGTCCCCTCCGACACGCGTGTTCCCTCGGGCTCTGTGCTGGAAGGCCTCAGGCTCTCTAAACCCCCACGCACACACACACACACACGCCCTTGAAGTTCTGGATTTAAATCCCAGTATCGTTAACGTCCTGTGTCTGTCCCTGCTCTCTTGTCGTCTGAATTAAAGGAACACGGATATTGAGTGTGGACTGCCCGCTGTAGATAAAAAAGCGTGCAAGGGAGGGGAGTAAATGTGTTGTTTACTGCAGTGTTGTCAGTGTTGTCACCACGGTCAACACAGTCCCCTGTCTGGGAGCTCTTCTTCCTTCCCTTCAGCTACCGGAACAATCACCAGCTGGCACACATTGAAGTAACAATGAGGTTGCCTCGGCCTCCGCTTCTGAAAGCTAATGCATGGATATTTATTCTCATTCTGAGGAGTCTATAACAGCAACGCACTGTCTGTGTGTGTCATCTGTATTCCAGACCTTCCGTGCTGTACCATGTCCCTGTGTAATGTCCTGCCCTTATCTGACAGACTGAGGTAGTGATGGACGAGGTAGATAGTGTGTGCCTGCGTGTGTGACAGAGTGACAGCACTGGCTCCTCTGGGGTCTGAAAACATCCCATAGACAGACAGAGAGCATCAGATAGGATCAGCTGTTCCCAATACACTCTCATTCACACGCGCAGACATCACACAAAGCCCCTAGACAAGCACAGTTACAGAAAGATGATCTTCAGGCCTGACTTCAGTTTGGATTGCTAGATCTCGTGTGTAATATGGGATCAATACTACCTCCCGCTGCCACGCCGACTAGACTGACTATCCATTAATCCTGACTGACTCCTCACACGAGAGTCTGGAAGCAAATGGCCGCCGTCATTAACGCCTGTCAATGTGAACAGCGCCGTTCTGTTCGGGGGCATCGACCGCTCGGTTCCTTTGTCCGCAGGATGGACGACATCCAGCTGTGCAAGGAGATCACTCGCCTGAAGAAGGAGCTGCAGAAGCTGGTGTCCGTACCAGGTAGGGTCACCTGCGGCTGAGTGGGGGGGTCTCGAGGGACAACCTACTTCCATAGTGTAACCCAACAATGAACCATGAAGGCTAGAATCTTGTTCTTCCTTTGATTTTACGGCCACTGAAGTCACATTTTTTATTCCCCACACACTTCCCCATCATTGAGATGGTTGCTTGGATTCCTAAATGGCTACACGGTGTGTCCTGTTGTCTTCTGCAGATAACGACAAGTCGAGCGAAGACCGTCAGAAGGAGGAGGAGCTTCTCCAGCAGATCCACAAGCTGGTGGAGACCAGGGACTTCCTGGTGGACGACGTGGAGTTCGAAAGGCTGAGGCACGCGTCCGCCTCTCTCCTATTCTCTCTCTCTCTTCTTCCCTCTCTCTCTCTGTCTATCTCCCTCTCTCCTATTCTCTCTCTCTCTCCTTCCCTCTTTCTCTGTCTATCTCCCTCTCTCCTATTCTCTCTCTCTCCTTCCCTCTCTCTCTCTCTGTCTATCTCCCTCTTTTCTATTCTCTCTCTCTCTCCTTCCCTCTCTCTCTCTCTGTCTATCTCCCTCTCCTATTCTCTCACTCTCTCTCTCTCCTTCTCTCTCTCTCTCTCTCTCTCTCTGTCTATCTCCCTCTCTCATATTCTCCCTCTCTCTCCTTCCCTCTCTATCTCCCTGTCTTTCTCCATATATCCTATTCTCTCTCTCTCCTTTCCTCTCTCTCTCTCTGTCAATCTCCCTCTCTCCTATTCTCTCTCTCTCTCCTTCCCTCTTTCTCTCTCTGTCTATCTCCCTCTCTTTTCCTCTCTCCTGTTATTCCGCTGTTCTTCTGAACTAGAGTTAGCACGCTAGCCCCGGATAACGACCCTACGCAGCGCCCTCTCTTGCCTTTAACAGTGTGCTTGTGTAGTTGTGTACTCGAGTTCTCGAGATTCGGAGAGTCGGAACAGCACCCTCAGTTCTGAGAACGAAGCCAGGCTCCATGCATGCGCCCAGAGGGATTCTGGGAGGTGTGAGGCAGGAAGCAGGGAGCCATGGGGTGATAATTGATTGTTTTGGAGGCTTGAGATGTGAGGAACTGGAGCGAGCAGAGGAAACAGATCCATCATGTGTTGTGTCTGGGAAAGTGGTGTCGAGGCTAGCAAGAAAGTACGACAGGTAACACTCATGCAGTTAACCGAGCTATCTGGACTCAAATGTTCCAATTTATCTGCTAACAGACACAGAAACTTGGTTCTTGAGAAGTGTTTCTGATTAGAAGTTTCCAATTCTCTGTTCCATCATAACTGTTTTTGATGCTCTCCTTTACCACAGGGAGAAGGAGGAGGATAAGGAGATGGCGGACTTCCTCAAGTCAAAGTTTCCTAAAAGCTTGAAGAAGAAAGGTTTGTAATTCTTTTGTAATTTGATTTTTTTGGGGGGCTGATATTCCTTGTGTGTACCCTAACATGTTATCCATGGGTTGGTCATTTGCTGAAGATTATTATCTGAAAATAAGCTTCTAGAGACTTTTTTCTCTTTATTATGCTTCCTGGAGAGATTAAGCCTTTGTGTTTTCAATTGTGTTCTTAACTTGAAATCTGAGTCACAGCGCTGTGTATCTATATGCTCAGGGGGTTGTCTGTTAGATTGAGCAAAACATATTTTAATCAATTTCAGTTGTAACTGGGATAATGGAATTCATTCAAGTTTATGTGAATGTCTGTGTTAGCATGATAGTATGTGCATGTGTGCGCACGCACAGATGTGTGTAACTATACTGACGTGTGTGCGATAATTGTACCCATACTTCAGTATGAACCCGTAAAGACCCATAGCATGTATCCTCCATATTGTTTACGTCCTCCTACCCTCCCTCTTCCCCTCGTATTTTACACGGGATTTCCCCCTCCCTCCTTTCCTCCTTGTTTTTTGCCACGCCCCCTCGGCATCCTAGGCTCCACCCCCTCCAGGAGAGTGACATCCCGGAACCAGCAGGCCTCGTCCCCTATCGCCAAGACCGGCCTGACCCTGCTCAAGGAGTGCTGTGGCTTCACCTGCTCCATCATGTAGACAGCAGTCTACAGGGAGTCCCAGCTTGCGGGGCTGACTGAGGGGCCATGATCCAAGATGGCCACCGCAGTGTCACAGTTTCAGCTATTCAACCCCGGGAAAGACTTGAAGCGCGGCCAGACATGGTGTCGGTTCAGAGGGTTACGGGTGGGGTGTCGTAAAGAGATTGGTCGGTGTGCTTTTTCTCTCCCAGTCTATATGAGTTTTGTCTGGGGTGTATTTGTCTTTTTTGACTTGTTCATTCTCTCTCTCTCTCTCTCTCTCTCTCTCTCTCTCTCTCTCTCTCTCTCTCTCCCACCTCCTCTCTTTCTCCCACCTCCTCCTCCCCCTCTCTCTCCCCCCTTTCTCTGTCTATTTCACAACCCCTCCACATGTCCAACTGTTTCTGTTTTCTATGCTTATTAGCAGCCTATAGAAGCACAACCTGACAGCCGCAGTTAGCACGTAATGTTAAATACTGACAGGCCTTTATAATTAGCATGAGGAGATAACATCGTTGGTTGACATTAAGTGGTTCACTAGACATAAGTAATTGCCTCTGATTGGACAACCTTTCAATTCATTTATGTGAGACAGTGCGCTAACAAACTGCAACAGTGAGTTATCACGACAGGAGCTCGACGCTCTATTTACAAAGTTCACAACTTCAAAATTTGCCTGGTATATCATGACACAAAATAGCTACAAACACGTTGAACTCGTGGTTTTATGACACGGAAGTATGCTAATCCTCAATCATCCTTTTAGGCCACTCAAGTTCACCCCCTTTGCTGATTGTTCACCTACAAATGACCGCACCGTTCAGTGCTGCTGTGTTTAACGCTGCGTTTATATTTATATTTAGTCATTTAGCAGACGCTCTTATCCAGAGCGACTTACAGTAAGTACAGGGACATTCTCCCCGAGGCAAGTAGGGTGAAGTGCCTCGCCCAAGGACACAACGTCATTTGGCACAGCCGGGAATCGAACCAGGAACCTTTGGATTACTAGCCCAATTCCCTAACCGCTCAGACACCTGACCCCCCACACATGAAGCTTCAGCACACATCAGGGGTGTAGGTTTGGTTTTCAAATGTGCGTGGGACAGCTTTTTTCATAACTGAGAATGAAGCCATTAAATACAATATCCTTGACAGATTTCCCATCAAAAAGTGGGTGGCATGTCTCACCCACGTGTTTAAGAAACCTACACCCCTGGTTCATAGTGTAGTCAAAACCCAGCCAGCCAAGTCTCTTACTCTAGAGCAGTGGTTCCTAACCATGGTCCTCGAGAGCCGCTGTCCCGCATGTTTCAGATGTTTTCCTGCTCCGACACACCTGATTCAAATGAAGGCTCGTTATCCAGTTCTGCAGCAGCCTGCTTATGACCCTTCATTTGAATCAGGTGTGTTGGAGCAGGGAAACATCTCAAACGTGCAGGACAGTGGGCCCTGAGGACCAGGGTTGGGAACCACTGCTCTAAAGGACAAGCACCAATCCATGTCAAAGCCAACACGTTAGTTTAGTGCTAGTAAAGGAAAGGGGACACTCTTGGGGCCAGCTCTTGGAGCTCTCCAGTAGCACCCCCAGTGCTGATGCATGAGTCCCCTAAAGAGGGCGTTCAGTGGGCCTTCAATGGGTCCCTTGAGTGTGTGTCGCCGGCGGGAGTCTTCAGGGGCGAGGCGGCCCGGCCGGTCGCCTGCAGGTGTGGATTGTCGAGTGCGTGCGTGCGTGCGAGATCAAAGGGACTCTCCCTGGAGCTGTTGCCGTGGCAACCCCGGCATAGTCAGTCGCGAGCAGTCTATACAATGAGACCCATACAATGCAGCGTTAGGTGTCAGTGATGTGACTTTCCCGCCTTTATTTTGGCCCTTTGACGTGTGGAAACGTAGAGGGTTACAGATACTCTGTTTCTGTCTAGTTGAACAGCCTAGCTTCTCTGTAACACGCTGAAGTGGTAAACTGACATGGTGGTGTTTCAGATGCACAAGGCAGTATTCTTTTCTATTGCAGGACCCCTGTCAATGCTGCCGGGCAGGGGAGTCACCTCTCCTTTGTGACCAATCAATGATGCTTGAGAGAATCATCAATGTAGCATTCACCCAGCCTCTCAGAGCAGTGTGTGTGTTTGTGAGTGTTAAACTTTAGGATGAGTCATCATCAGCAGGAACGCTCCAAGTCTTCTGTCGAGGATGTCCTTGGCCGACACTGCAAAAGGTCATCCTTGTCAATCAAACGTGGTGATCCCGTGACTCCGCCATAATCTCGGCGCCGCGCACAGCGCTTTTCTCTCGCATGGGTGGAGGGAAGCACCACAACCAGTGACAGGTAGCTGTCATTGGCTTTGTTGCTATGGTCAATTCTGTTTTGATGGCATACCTCCCCTCTGATTGGTTACACAGCAACAAAGCTTGGTTCTGTTGCTAGCCTATATCTGGCTGCTATGGACAGTTTAAACCTCTCACTGCTTTTTGTTTCAGCTGAAAAGGACTGCAGTGCGGTTCTCCTGCACCATCCTACTCCTTCACCTTAAATCTGCCAAGCCATTGTACTCAGTCTCCAGTTGTCCATCCCTTGCTGTTTACCTAGCTAGCTGGGTAATTGGAAATGGCTGGGGTGGTACTTGTACCAGACAGAGCAGATAGCGTGGAGAGTCAAACCAATTGGAAATTAAACACTTCTCTTTTGTCCTCCAATTGTACTCGAGTGTCAGTTGATGTTATTCATATCACTTGAACTACTTGGAAGTTTGAGGGGCACACGTAGTGGACTTTCGTATTCTGAATGCCAGTGTTTTGTACTGTTTGTGTGTATGTGTGTCCATTTGAGTGTGCCAGAATCATATCAGAATATCAAGAGAGGATCCGCTGCCTTACTGCCCTCAGGTCTCTGTTTTAAGAGTTATGAGATTTGAGTTACTCTTCACTGATCCTCGGTTAGCCTCCACACCCACCCACACCTCCCACAGACGCATATACAGTAACCCTCACTTTCTCTCACTGCATCTCTCTATGTTTTCTGTTTCTCTCTTTCTCTATCCCCCTCTCATTTTGCTGGTCTCTCTCTTTCACCCTTGGTCATGCTATCCCTCTCTCTCTCTCTGTTTCCCACTCACAGTCCTGCTCTCTCTCCCTGAAGTCCGTATCTCCCCCCCTCTCTCTATATCTGTCTCTCACTGTGTGTCTCTCTGTATCTCACTGTGTCTCTCTCCCACTTTCTCTATCTCTCTCTCTCTCACTCTCCCTCTGAATTCTATAACAGTCACTGAAGCCTGAAGTGTCTAAAGCTGTGTTTCTGACAGCTAAGCTCCATGGCGTGACGTCAAGCTGTCTCTCACTAAATCTGTCCACCAAACCAGTGTTGTGCTTTTGTTTGAAATGTTCTTTCCTTGTTTCAGGATGTATGTGTTGATATTTATATTCCCAGGGTGTTTCACCCAGTGGACAAAATATTTTTGTATATGACAGCTTAACAATATTGTTTCAAACGTGTTACCGTAAAAGTGAAATCTACATATTAACCTGATTATATTATAGGTTTATGAAAGGAATATACATGGATGAAAAAAAAAATCCAACTATTTTGTATTGTCATGAAAATGTGACCCTTGCTGAGTTAAAGTGGCAGGTGTTAGTGTGTGTTCAGTGAATGTTCATTCTCAGGCTTTGTTTGTAGCAAGATATTCTTACCAATTCTTAGGGAAATACTCTGTGTACAAAGTGTTACTGTACAGTAGCCATATCATGTATATCAGAACTGATTCATAAATACAGCTGACACATCAGACCATGTATTTGATAAGTGTTAATTTAAAATGTATAAGATCAAGAGTAAACTAATACAGTATACAATAAAAACCAACCACAAGTAATGCTATTTTCCTGTGTCTGGTTCCTAACAGCTTTACAAAGCTGTGGAGATTTCACCTGACCTGCACCAATGCCTAGGAGAATGCTTTCATCTCAGCCAGAACTGATTTGAGCTCCTATTAGCTGCCCTTGCTAATTAGCTGCCCTGGCATCTGGATGCTAAGCACTGCAGCGCTAGCGCCGCAGGCTAGTATGCCTGCAGTTTTCATCTCTTGCATATGAAAGTCTTTAAAGAGATTTTTTTCAAATGGATTTCATTAAAATGATATGTCAACTGAATTTTTTGACTGAGCTTCTGTAATTTTGATCAATTACAGACCTCTGGTCATTAGAGACACACTCATTTTAATGCTGATTGACACGTGTGAAATTAGAACTGTTGTAACAATTGTTAGTGCTGTTAGTGGCAGTGGATGCATGGCAGGTTGCCAGGTTTGTTAGCTGCCCATTCAGTCCATTTATCTAGCTTTTGCCAAATTCACTTAAATAGGAAATGAAAAGTCTGAATCATCCTCAATCCATTTCATCCTCCCCTTTTCCTATCTCTCTCTTTCTCTATCTCTCTCTGTCTCTCACTCTTTCTGTCTCCCTCTCTCTCTGTCTCTCTCTCTCTTTCCCTCCCTTCAGAATGTCCACTTGAATAATGAGACGATTTGAATTCAGCAGGTTGCCAGATTCACAGTCTGTCTCCCTCCTTCTTTTCATTTCATTATGTCAACAGCGCCTTGATGCAAATGTTGTTTTGCTCACACAAATGTGAGCTGTGCTGAGGGCCCCAGACAAATAGCTGTCACAGAGGGAGGGATAACGGAAGTCTATCTCTCACCGCAGATGAAAAGATAGAAGACTCGCTCATGAATACAGACAGGGCTGGCTGACCGCTGAACGCAAAGGGAGGGCTCCAGATTCATGTAATCCATGCGTGTGTTTAAAGTGTGTGTGTCTTGTTTGTGAGCGACGGTTTCAAGCGCGTTGTTATCATCATGTGGTATTCATTTGGCATTGCACAGCCTGTGACATTTATGGAGATTTCCTAGTGAATGTGGTCATCGAATGAGTCATTTCAGCAAGCTGAGATGACTGAAAAAGACAGCGTCATTGAGTCATCAACAAGAATCCTGAGCACCTGTATCTATCACCATCCCTGTTATTTTTAAACAACCAGAGCCATTACCCACTCAAAAGCAATGTGATACCAATTAGCTGCGTCCTTTCGACAGGTGCACAGCTTCCACCATTACTATCTAACCGATTCTTACATCATGTGGATGACTTCCCATGAGGCTCTGCATGCGCATCCACAACCTAATCCTAGTCATTATCAATCTGTGTTTCAATAAGCGGCCTCCAGAAGCAAATGGAGGGCGACTGAGCGTCCGTGAATGTCAAGGCAGGGAAGGGTAAAGTCTGGAAAGGGGGTTGGCTCTCAAGGGCTCCTGGGCGACCTTTGACACCCTAGAGTACCTCGGGGGCCGTGGGGGTTTCTGTGATTGTCATGACAACGGGAGTTGGATGAGGATGCCTGTTGAGAGATAAAGTACACATGCACACACAAGCATAGGTACTCATGCATGCACACACACAGAAGAACTGTTCTCCGATGTTCTGAAGTGTGCTGCATTGCAGAGATGCACGATGACTCATCCACAGGTTTCAAGCAAACACTTTGCCATGGGTACAGAGACGCGAAGGCCTTGTCGCTGGTATGACTCACAGCAACACGTATCTGATTCAACGTCCCAACGCTGGTTTTAACATCTGTGAACCCCAAACACTGCGCTCACCCCCACCCCACTGCCCCCTCACAGGGACAATCACACAACACATGTTGAGAAAAACATTCTGCAACCTTGCCCCCCCCCCCCCCCCCCCCCCCAAATCATAAATGATCTGGGCTTAGTACCAGATCATCTATGAATGCAAAATATGAACAAAGTAGGTAATAATTTATAAGACACCTTCCACTGACTGGTGATTGGACTGGCGTACAGTGGATAGTGTTGTGAAAATTGTTGTCCAGTCTGGCCTGAGATTGAGATTGTCATTGTTGCACTATATTAAGTACAGTAATGATTGAAAAAAGGTAAATGAATCATATATACGGATTATGATTAACATAAACACATAGCCTTGAAGATCCTTGATTTCTCCCACAAGAGGTGAGCAGTTTGTCGTTTTTCTATTCCAATTTCTGTGATAGCACCGCTGCCAGTGACTCACCATCTACCACACTTCGTATTCATTAACTCGCGATTGCGTTCCATCAAAATATGTGTTAGGCACCGGTGAAGGCTAATTAAATGTGTACTTGGTTTGATTTTAGATCCAATCATTTATAATATTGATGCCGGTCATGGGCTGAGAGAATTCTTTCCTTCTCTCTCTACCTCCTGTCTGTCTCTCGTTCTCTCTATTTTCTCTCTCCCTCTCGCCTCTGCCGGCCTTTTTTTCTTTCTCTCTCTTCTCTCTATTTCCCCTCTTTCTCTTTGTCTCTCTCCTCTGTCTCTGACACACACATACAGTCTCTCCTTTTCTGTCGACCCTGCCCTCCTGCTAGTGACCTTGCTTCTTTTCTCTGCCTGGTTTCTGCTGGCATCAAAATGTCATGTATTTTTTATCCGATCTCACTGCACAAAGACAGTTCTAGGTAGGGAATCAATACATGTCTCTGAATGGTAATTGTAGCCAAGTAGCTGAGGAACCTGTGAGAGTTTTAATGACTGTTCCCCCCCGCACACCAACAAGTTAATATTATTACTTCAAAAGGAAAATTGCCATACTCTTGCCAACCCACGCATGGATGGATTGGATGGATGGATTCAGTTGACAAAGTAGGATCATTTAGACATAGTTTTAACCATGAACTTGATCATGTATTAATGACCCTCACTGCAGAGAATGGTTGGAGAGAAGTCTAGCTGAGAGAGGCTAGAACATGCATTCACTCGCACATAAACACACACAAATACGCACAAACACACACACATTTCAGACGTTCGTCAGCCACCCTCACCCATCTTTTGCTACTGTTCCTTAGCAACAGGCAAACAGCCTTGAGACTTTACATGGCAAAGCTAATCTATTATCAATTAATGAACAAGCTGTTACATATGCTTTGGTATGTCAAATCAATCATTTTATTCTGTGCCTATATGCTTAGTCAGTCCAATGTGAGAAAGATTGTAGGTCCCTGTCTTAGTGTAAACCATATCTAGACCCTCTATTAGTTGTGGTGTCTTCAGAATACAACCAGACAGAACCACTTGTAATGGCTATGCCAATTCTTTATAATTCTTTCTTCAGTTTTAAAAGTGACATGCACACCTGTCGATTCAGTATGAAACCATGGAGTTCAGTCAGGTGTTTCACATTGAGGAGAGCGTTTGCAGTATGACTCATAGCTTTCATTTCTTTCACAAGAGGATATGAACAGGAAAGGAGACTGGGGATTTAATAAAAGGCTGAGGAGACAAAAGATAGGCTTTGGAGAGAATGGGGCCCTTACCCAGGGTGCTATGACCAGTGCCTGACATAATGTCCTTGTTCTTCTGTTTGAATGTTACGATCGTGCCGTGAATCAGATGGATACTGGTAACAACAGAGAATGGAAGCCCTGGGCGAGGGCGGAGAGGGAATGTTATCTGATGAGATGAATACTTCTTAAACTGAGGTGTTCATTCAGGGGTCAAACGTGTTAATGAGGTGTTCAGGGATTGATGTTTCAAGGTTTCAAGTGGGGACTCCGATAATGTGATGTGCGTTCTCAAGATAGAAACCACGCTGTGCTCTTAGGAATCTCCAGTTTATTGTTATTGGAAATGGGAAAAAAATATCTGAAAGCAGTTCGATTCATAATGAATGTAGTTTTAACTAGCTTTGCTGAAGATTGACGTTTTCCCATCACACCTGTGTCATCCTCAACCTAATTACAAAGAGCAGGTGGCATATTTACAAGCAGATGTTTACAGGTAAGACTTTATTAATAGACACAATAAGAGGGATCCTATTTTCTTTCTGACACATCACTGTGGTGACGCTGAGAACACAGGCACTTTAACATTTAAGCCCATTGGCTGAAACTTCCATCCAGTTTTCCACGTCCTCTTCTCTCTGCAGGTGAACAACACTCTCCGCAGATCTCCTGTGGATGTGCATGCTCTCAAATGGTTTGTGTGACACCGGTTGTGTGGTCACAGATCTCATGTGGTCACTGGGAATGTACAGTGCAGACCTCTGTCATCAAGTGGTAAAAGTGTTACTTCAATTGTTCTATTTGTGAAATAATGTATTAAATCAAATGAAACAACAAATTTTATCTATGATGCCCTTTAACGTTTTATAACAGCAGTATGGACTGCTGATGCAGGAGGTTAATTATGTCAATTGATTGAGTTATTCCAGTGGGGTGACATGTCTTTCTCTGCTGTGTGATATGGTATATTGTGGTGGTATTGCAGAGTGTTGGTACAGCCGCAGATATTTTGCCCTTGTGTGGAATCGTGTGTGACGGTGGCTCGTGCTTTAAAACACGTCTGGATAATTAGCATGGACCACAGGTTCAGATGGCATAATTGGTGCCTGTGTTGAGCGCCCACCTCCAGATCCACCTGTCTCCCTGGTCTCCCAGCTCTTTAAACGAACCAAGCTAATTCCACCAAGACTATTTGGTTAGACATTTGGTTAGCGTCAAGCTACAGTGCACAGGACACATAGTTAGCTAGTTAACTCTCTTCTTCTCTCTCCCTTTTCCACCTCTTTCTCTTATATTCCCTCTTTGGTTTGGCCACTTTCATTGTTCCATCCTCATTTTCTGCTTTCCTTTCCACAAAATCCAGTTCTGTCACAAATACTGTGCTTACTGTCAATCGTTTTTTAGGACTAGGTTTGACTGGATGGTGTCACTGCTGTTAAACCGCATGCTTTACATTCTATTCAAACAGATACCTCTCTTCCACCACCCAAATGCAAGTTCGATTACACACAAGATAAACTATGATTACTCACGTTGAGGCAGACCCTATCGGTCTGGTCTACAGATCTATTGACAGACAGCGCTCTACTGCAGACACAAACAGTGCTCTACTGCAGAAAGACTGGCATGTGGATCCATAGTGTTCTGAGAGAGAACTGCTACTGCTGCTGTAACCACAGTTACAGTTTTTCTCAATTCCTAAAACACTAAAACCCATTGGCTGAACAAAGTTCTCAGTTGCCTGAACTCATGTAGCTAATTGTGCCTGTCTGTTGTCAATACCTTAAACCATTTCACATGGTAAAACACAATTTGCAGATCTCACTTAGACTGTTCAGCAAAACTCTAAACACATTCTCATTTTTTAAAACACATTCTGCACTCTAATGCACATGTCATCCATACTGGTAAACACAAATGGCAACAATCAAATACAAATAGAAAAACATGTCATTGACTAAACACAACCACTCAAAATTGATTTCACTTGTTTCAAATGATGTGACACAACCAATATAAGCCAGTTCAGAGAGCAAACAGGTTGTTGAAGGTGGGAAAATATTGCTTGTGATGTCGAGAAAGTGCTCTGGCCTAACCCAGCCCAAAGAAAAGAAGAAGCACATTGATCACATGTTTACTCCTTTGATTTTTGTCCCTTTCAGTATTGTATACTGTACAGTGCATTGTAGGCTGTATACTGTACAATGAACAAATTGTATGGCCCTGAACATTGTGCTTTCCATTTGTTACAGTAACAGTACTGACTGCTCAATAGATTTTGACTGGTTGCAGGTTCATATCAACAAAGAACAAGAGTGAGTTGTGAGTAGTGAGATGCAGGGTACAGTACTGTATAGGGGTACAAGGGGGAGAAAGAACAAAACAATTGCAAAGAGCAAAGCAGAGTAGTAATTTCTGATCAATTTTGAGCTACTATGATAGAACATGTTTTTGTTCATCAAAAGACAATGACGGATAAATATGAAATTTGTTTTGAGATTACATAAAGTTCTCCCTGAGAACTATATGTTTTGAACAATGTGTTTTCAATTTTTTGGTGTATTGTTTACTGACTGCTTGATAGTGTATATAATTTTGATCACTTTTTTATGATTTGAGAGCAGTGTTTGATTTTGAGCACAGGTAGATCTGTTTTGAGGCGAAAGTTTCATTTTGCAAGAGGATTCAGTGGTTTTGTAAATAGTGCTTGAAGATGAGGTTTTGTGTTTACAGTTTTGAGAAAATGGGTGACTGTTTCAAGAAATGTGTTTTAGCAATTGTGAAAAACTGTAATCCCAGGCTACAGGAGAGCAGTGGTGGAGTTAAAATTGGGTTTTCAAACTACTTCCTCTCAAACTACCATTAAACTCTGAATAAACACTGGATAAGAAGAAGAAACATAAACTGTTCAAATAATTCTATGCGAAGGCAAGAAAAACCCTTCAATTCACACAAAGGAACGGAAAGCCGTGTTTCCAGTAAAGCTTATTGTTTCCTAGGTCACAGAGACCTTCAAACACACAATTCCTATCTGCGCTTAGGGGTGTTCCTGGAACAGTAACTGAACAGATATTCTTTGCAGCATGTTCAGCATGTTTCACACTGACTGTTTGAAAAAGTGAGTCCTACTTGCAGGGGACCGTCAACGGTCTCATGGGCCTTGATGGACCAGAGAAGTATAGACAGAAAAGGGGGACAAATACAATCAGAAAGAGATAGGGATGACAGGACGATTGCCTGGCTGGCTGGCATTTCTCTATGAGTTCCAGTGCTTGAGCCTAATAGCAGAACTTGATGCTGGAGCGACTGACGCAGGTCTACTGAGGATGGACGGGGCTGGGTACATTTCTTGTCCTGAGAGACCTGGTGAGTCATCCGGACATGTACGTCATTCTGTGAATGAATTTGAGAGGGAGGTGGGGGGGGGGATAGAGAGAGAGAGAGAGAGAGCGTGTGTGTGAGAGAGAGAGAGAGAGAGAGAGAGAGAGAGAGAGATGTAAATTGAAAAAAGAAAAAGGTAAAGTGCAGGTAAAGAACGAGAGATGCGAGAAATTAGTAAAAGAGAGAGGGAGAGGAAATTAGAAATACATGGTGCTGCAGTGCAAACAATTTACTAAACAACTGCAGGAATGAGTTGTACAGCTTTATTTTGCCTGTATGTCATGTTGTTTCCCAACATAAACTGAGGAGATACTTGATCATCCAAATTTGACTTTCTTTTAAATATTCTTACATCGTCATCATCTCAATTGTTTTCTACGCTTAGTCTGACCTCTGCTGACAGCAATGAGTAACATCTTGTAATACATTTGCTTAAATCCCACAAAACCAGTGAATACACTATATAGTACCTATATCTACTCTGTGCAATGGAACTCATGGAAAATATTCATATTAAATGTTTTGTTAATCATCCCATAAATAAGATATAAACTCAGTTAAGGCATTTTCTAAATATCTTTCTAATACTTAATTAGACCTATATGTAAGCTATACAGAGACTTGAAAATTGTGGAAATTGACATTAATGCAAAGATATTCCATTTACTAGTCTGCATTTGTGTCCAAATTATGTTTTGTTCAGGTTTTGCCCAGTAGAGGTCGACCTATGCACGTAAACAGTCTATGAGCAATTACATTTTAAAAGCATGCTATGTCTGTGTTAGACAAAGGCTATATATATGTGGCATAGCCCTAGGCTACTGTTGATCATTTTGTGTATATAATTGGCAGTTAATATAGGAAACATTAAAATACTGATTTCGATTAAGTCACTGCCCTTCAAGTCCAAATATGTGTCAGTCAAAGAGGCGGTCCAGTCGTCTCTGGCTTTACCTTCTAAGCGACGCAGAGCTACAACTTGAATGATATGTGATGAAGTGTGCATGATATGAATATTGAATCATCATCTTTGTCAGTCATGTAGGCCTATATGCGCATTCACTTTTTTCCGGGTGTAAGGTTGTGAGGGTGACGGTTTTGACAGCCATGCTCAAAAGTAAAACACGTGTAAGGCCTACAATTCTTTGGAAGGTCAGCATCCATCCTTCTGCAGGTGAATTTTGCAGCTCGACTACACGTCACGATCAATTAGCAAAGTTTTCGGAGGGACTGAGTTTGAACCAATCACATTGAGAAATTATTTTTGTGAATCCAATCAAATCCTTACTTTCAATGGTGGGCGTGACATACAGCGCGGCCTAGAGGCGGGAACAGAGAATAGCTGTACTGCATGGCGAGTTAGGTTGAGAGAGTGTCGTATGGTGGGGGTGTACCACTGATGTGAAATCGGCCGAAAGAAGTGAATATTTGCAGGAATAATAAGGAATTGTAAGGAATATTACAATAACTTATTGGATACCAGAGTATTCGTAGAAGTTTGCAAGCTCATTTTACAACTGCACCAGGTAAGTTTGAGGAAGATATGAATGGTTTTGTAACGGATGCCGGACTGGCTAACGGATTATTTTGCCATGACTTTTCAACGATGGAAGACCATAAGCTTGCTACTAGCCGTCACCACAAAGCCAGCTAGCAAGCAACCTGTCATTGGAATTTTTCTAGAACCCTCCAGAAATAAATGACAATATTAAAAAGTTATTTCTGCCACCGTAGTTGACAAATGATCTGTGTTTTATATTGGAAGCATGCATGCATGTATTCCAGCATAACATTTTAGCTGAGCCACCCACACTGTCTGGTGATGATGCGTGCTGCGGGAAGAGCGTGCCTAGCCGGTTGAACTTAGGCTCACTTACATCTAACTCCTTATGATGATGATGATGAACGCGCAAGATAGCTAGTTATAGGAAGGGAGAGCAAATTATCCATTGTACATATAATCTTGTTAAACGTTTAATAGTCATGTAAATTAATAACACTACTTTATCTATTAAATGTGTGTTTTCCGTTTTTTTAAACTATACATTCCTTGTCATCCCAGTTAGCCAAGCTAGCCAGCCAAGGCAAAACAATACTGGAGCGGCCATATGCGCATGTTATCTTCCTATAGCTTCAATTAACGGTAGCCAGTCGTGGTTCATATTCATATTCAGACTGATTACGCACCAAGATTAAGTACCAAGATAATTGTGGGCAAGAATGACTGGAAAACATGCTTGGCGTGTGGTCAGTGTGATATCATAGCTAGCTAGCGACGTAGCGCGCGGGGATGCAGTGCCAGTGGCACGGCAGCGCGCTTAGCGGCACCCTGATCCCTCCATCCCATGACCTGACCCAGTTTCATGTTTAGTATCCCAACAAACATCATCTTGAGCTTTCCTTACAAAGCTGACTGACATACGCTGACCTTCATGATACACACTCTGGTTCCTTGAACCTTGTTGCCATGGGATGATTTTAATCAGTCTAGAGTCTGGATGATGATCCTTAGCAATGAGTTTGAAGCAGAAGTCACAAATTGAAATATAGTTTGATAGTATGGGATATCACCCATTTACCAGTCAATACATCAAGCGGATGTCTGGTTTCCCACTTCAGATTCATCCTGCAACTGTTCCCCTTGACTGTAGTCCTGTATAATACGTTTCTATTAACATGGGGTTCATGGGGAACCAGAGCATGGTTTAGTAGTGACAGTCTACCACAGGCAATGTGGTGTGTGTTTGTGCAGGCACGTACTTTAGATTACTGCGCTCTATACTGTGGGGTCAGCTTTCCCTTATGTAATCCTTAAACATAACTTAACCATTATGCCAGATTCATGCTCACAGATCAAGGAACACAAACCTGCGTGGGCACCAGGGAGATGACTCATGCCTTGTGTCTGAGGAATGTTTCCCTGACGTGAGACACGCACTCCAAGGCTGTTGGATAGAGTATGCACCCCCACGGTCTAGCTGTCCAGCTGCTCATTGATGTAATAGTTAAGCCCCATATTAATAGACGGGTAATCCAGAAGTCCCACATCTTCATGTTTGTACTGAGGTGGTTTTAGTTGATGAGATGGCTTGGTTGAGTCTTAATGCCTCCCCCCCAAAATACTGGCTGCAGGTAGGGTACTAGGTAGGCTACATCTACACACTCACCAAGAGAAGCTGCAACTCTACATGTGTCTATGTTTCATACCGATGCCCAATGCTAACTGTATTGTAATTGCATAATCTTCCAGATAGATATTGAGAGAGACTGTAATTCATCCTTGAGGGGTGACCAAGAAAGTATTAGACTAACATCCATGTCCAGGAAGCGTGCTGATTAATCTCCACTGGTAACTCATGCCCTCCTTCCCTCCACCCTCCTCTCCACAGGTGGCCTCGTGTGTTCTGGTACCCGGCGATGGCACAGCGGAGCGGGCAGGAGGACCCGGAGCGGTACCTATTTGTGGACCGCGCAGTGGTGTACAACCCAGCCACGCAGGCCGACTGGACGGCCAAGAAGCTGGTGTGGATCCCCTCCGAGCGGCATGGCTTCGAGGCGGCCAGCATCCGGGAGGAGCGCGGGGACGAGTGCGTGGTGGAGCTGGCGGAGAACGGGAAGAAGGCCGTGGTCAACAAGGACGACATCCAGAAGATGAACCCGCCCAAGTTCAGCAAGGTGGAGGACATGGCCGAGCTCACCTGCCTGAACGAGGCGTCGGTGCTGCACAACCTGAAGGACCGCTACTACTCTGGACTCATCTACGTGAGTATCCTACAGTTCACCCTGCCATCGATCCATCCGTTCATATCCGGTTCGGACGGGTCCGTTGTAATACGGGATTGCTCGAGTCCGTCATCGCCTCGTCCATAGACACCAAAACCCATTTGGTCTTAAATGCACCACTACTTGAGGCTGTGATGAATTAGACATGTACTAGATAAGCAGCTACTTCCCCTGTGATTATGACCCACTTAGCGACATGCATTCCTGGAATAGATGGAGAGTTTGTGGGGCACCTGAGACCGAGGGAGAAGCCGAGGGCTGCTGGGGTATGGACGCCTGCTGGATCTATTCCTGTGGTTTTCTTCCCCTAGAGGTGTCGGGGATTGGAGCACAGAAGCTTTGAGGGATGAGGTCATTTTGGATCTTTTAGCGTTGCGGAGCTTTTATCTCGAGGCTTCAAATCTCAGGGACAAGAAATGGATCAGTGATTAGGGTGTACTCCTTTTTTTTCCCAGTCATTAGTTTATGGTGTCAGACCTGCAATAGGTTAAACCGTTATGCGTATGACATGTGAGTTATGATGTCAGTTTTCATTGGTCGCCATCAGCCCTTGCAGGTGGATGGAACACTTTGGGAAGGAGACTCTCAACCAAAAGCAGCCTCAGTTGTCATGGCTACCGCACCAATAGCAGGGAACAGAAGGAGGCCTATTCAAAGCTCGCCCACCTTCCTTCCGTCCACACGCTCCCTTGGCCAGGCCGGGATTGTTAGGCAAGTCCCAGGCCCTGTGAGGCCCTGTGAGGCCCTGCTAGTCCATGCAGACGCTGCTCTCTCCATGCTGAGTCACACACTGTAACCCCACCATCATAATGGAGTCCTTTGTTTCAGCTGATAAGCAACAGCTGTCTCTGAATAACTAGCATTTTTAAGACCCCCAGATTGAAACCTCCACTTGATTAAAAAAAAAATGGCCTTAATCGAATTTAAGTTTTGAGGTTTCCCTCTCTTTCTTTTTCTCTCCTCCTCCATTCCCTTTCTACTCCCAGATACTCCCTAATTTCTCCCTAGTGTACTTTATCTTGGCTTTGTGTAATGTGTTGCTAACGGACTCGGTTTGTGTGGTGTGGAGACATGCCTGCAGATGCTGTTCTGGCAATCAGCCCTCCTATTGGCCCTGCTTCTGGCCTCCTTTTGATGTGTGTGCTCTCATGCTAAAGCTCACACAGATAAAACAACATTACAGCTTTAATCAATGCACATATTTGTGTGACACACCATTCAGTTACTGGTGAGGGAAGATGGCTCCAGGCCGGTGGCTTTGGGTTGATGGTCTGCAGGAGTCATCACCACCCCCACCCCTCCTTACCCTTACTGAGCATATGTTTTTCAGTCTTTATCCGAAGGTCGTTTCTTTTGAGTCCGGACTTAAACTACTCCTGTCCTGCCTCTAAACTTCAGCATGCTCTGAGGGCAGCTTAAATAATGGTGAAGCAGGGATCTGTGAAAATACACACACACACACACACACGCACTGTGTAGGCAGAGCAGAACTGCTTGCTCTGCACTGGTTCTCCAAGGGTCTCCTCCTACGCCGAGACCACAACACTTCACCGTTTGAAACCACTGCTTACAGTAATTACACCTTTCTCCTCAAAATCTCTCACTCAAAACTTTATGTTCACCTCCTTGTGCTGCCTCTGCACAGCAGAGTCGATGTAAAAATAAACCCCCCTCCTTGTCCGTGGAGAGGCGAAACGTTGTTTCTCAGCTCTGCTGGACACGGAAGACCTCCTGATTGCCAGACAACTGGGAAACCCAGCTGTGCTGAGTTCTACTTTAGAAACCACACAACTTCCACGATCGCTGTTACGGTAAATCCCCCCCCCCCCCCACTGCTCTTCTCTGGGACTTAGACACAGCCGGACCCTGGCTGCAGCCATGCGCTCCTCCCTCAGCGTCTCACCCCTCGCATGCAGAGCCACGTTAATCCCCCCCCCCCCTTAAAAAAAAAATCCCCCCCCAGAGACCTCCATCAGGACCGGGCAGCTGAGTCATTCCTCTCCACTGCTTGCCTGTGGCTCGGCCCAGGGCTGCTTATCCGTCTGCCTGGCGCTGCGCCCACAGTGGGGTGCCAGGGAAGACAAGGGGTGTGGGAGGCGCCACGGGGCTAGCTGCTTGGCTCGCATCCCTGAAAGGTGATGCTTACAAAATATGTGGACTATATTGAATATGGACTATAAAATGTGGACTATATTGGCCTGTTATTGTTCTGTGGTAATGAGACGACTTGGGAAGCGAGATCGTCAGTACTCTGCATGCAGTCTTCTCCTGGTTCCTCCCAGACGTCTGGGGATACAGACTCCAGTCTAACTCTGGAGTAATAAATCTTGACTTGACTATCACACTGTGCTGGTCCATGGCCAGGCCAAAGCATATTTCTGTGTCTGAAGAGGCTGTGTATGACAGACTGGTCATCTGGTGGCTCCACCGTCTTTCCCGAGTGAACACCAAGATTTACTGAATCACTAGGGGACTTCAGATGATTGCTCACGTACACCTGTTGGTCTACAGTACAAGCATTTAAGTTGTAACTGTAAAGCACGTGACGTATTGTCATCTTCGGAACTTCACAGCAATATACAGCCTGGTCTGGGTATGTCCCTGAAAAGGTGTCGGAACAAACGAAGGGCTGGTTCAATCAAGCGGGACGTGAGCGCATGCATGATAGACAAAGCAACCGATGCATTTGTTTTTCCACACCAGTCAGTCTGTGTTTAACGTGTGACCGTGAGTGTTGGCTCCTCCAGCCAGGCGACAGCCACGGCTAGCTTTGTCGGGGTCTTTAAAGGACCCCGTCGCTCCCCCAGCATGGTGCAGCCACACCGCCATTGTTCCAGCTCAGTTGCTGGCGGCCCCTGGCCCGCCCCCCCCCCCCCCCCCCCTACAGCCCCCTGCCCCGGCACAGACAACATAATTACAGGAATGTGGCTCTGCAGCTCAGCCAACCATGACTTGAGAGAGGGAAGGGAGGGGAGAGGGGGAAAAAGGAGGGACAGAGAGGGCCAGACAAAATGGACAGAGGGTCCATGTGATTGTGAGGGCCCCCCCCCCCCCCTCTCGCTCCCCTCTCAGTCAGTTGATGGACTATCCCGACTGCAGACATGACAAGGATTAACCCTTGCCTGGCCTGCCCTCAGCCTCCTGTCTGCATCAGGCTGCAGGGGTAGTGTGGCTGCGCAGTATGGATTAAGGCTGCCACCACCCCACTCTGCCCCACCCCTCTGCATGTTTTTTTTGCTGCGAGGATTTGTGCTGTTGTATGATCACACGGAAAACTCCCCATCCGGGTTGTCTGTACAAAGCCGTAGCGATCCTGCGCAATGCTTCACATTGTCCTCCTCTGCTCACCTCCGTGACAGTACCCAGATGACACCAGACAGGAGTGGAGAAGGACATGACGAGCGCAGAAGGAATCTCAACTAGGGTGGCAACGATCCAACTGTCTCTGTCAGTGTTTGAGCCTACATTTTTGAGGTTCCGAAACCCAAAAAAGGGACGCAGTATCTCTGAATTGCGGTAGACGCTTCCTGTCTTTATGATACGGTGAAATAGTAAAATATCTTCAGTGTCTAGCAGACCCAAGGTCAACCTTGATAATTGCCTTGATAAGGGATGACTGTTCTCTCTCTCCTCCAGCCAACCCCACCTGTATTTCATTCTCCCAGGTCTGAAAATACACAATGCAAGGCCAGCTATTTCTGGGTGTGCTATTACTTGCTGTCCGTTTTGCAGTTGACACTCATTTGACCCCAGTGGTGACATGAGTTTATAAGAGTGGAAGCAAGGACACTGCCATATTGTCGTTGGCAATTTACTCAATACCTTTCCTTGGAAAAATGAAGGGGGCTTTACATTAGGCTACCCAGTAAGCAAAAGGTTACTTACTAGATGTTGAAAGATGATCTTGGATATGTGTGATATCTATTGACGGTTCAACAAAATTCACGTTCAGATGACTGGCTATCTGTCTCTATCGCTATATGTACTCTCCGAAAATAAAAAGTGTACGTTTTTAGTCTCAATGTCAGTAGAATAGTGGACGAACACTTCAGTCTGTGTATTTATTTGCTACGTACATCCTATACAAAAGTTGGCAATGTTGCGTGTTTAGTGCTTCCTTGACCCAAGGAAACAAAATATTAAATGTTAATTTTAGTTTTTTTTATTTCACAGACATACTCGGGGCTCTTCTGTGTGGTCATCAACCCTTATAAAAACCTGCCCATCTACTCGGAGAACATCATAGAAATGTACAGGGGCAAGAAGAGGCACGAGATGCCCCCTCACATCTACGCCATCTCAGAGTCTGCCTACAGATGCATGCTACAAGGTAAGTCTGAGCTGGTTTGGGTTCATTAATTTATATCATCACAAATGGCACTCTCTACACAGTCTGAGCAGGATGTCCACATAGAATTGTTTTGAAGTTAAGTTCCGGCTAACTTGCAGAATAAGGTGAAAACATTGGTTATATTTCTTTTATAAGGTGCATTGTTGTTGGTTTGAGAAGCACAGGACTGTGAAGTTAGACTTACCTTGCTGATATTATTGGCAGTCTTAACTGCAATAAGTTTATCTTTGGATTGTTGGTCCCTTGTGTCAACTAGAGCTTCTTGAAGAACTGTAGTGTTTCAGTACTTCAGGAGTTCATGTAGTATGTTATATTTGCTCACGTTTCAGTATAGCTGGGATTATATTGGATGTTGACAAGGTCTTAGTAAGCTTATGTGTTATGTTGAATAGCAGCCATAAACCCCCTCTTAGCCACATCAAGGAGACCACCAATACTTAAGGTCAGTGTCAGGTTCCCCAACATAAACACACTCCACGTGTCGCCATTGTCACAAATGTAATTTAACAATTGCATTGTGATTAAGAGGATTACGGCACACTTTTAAACAACACATGACTTCACCCAACCAAACCACTTTCACGAGGGTTTAATTGAAACCATCGGTTGAACCAAGGCTAGCATATTAAAGTTGCGGTCACCTAAATCTCAGTTATTGTGATTTAGTACATCGATCAACCCGGTTTCACGTAGTGTAGTAGGCCAAACTCACACTAGTGTCTAAAGCATTATGGTATCGAGTGGCTCCCAGGGAAAAAGAAAGTCTGTAGAAAGCCCTTGAATGGAGCTCGTCTTAAGTTCTGTTTATTTTTCCACCTCTGGAGATAAATTAATTTTGCCAGCAATGTCTGGAATGTGAAGGGGACTTGGTGGTGGGGCGGGAGGGGGGCATAGTGGAAAAGAGAAGTTAAGGAAGGCTGTTTTTCCATGCTGTGGTGTCTTTTGAGCTGTGCTGTGGACAGTTGGGGAAAGGGGAAATCAGCACTCAACAGTTCCAGGATCTAAATCTCAGTGTCTGACATCCAAAGCCTTTTAGGTCCTGTGAAAATACATTACTTGAGATCTTCTTCTTTTTCTTATACTGTGGCACTGTGTGGATTTTGACTTACCACCAGCCTAACAACTACCACTTGTTGAAAACTTACGCTCATTTTTCCAAACTCATAATATCATAGACATGTGCCAGATATTGAGTTCAACATATGCTAAAAGGGGTAGGTCCCTTTGCTAGGTCACATTCAATATAATCATAGAGAAAAAATCCCCTTCAGCATCCGCTGTGTCCAAGCTCTATTCAGCAGGGCCCAGCTCTGACAGCAGTTCCCACATGAGTGGAGTAGAAGGACTGGAGTTTGATTTACTGGAAGCAACTAGATATACACACGCGCCCATCTATATCTCCACCATCTTCCTGGTGCCAGTAACCCGTCAGAAATATCAAACCACAGACTCCGAAATCCTTCTCCTTTGCCCTCTTCAATCTCTGTGCCGAGATAAATGTCAGCATCTTTATCTACCGTTAATCCGCAACCCTCTTACGCTTCAGATCGATGGCTACTGTCAAATGTAATTTAAAGATGCATTCTGTTGGTTTTAATTCTCCTGTAGTAGACAACCAGGCTGTTATATATGTAGAAGTATAGCTAAACAGCTTATACTACCCAACGGTGTTAATAAGCAGGTCCATGTCTTTGGGAGATTTCTGCAGAAGATGGACCAAAGGTTCTCTGGTAGATGAGACACCCAGGCCTCGGGAGCTGTGACTGGGATCAGACCACCTAAAGCAGTAAGGGTGACCCGCATTGTGGGGTACAAAAGGGTCTTTGTGTGTCTGCAAGTGCGAGCCAGTGGGGGGTTTTGACGAGCTGGGCCTGTCCGTCAGGCTGTGCCTAGTGTCAATGCAACGGGAAGCTACCTTACAGTGGAAAACGTCAGCATTAGATGGTCCACTTTGCATAGCTTTGGAGGGGTCTTCCCATAGGTGTCCTATTGCATGCAGTGACCCTGCTTGGCTTTCTTCCTCGTGCTTGGCTCACAATCTCACAAGACGGTACACACACACTGACTCACTATGTGGTTCATGTAACCCAGGCAGTTATCTCTTTGTACACTCCTCTTTTCCTCAGAACCCTCCGGCCCTCCTTCACTCTTATTGTGTCTGCATGTATGGGTCGATGGCTGGTTGGGGGTAAGGTCCGAAGACTTTGTAAGGAATGCCTTTCCACACCCGACCAAATTTGTCCTGGCTTATGCTCCGTTTCACCCATTTATGAGGCGTTAGTTTCTACCCAGGGCCCAATTATGGAAATATATTTCTGAGGACATCAGTAGCTCCCAAGGCAGCATTAATCAGCCAGTATTAGTCAAGTTTTGTAGTGTAGTCATCGCCAGTAAATCACTGTTGTTTCTGTTCAAATCAGGTTTGTAGGTTGCAGATTAGCGGATGCCAGCTGCTGCTCAACTGGGCCTAAAGCCTGTCTGTAACCTGGTTCAGTTCAGAGGCTATCCAGCTGTATAGATTAGACGCTGGTGTCAGTCTGTGCAGATCATGTGATGTTACTGGATCAAACAGTGTAACAAATATACATTGTGCTGCTAATAAACTGCTGCTAGTAGAATAAAGATGAGAGGAATGCAACTTTTTCAGTTTGTTTTTAATCTCGTCTCCTCACTGAAATCGACCAGATTGTCAAATCAGGTTAATAGCTAAAGGGTGTCTTAACCATCAGGGGCTTGTAATTTTCCCAGCATTTTTGAGATGCCAGTCAATGCCCGGGCGGCGGGTTAAATGAGGTATAACTTGACAAAGAGCAGTTGTGCAAGCAGGCCACCAGATGCACACAGGCACATCTGCCATTGATTAGTTCTCCAGATACTTTTCCATAATCTCCCCTCGCTACTCTGTTGATGGCGTCCAGTCAGTTACGAGGGGCTAATTTTAACGTTTCTGGAAATGTGCTAGGGCTTGTTATGAAAGGCCGATGTTCTCATGAGCGAAACCATGTGTGTCCGGGAAGCAATGGTCATGTCAGCAATGATGATTGATTCCAATAGTGAACCTGCATCAACAGCAACAGTGTTCCTCAGCCGGACGTAAAACAAAGCTTTGTGTGACCAAAAAAGTAAACAGCTTCCATCAGTACATGATTCCCTCTGCTTGTATTTGGATAGGCCATTAGGGCCATCTTAGTCCCAAAACATCTTACGGTATTACACAATGCAGAACTCTTTGGTTATGAGTCTTTTGGGCCCACTTCATCACTCATAAAAGTCCCTTTCATGACACTTGCTGAAGAGAATAGCCCATGTATCATTCTGGTATTAAAAGATCAAGAAGTTCAACAAATAAATCGTAAAGTTGAATGTCTTGGATGAAAGTGAACAGTCTAGACCCTGAAGAATGTGATTGTGATGTGCGATTGTGGTGTGGTTACCACGGCGTGCGTGTATGTGTACAGGTCCTCTTTCCCACCTGGTACCAATAAGACATGCAACAAGCACTAATGGGTTTCATGGCCAAAGTTCTTTTGAACTCAATCCAAAACTCTGTGCCTCGGTCTTGTCCAGCAGTACAATGCACACAGAGATTATTGTTAATCTATTGGAAAAGGGAACCTGCTACATTTCAAAGGGATTCCAATAGAGGCTTCCAGAGACGGAAAATCTCGTTCACTGACTCCATTGTTTCTTGAATGTTCTTTCACCTGTTTAATGAGGCGGATGTAGTTCTTGATGGTGAAATTATTAGATAATTTATGAAGTCGATTTATAATAATCAAACCGACCACCTCATATCCTCAAACGGGAGGCTATCCATTAACCTAACAGTTGGGTGGTGTTGGAAAATCTCCAGAAATTGTGACTCAATTCATACCTTTTTAATCGGCAAGTTTCCCTTGCGTCTTTCATTTAGATGGAAGATTCACTCTCCCAGTGATGATGTCCCAAAAAATCAGTGGGTGGAATTGGATGTGTCCAGCTGTCAAACACAAGCCACTGCTAGGCAGTCCCTGGAGACCGAGTCCTGCAGCAACCTGCAGACAGGTCCCAGCTGTTCTGATCCTACGGTAGTCTGGGCCACAGCGCTGCGTAGGGCCATGATGGCTTTCTCCTCTGGAACAGCTGACCCTTACCAAAGTTCTCGTTAGCCTAGTCCATAGTGGAGGACACTTTCGAGAAGCTTGCTCGTCCGTTCCCGTTCACTCTTAGTGTTTACTCAAGTGTTTTTATGCTGACAAAGCGTGAGTCCGCTTTTGCTATAGTTTCTTTCTTTGATCAGAATGGCGTCTAACGATTTTTCGCCGGGCCTTCTCTCTCTCTCTCTGCCTGCCATTAGATGACCGGAGCTTTGGTAATGCAAAGGAGACGGGGTTTAGAGTGGCCGTATGTCTCCTCTGGGAGGTATAAATCACTGCCCGATGACACAGAAGGCGGCCGAGTGGGCTCCTAATGACCCTGAGCGTGGGCGGAAGGAAGCCTCATAGGCATGTAGAGAGGGCAAGCCTTGCCTGTTTCCCTTTATCCGGGCTGAGCCCCTCTGCACTACAGCTCAGCCAAATCATACTTCCATCGATCATTTTCTGTCGTTGGAAGAATTTTGCGTTTTAGTGTGGGGTTTAGAAGAGTGTTGACGTCAGAGGGAGGCAGTGGAATGCTACGGACTCCACCAGCCTTATCCAGAGAACTGTGTCGAAAGACATGGACACCAGCTGGTTTTAGAAGGCTGGGGAAATGCCACACATTTCCTCAGGGACATCCCTTGAAGCCCATGATTGGAGCCCAAATAAACATCTACCTGCACAATGGGGATCCCGTAAGGTAGCAAAAAGGCTGTGAATCCATGGTAGTAGTTTGTTTAGCCTGTGAAAGAACCCTTATCGTCCTCTTGGAATGACTTGACATTGAGGGCAGAATGCATTCTCTGACGTTCCCCAGTGTTGTGAAGGGTCTTGTCAGCAGGTGGTGGCAGGAGCTTGTCACCAGGCCCTCTCCAGGAATCTGGTGGTGAGGCCACTATCGTTGACTGGTGCCGAGACAGGAGATCAAGATCATTTTGGTATTTTTTATATTATTTACATTTAGTCATTTAGCAGACGCTCTAATCCAGATCGACTTACAGTAAGTACAGGGACATTCCCCCCGAGGCAAGTAGGGTGAAGTGCCTTGCCCAAGGACACAACGTCATCTGCACGGCTGGGAATCGAACCGGCAACTTTCTGATAGCCCGATTCCCTAACCGCTCAGCCCTCTGACCCCCCACAACTTGTATCAGTACAAGTTAACGTGGCTATTTCTCCTCTCTTTCCTTCTTAGTCTTTCTCCTTCTTTCTCTGTTGTTATAGCTGTGGTTCAGTACAAGACCTGTGTCCTGTGATGTATTTTGCACAGGAGATCAATATTGAGCACATATATCCTCAAAACAGACCAAGTTCTGGGACCTGTGTCAGTTTGTCTCAAATAATGTTTCATTCACCTATCGTCTTTTCTCTCTGTGGAGCCATTTCTCAGAAAAGGTCCACGTAGGAGAACTAGATGTCATGGATCTGCATTTTGTTTTTTCCATTTGGTCTGTCATTGGCTTAGGACCAAAGCCAGCACTGACTGTATCAGAGTCCCTACCACAGTGGTGCATAAATGAATGTCAAATTAATTGCATTGCCTTGCATTCACCGACAACCGCGTTGTCAGTGTTATCTTGACTGTGTTAAGCACAGATGATAGGTAACAGTGACCACGCACAGAGGACTGTACCAAATCTTATCATCTGCCTTCTGTCAAAGGGAGTTGGGTAAGATACGACATGAGGAAAATGGATTGTCCCATGTTGCTGAGAACACAACTATAGTATTGTATTAGACCCCAGAAGCACCACTGGCATCCTGCCCAAAATATAACAGCTCTGAGTTGTTATGCTAATAAAGTCTCAAGACATTTTAATGCTTTAAAGTGATAGATTTTCCATGCCTCCTAGTACACTATAGACTGCTAAATTGTTAATTTTCAGTGATGCTTAACGTTCTTGATCTCCGTATTTATGCTGTCAAAATGTTTTAGATTTTACGTTTGATTTGTCCCTTGCAATTGCCACATGCAATGAGACACAAATCCAATAAATGTCGGGCTCTTTTTGGGTCAGAATATAAAATGACTAGCTGCAGAGCATAAAATAACTGTCTGAATATGTTATATTGGTGGCGGCGGTGGCCCATAGGAGGTCTACCAGGAATGTCTTCTTCATAACTAGGTATATCGTCATGAAATGTCCTGTTGGTGTTTGTAGTGACTGACTGTACTTATTAGGAGCTCTTCAAAGCTCAAGAAGTCAAAGAGAGGGTGTAGGCTACAAGAAGAGACCAAGGGACTCATGTCTGGCAGGGATGTGGACTGGAATGTAAGGAACGAGTTGGGCCGCTGCCTTAATCTGCCCGAGATGGAGACATGCTCATGGGGGGGGGGGGGGGTCAGGAATAGGGAAATGGTCAGCCGAAAGTGTGATTTGGCCACGGGCCCTGTCTCTGCAGTTTCGTGGCCTGTTATAGAGTCCTCCTCAGGGCCAACAGACAATGATATTCATTTGTCTTGTGTGGACACAAGCCCTGAGGGAGTCATGTAGCTTAGCTGTACGAGATACGCCATTCATACTTATCAGTTGGATGGTGGCTTGGACTATGGTGTTATTTGTTCTGTTATTCTGGCAAATTGTAGTAGCTATTGCAGTGCACAGGGTTCCATTGAACACTATATTTGATTCGATTTTCATAAATTAAACCACTTCGGCATGTTGATTCACCCTCATTATCCACATGGCCGAGACATTTGTCGCACGGCCATTTACACCAAACTAGTTTCTGGAGGTTTTGTCCTTCAAACCCACTTTGTTAACCGCAAAAGCAATCCAAGGCTGGTCTTTCTTTGGCGAGTGTTTGCACTCCATTGCCTCTCCTTAAAGCGGGCATTAGGCTTCAATGGTGGAGGCTGGCCAAGGCCCAGCAGGCCACTGCTTCACAATGAGCTCACTGTCGAGGGACTGAGATCAGCTCCCTCTGACTGCCTCACTGCTCCTCTTCTCCAGTGCTGTCCCCTCCCAGGGAGCGATGCCACACGCAGAGCTACTGTGTCCTCGTCAAAACCCAAGATGTCACCCAATTTTTCACTCTGTCACAGGTTTGTTGATGTGGGTGTCTCTGTTTGTGGACTTTGGAGGAGCGTGAATGAATGCTTGGACGTTTGTGTTCCTGGTTACATGGTTGATTTGGACTATTTGAAAGATATTGCTGACGTTGTTGTCTTAAGATAAACGTTGGGTTTGCTTCTTGAAGCCTACTCTTCTTACAGTTAATTGGGTACAGAAAAGTTGCAGTGGCGTCTTTTTAGCATGTCCTAGCCTGGCCTCCAAGGCATCCAGCGTAACAGTCATGTGAGGATGGAAAGAACATTACCAATCATGCGAAACCTACCAAACGGTCCTTATGACTGTAAAGCAATGTTACAAAAATAACTGCTCTGTGTGGATCCCCTCTCTCCACACCCCGAGGACCTCTGCCCTCAGAGGGTAATCAGCCATTTTACAATCTTGAATGGAAGTTGAGAGTCCTCTTGACTGGACTGTATTCTTCTGTGTGTCTGCGGCCAGAGAGATAAAGAGGAGGAGACATTTTTCGGAAGCCTCTGGACTGTGTCCGTGTCTCGCCGAGATAAGGATGCAAACGGTAAATGTGAAGGGAGAGGCAGGGAGTTCATGGGTATTGTGTGTGTTAAGGGTGTAATGAAACGGTTCGCAAAATTCAAGATGGTGTCACAAGTTTCCGATTCAGGTACTGAGAGTATAATATTTCACCCAATTTAAGATAGGTTTTATTTCCCAAGTTTAGTAGGAATAGTCCAGTTGTTCTGTTTGCATTCATACCAAACCGAAAGCCACATACCAAACGGTACAATATGAATACGTTATTCATTACACTCCCAGTGTGTGTGTGTGTACCATTGTATTAAGAAAATTGTGTTATGAACTCCCTCGATTTCAGATCGTGAAACGCTAGAGAGCGAAGTAGCTCAGTGAGGCTGTCTAAGGCCAAACTCCCTGCCAGTCCGAGCCAGGAAGTATCTGTTGGAGAGCAGGAAGCCCATACCGTCCCTGACGAGCCTTCCAGCTGTGCCCCAGTCACCCCGTCCCAGTCACATCTAACCCCACAGGAACACAGTCAGCACATCTCTGTCAGGTTTCCCCCCCAGGGGGTTGCTGAAAAAACCCTATCCAATAAGGCAAAACATTAACCGCAGACAGGAATAATATGTAAAAACATACCACGATAGAATTCCACAATAAAATATCTATTTTACAGAAAATGTGGACCATTTTACCCTGATGAGGCCTCAGCTGTTTCTCCCCCCCCCCCTTCAACAGGAGTTAGACCGGCGTGGCACCCTGGACAACGCAGAACCAAATTAGTGTAGTCACGGCTAAGACCATTAGCAATTCCACCAGCACACGCTGCTCCTAACGGTTGAATGATCATCCCCCCCCCGCACTGCCACCCCTCCCCTTTCCTCCACAAGCGTTATTTTATTCATGTATATCGAGTTAGCCGTGTGTCTAGAATCACAAATGAACTTGCGCACACTGAAAATGAATCCGCATGTTTGCCCTCTGTTCCTAAGGACAAGATGTACAAAGACACTTTTAGCAGTTGAGGATTCTATTCAGGTAGCCTTCCCCTCTTCATGTCTTGCAAAAAGTCTGACGTAGGGGCCTGTATGGTAATCACGGTGAGGTGTGAAAGGCCTTAATGTCCAAGAGTCGAGGTCATGGGAAATGTCATTGGCCAGCCACCATCTGCTGAGGATGAGGTAGAAAGGAACTGGCCTCTTGGCTGAATACGGGAAATGCCATTAGGACGGGACTTCCAATAAAGCTGGTTCTACTTCTGAGTTTGGTTTTATATCAAGCTGTTTCAACTTTACCTGAAATAAACCTGACGGTGCTTCAGTCATTGTGTTAGTTTCGTCTTTGTTACAACTGATTCCTATAAATTCCTTCTAAGAGGGCCCCAGTACACACGCTAATGCTACAATGTAGCACACTGTCGACTTTCATTGAACAGTATTGCCCACTGCATGTTCAATTTAATCCACCATGTGAATTGAAGCCATAAAAAGAAGATTGAGTCTCAATTGTGTAGTTGCGTATTCAGCAGTTAGCCACATTCACCTCATCAGCCCTAAGATGGGTTACAAGTAAAGCTACGCTCATCTAGAAAGTTTGTTACACAGATGCTACATTTGAACGCATCATGTTGAATCTATCACTTGTCGCATCATGCGTAATCACGGCGGCAACTCAAATGTCACCTCACGTTGATTAATTTGAGCAGTTTGAAGCATGTTTAACATAGTCCAGCTCTTTTGTGCCTGGGTGAAATTCCCAAACTAATTAGGAAATTAGTTTACCAGGGTTGCAACAATAATGTACGTTTTGAATGTCTTTCAAGGCTTGCCTGGCTTGTATAGTGTGTTGAAACGTATTTATGAATGGCTTACAGTACCTTACAGGAGCCAATCTCCTTAATGCACCATCCATCTTTCCTCCACTAGCACTCATAAATTTCCCAGATTGGATGGGAACTCATTAAGCCAATCCGCAAGTGGATTCCCGGACGCCAATGAGTTATTGATGTCACCAAGGGCCGAGCCCATCTTACACTAGGGTGCTTCTCCACCTCAGACACCAGAGAAGGCATCACCAGAAAAAAAGGAAGATTCTGGAAGATTCTGGTCACAGCATGGGAGTTATTGTGCTCTGCTTGCATCATGGCCAACCCGATGCTGTGGTATTCACCTTCAGTGTAGTGGAACTCGAGGTCCAGTGAAAGGGATCCTGGATGGATATCTAATCTGAGAACCCTCCAACTCTGCCAGGCATGCGACAGCCTGAGGAGACCCTGCCCTGGAGGACCAATGGAGCCACTGTTAGACCTAAACTCATTGTTCATACAGAAATATTGCTATAATGATGTGACTCAATAAGATCAAACACCCATAATTACCCATATATATATGCCTCATTAACTTTGACAAATGCCGGTGCTTCGCTCATGTGGCCGTCAAAATGATCAAATCAGATGTCCTGCGACAGACTGGCTTTGGAGGCAGTTTTAAGTAGAAGATTGAATCTCCTGATTTTTCCAGATTAGTGGAGCCAGTAATCGTCCCCAGCTGGCCTTCTGCTGCTACTGGTTTCACCTACTAATGCCATCTCCCAATATTCTGCCCATGAGACAAAAGATGCGTTCCATCATTTCATATGGAAATTTCCAGTGACAGAAGTTTCATACAGTAGCAACATCCACGAAACCAAGCGAGGGCTTTTAAGAAGGGGAGGTGCCATGATTTTAACTAATGGGGAAAGAATAAGCCCCCCATGCATCTGAATGTAAAACCTTGGCTCAACTATTTCATATTGCTTTGTAGACACACTAATGGAAGCCCAGTTAACACACTAATGGACAGCGGACACGGCGGCGCCCTAATTCTCTTATTACCCCCTCTCTTCTGGAATCCAAACTAGATTAAACATGAGTGGAATTGGTACTGGGATGCCGAAACAGTGCACCAGTACAGCGTAGCTGAAAGGCTGGGAGTGGATGACAGACAACTACATACCGAGTACAGTGTTTCCCTGCTGCAGTGTAGAGTGACACCGTCCACACAGAGGGCAGCCGACTCATGCATACAGAGCTGCTGAGAGATGACAGCAGAGGCCAGCGGCAGTTACAATGGTTTTGTAACTGCAGAGTCGGACTGTCAGGGCAAAACAAATTCAATTTACTCCTTAAAGACGTAATTTGTGCTGCAAAATGGAGACCACGGTTAAAATATTTATCTTTTATTGAATTTCTTGCAATTATGCTTCAGGCACTTGTTTTTAAGATTTGATCCCACCATCGTCACTCAGTTAGGCATAATGATTGCAGTGGAAAATGTACCAAATGAAGAACAGCAACCAAGGGCAGATGATAACAATTGTGACTCCACTCTTCAGTACTGTAGGGGGTTGGTGTGGACCAACCAGCATGCACAAATAGCTTATGCAACGCAAAAAAAAAAAAAAAAAAAAAAGAAGAATCCAAAACGTTTTAGTTAGGGAAATCCAATCACCAGTATTGAGTTTGGTGAAAACACGACTTGGTCTGTTGACCCTATTCAGTGCCTCAGGCCTCCAGGCTCCGGTTCCCATTCAGACTATCAGAGCATAACTGGAAGGAGAGGACCGAGGCGGGCTCAGTCATTGGCTGAATGTCTGCAAACAGACCTGACCTGGCTGTCATTTCAAATGGCTCCTTCCTGCTCAACTGGTCACAAAGCCAGTGTTCTTTCTCTTCCCTTTCCATCCTCGCTGTAAATAAAAATGATGGCCTGCCCAGTTCCTTGTGCTGTGTTTCCCTGGTGACACTGAAGGTAACCTGAGGTGGTTCCACCGGAGCCAAGGGGTTTTCCACATTGCCCAGCTCGACACTATCGTTGCGTACACCACAGGCAGCTCTGCTTTCTGCTATTTGTCGAGTGTGTTCCTAGGTGGATGTGCCTATATTTGTTTACCTGTTTTAACATTGATTCAACCGCACAATGCTGGGTGAAGCATACAATCATGCGGTGGCCCCGGATTTAAGATCGCCCCCACGTGGCGTCTGCCTTATCTCCTGAATGCAGATGCTTCACTCGGCTACATCTACAATGACCTTCCTGAGTATCACCAGATTTATTGAGCGGGATTCTGAACACCTCCTGAAATCCTCAATCGCCTCAGACTGCACAAGTCTTCAAAGAAGCAAACATTTCTTCCTCCCCACCTTTAACCTTTTTTGAAGTTGATATTTGTGTGTCCACATGGATTCTGGAATGTTGGCTTTAACTCCTAATTTTAAATTACTTTCCACTCCATCAGCAAACGATATGAGGCCTCGTTTCAGTAAAAAAATGTTGAGACTGCTGGGCCTGTTAGTGATGAGGTAAAACCTTGAGAAAGCACTGAGCCATGGAGATTGATGGATGTTAATGCTGACTGTTTCTCTCTCCCCCTCTCTCTCTCTCCCCTCCCCTCTCTTTCTCATCACTTTCTTCAACAGATCGAGAGGACCAATCCATTCTTTGCACGTGAGTGACTTTTTGAGCCTTGTCTACTCTGCTCTTCTTCTGGGACAACTGTCAGGTCTGGGTGTGGTCTGCTAACCAGATTGAAGTTTGAAGCAATTGCTTCTTTACATCTTTACACTTTAAACAAGTTTACTTCTCTGTCCGGTGTGTAATAGGCTACCGCTTTCGTTATGTAACTCCCTCCACTGTTTTCTCTGATCAAATTATTATTCCTATTGGTACATCAGATCCACCCAACTGCGGGACGTTCACAGTTCGATCTCCTTAGATATCTGTTGTGTCCTTCCCACTTAGTGTCCCTGCAAAGGGAAAGGCAGCGAACTCCTTCCCTTCACCAGCTTGCTCTTGATTCCCCAGTTGCCTTGAGACAGACTGTAACACATTTAGCACACGCTACAGCAGCTCGCCAAAAAACTGAGCAAATTCTATCAGAATCCTCCGGGCCTCTGTAGTTACAGGGCGAAGGGGACACGGAATGGTCTGACACATAAGAGGAAGAGAGGGGGACGCGAGGGGGGGGCTGAGGGGCGCGGGTGGGGGGCTGAGGGGCTGAGAAATGCCTGGCATATCTGGTACCCTCCCTGGCATCTCTCCGAACGCCCAATATCTGCAGATGACAGGAATGCAGCCGAAGGAGACGTCAGCGTGGCATCTCAGCTGTCATCCTGTGTGACAGCCATACGCAGGCGACACGTAGGACGGGGTGGAGACCAGTCAGGGTGTCGCGTTTTTGCCCGTTACGTGTCTACCCTGTCCCTTACTGACTCCAGTACCACCCCTGAGATATTCGTCTTAGTCATAGGATGCCCAAGGGTTATGCCACCAGACCACGTTCATGTAAATATTTCCCTAGCCTTCATCATGTATATATTCTGAGTTCAGAGGTGAGATGCTGAGGTATGTCTTGGGGGAATCATGTGAAAATGTTCATGAATCGTATCAATTTATTACTCAAAACAAGAGTGTGTACGTGTGTGACCACTGTGTGTGTTGAGTGTGTGTGTTGAACTTCCAACGTGGCTCTAGACACATCATAAGCCTCACCGAGGTGCCATGTGATTAAGTCAGCCCTTGAAGTTATGGGATACCTCATCTGCAGGGCGGACCTGAGGAATCTCACACTCTTCAGTTCAAGGCCGACAACGGGGACATTGACGCCATGGCTCGTAAATACGTTGTTCACAATGGCCGCTGAGCCCAGCAGTCACACCACCGACAGCCTTTTTTTTGGGCTTCTTTGCCTCCACATTCTCTCCTCGACACATTCAGCCTATGCAGACTCTGAAAACGAATGTTTCGACTCTGGGTTTGTTAATTGCCGCCTGTTTTAAAGCCTCAGCTATGCTCTGCGCTTCCGAAGGTGTCACTCAAGTGTCTTGACAAGTGACCTGTAGAGCAAAACGGAGGCAAAGAAAAGGGAGACATTCTCAGGCGGTCCCCTTTTCCCTAAGCCGTCATCAACTGTGGTGCAGGGCGCTGAAGCATTGCAGTTTCTCCCGGCCTTTCGACTACAGCCGCTGAAGCAAGTAACACTGAAAATAAACAGTGGAGGAAGATACACACAGACCCAAAAACCGCCGCCTCATTCTGCTTGTCGGCCGTTTATTTTCATTTGATTTGAATGTGTCTGGAAGAGACTGCGGGCAGACACCAGCGCCCAAGTTAGGCCTGTCTCGAGGCAGCGGAATCTAGCAAAATATCTTGTCTTCATTGACCCCTAGACACTTGTGTTGGGCCATCTGATTGGATTCTAGCATAACCGCATGAGCCTTAATGGCATGTTAACACTGAAAGTGCCTGAAGTATTCTGTTCCGTATGAGTTATTCCTAGTTGGATTCCTCACCTCCTCGACATTCTCTAACCGAAGGAAGCTGTCTCGTGTGTGTGTGTGTTGTTGTCATACACAGAGGTGAGTCGGGCGCCGGCAAGACGGAAAACACGAAAAAGGTCATCCAGTACCTGGCACACGTTGCTTCCTCCCACAAAGGAAGGAAAGACCACAACATTCCTGTGAGTATCTGCCCTCTCCTCCACATCCAACGCTCCACGTTCCTCAATCTCCGCCTGGGCTTAACAAGGCAGGTCATATTTTGTTGATGTATAGTCCTTATTAGAATCCTAATGTGCTGTGTGGATTTGTCTAATAAGGCGCGACCAATGAGAGATGAGTTCTAGCAGCCCAGACAGATGATCATGTATTAATGTTCTCCCAGAAGAGCAGGCTTGTCTGATCCGCTGGTATTTAGGCTGTAGTTTATAAGGGATTAACCCACCCAACATCACCATGTCAGATGGCAATGATGGTTAATGACCAGGATCATTTACAAAGGCTGGGGGGGGACATAAGGTCAACAGCAGGTTACGTTCTACCTCGATTGCTATGCTGATGTCACAGTACTGTGATCAGTGTTGTATAAAGCATATTGTTGAAATTACGAACACTTTATATGAATGGGCTGTACCATAACGTTGATTTATTTAGCCCTGATGTATCGAGCTGTTAGTCATTGTTTGGTCAGATTCAGGTGTATTTCGACTGAATACAGGTTAGGCGTCAACCAAATGGGTGGGGTGGGGGGTCTGATGAAACGACCGTGACAGCATGAGCGTGTGCACAGCCGCACCTTGCGGGGGGGGCGCCGCGGCCTGCACACCCGTGTGTGCTCATGCCTCTAACAATTTTTTTTTTTTTTTGCAACACAGCCAGAGTCTCCGAAACCAGTCAAACCACAGGCAAGTCTTTTTTTAACACAACCATGTTCATGTGCATGCTAACACCAACCCTGCTCTCAGACACACTTTGGTATTTTAAGTCAGGGGTCAATTGAAGGTATTGAAGAGTGTTTGCTTTGAAAGAGGTTCGCAAGGCGGTGCCTTCACATATTACTATGCAAAGCGCCCACTTCTTTCACTGCAGAAGTGTACACTAGACATCTGTGCAAACTGCCGGCAAACACATTTGGGAGATTGACCTAGTCTCTCTTTTTGCCAGGCACAAAGCCCAGTTGTAAGTAAAAAATCGAAACCCGGCATGGAAGTTCATCAGGCCTCCTACGGTCTCGTGTAGACGTGAATGCCTTTCCATTTCGTTTTTTAAGTGTGAAGTTCGTTTACCGTGTGAATGTGCTTGCAAATTGTATTCACGCTATCAGAAAGCACTCACACGCACGACTAATGTTCGGTTAGAGCCGGCTGGCATGTTTTGCTTTGTTAAATGAGCCGTTTTGCAAGACCTTTTGGAATCCCGACCCTGACACTGAAGGAAGATGGAGGAGTAATCCTGCTGTGACACCTCGGGCTCATACACTAACATCTACCTCAGGGGTCAGTCTAGACGTATAACCAGGAGACTTAGTAAGCTGTTAGAATTTATAAAGCCAGTACACTAGTTTAATATTACCCTCAACGTTTTTCAATCTGAATCTGTAGGTGGTCACGTTTGAACAGCAAAGAAAATGCTAACTGCACACAAGTTGTATGTCGAAGGAATTAAATGCAGAGCCATGTGAATGCTTTGGCACAGTTCCTTCAAGATTGGATAAGTGGAATTGCAGCTGACATTTACAGTTCTAGGAACTCAAAAACATTTCCATTACAACGTGACAGCCTGTCTTGATTTTTCACATTTTCATTTAGCAACGTTGCAGTCGTCTTCACCCATCATTCACTCTTCTTAGTTACTTTTGCCTTTTGCTTGATTTTGTCCAGTCTGAATCGTCTCAACTGTAATAATTATCTGTAATTGTCTTTTTTTGGTGTGTTTATGTATGTGCTCCTAGTATCCATGACCATTAACACTTGTTTATTTCCATGACAACATATGAATCTGCCCATTGACTACAGAGTGGACCCCTGTTCTATGTGAGTAGCAAGTACCTCCCTCACCTGCACTCACTAGCTCAAACCACTATGGGCAGAACATGCTGTATATGGGGGAGTTTGTCGCCACTCTGTCCACTCTATATTCAGCCCTTAATGGGTGTTCGCTGACCTGTATCGACACTTGTCTTCTATCCACCTCTGTGATATTTCAGTTTCACGTCCTGTGTTAAATGGTGTGTGCCCATTCTTACCTGTCAACCTCTGCTTCCTTCAAATATCTCACGTTTTAGAGTCGCCGAATCGGAGGAAATCTCATATAGGTTTAACATATACACAGTAAAGCTGCGTGTTAATAAACAGGCTCTCCACTCCTGGAGCCCACAGATCCCAGCGTCAAGATTTACACCACCTGCCGCAAACAACACTGAATATGTCATACATTCCACTGGGTTGTACTCTGAGCGAGAGCCCTTTTCAGCACCTCATCGCTAAGATCTTCCCCTGCTTCCCTGTTTGGCTCCTGGGAGCCGTGCAAGCAGGCAGTACTCGTCTTTATTGAACCCCCCCCCCCCACACACACACTCCTCCTCCCTCCCCACCTCCCCATGAGTTTGACTCACTGGAAAGGACTCTTGAGGGGAGCAGGGACAGCCAAGAGCAGCACTACTCGGACCTCCCTCTCCTCCCCCGGGGAGAAGGGGAAGAGAGGTGGGCCAAAAGCTCCGGCAGCCCACAGGCCTTCCTCAGGCTGACTTCACAACCTCCCACAGTGGTTGTTTGGAAGATTAAATCGTCGTCCCTTCGTCGTTCCCTGTCATTGGCACAGTGGATTTTTAATGCATGTGTATGTAAGTGGGGAGAGACTTGGCTGCAGATCAAGAAGTCTCAGGTTCAAATCCCCCCCTAACACGCGTCGCTTCGGATGAAAGCTTAATGGAGACATCATTATAGGTCTGCAATATCTGTAATAAAATCATTCCTCCATCAGGCTACTGACTAACAGACCAATCCAAGGTACTGTACCTGGTCACGCCAAACCTTATATGTTACGCTTTCTGGCTTTACCAGTGATGTAAAATCCACTGGGCTGTAGAACCATACCCAGAGTTCGGGGACTGACGAGCTGGTAATATCTGTCCAGACTGAAATCTGCCGAGCAGATGTTAACCTCTCGTCCCCAACTGGGTCCTGTGCCTCGTCTGATTTACTGGGAGAGTTTCGATTGATTCTCTTATGACCCTCCAGCTGTCGCCTCCCTTTCCTCGGGATTAGCCTTTCCACGAGGAGCTGGTTTCTGAACACTGTCAGAAGAGGAACATCATTCTGGTGTTGCAGAAAGAATGTGGGTCAGCTATTAAAGCCTCTAAATTGGACCCCCCCCCCCCCCTCCTGCTGATATGGGCAATCTGTGTTTTTGAAACCAATTTAGTTTCAAACCGCCCAATTTAGCAAACCGAGACTGGAAGCCGTTCTAGACGACGACAGTGTTTGATGTGGAAACCCAAGAGGTCAGTTGGTAAGCCAATGGGGCCCCTCTGTGTTGTGCGACCGGTCTGTAAGGAGGAGGAGAAGCAGGTTTTATTTAATTCAGCTCTGCCTCGTTCCAGAAGCACGAAACCCTAATGAAAGCTGCGAGTCGCGCTCTCATGTCTGGCCCCGGGGCTGCAGCCAGAGATCACATTACGCCTCTCACGTCCTGAGCGCACAGCACGCTCTCTTCCAACTCGTCTGACAGAGCCTCCTCCCCCGGCGACCACGGTGCGGCTCGCTTGACGTAATGGGAAAATATCCCACCTTGCCGCGGAGGAGAAACAAAGGGCCGAGAGCGTGTTGTTCTACTGCGGCCATCTTGGATTCCCTGGTCATGACCAAGCTCCTCGTGTGGCTTGGATGGGAACATAATGGGCCACCTGTCCAAACATCGGCGCAGGTCCGTCCTCTGTTCCGCAGCTCTGACTGTCCTGGTGTTCCGCGGGAAGGGGGGGGTGGAGCACATCATTGCTCCCCGTCCCCAAGGGGAGGAGTCTACAGTGGGAGGAGTCTAGAGTGAAGACTGACGCTTCCTGATTGGGCGGCGTGTTCCTCTGACCTCTGTTCACCCCTTTCCACTGCTCCGCTTCCTCAGGATCTCTTTCTCTGTCACCGGCCTCCACTTGGACGCCTCACTGACACTCGCTCACCCATTACTGCCGGCCTCTCCACACTTCATAAACCACACAGTAATAATACAGCTGCATGTGGGACCCGAAAACGTCTGTGGATCGGGTGATTAGGCCGTCGTTCGTTTGCTCGCTCGTGTGCTCGTTATAGTGGACACGGGCCAGTGCAGTAGACACTCGGAGAGATGGAAGTAGCGTCGTCGTTTTCGGTTTGATTATTCATTAGTGACTTAACAAGAAAAAGTCATGTCACACGTACAGTACACATAGGACATTATCTTCTTATCGCAACACTGACATATTTGAAGAAAGCAGACAACTTCCCTCATTTTCTTTCTTCCTGCGTGTCATTATCTTTGACAATAGCTTTGCTTGTGGCTGACGTTCAGAGAATAAGTTGGTATTTCCATAGAAGGGTCAAAGTTGTTAGTGTGGGAGGTTAGGGTGGAATACATTCAGGCAAGAAGCACTATGGTCTATTGTGGGTCTCACTCTGTCTTTCTATTGACCTTTTTATTTAGCTGCTTGTTTACTGATATTAAGAATAATGTATCCTTTGTACGATATTAAGAAACATTCCTGTAGAGTTGCTTCAGGAGTCTTAGTTAAGTGTTTTCAGTCTTTGAACCGATTGTTTTTAACCGTCAAACTTTGGGCAAACTTATCTTAATCGGGAAACACAGAGTAACAATAATCATTATTATCTACCTGCATGTTTTTGATTTGTCATTGATCAGTATTACATTGACAGTTTGTTTTGGTCTTGTTTAAACCCTGTGCTATGGTGTTGCTCAGGTGTGTTGGGAAGCATGTGTGCTGCGACACAGCTCTGTCCCGTAACGTCTGATCTGTTTCAGGGTGAGCTGGAACGTCAGCTCCTACAAGCCAACCCCATCCTCGAGTCTTTCGGCAACGCCAAGACGGTGAAGAACGACAACTCGTCGCGTTTCGTAAGTGGGGACCAACCGTGTGTTCAAACGGGGGCCTCTCCTTTTGCTGTCGTTTTCCTCGCTTCCCTCGTTTCTCCGTCATCCCGGCACCTGAGTGGGATTTATCCGGCGTGTGTTGACATCTTCTGAAATTCCTCAACGCTTTGAGCTCGAGCAGTGAGGGAAATGGATGCAAAGGAATTTGATTATCCTGCTTTTCCCCCATGTGTCATTACACAGAGGTATCCCAGCTGGACAGTCTGCTTCTGCCTCTTAGCGTTTTAATGCTCTGGGTCCAGTTTAGACCCACTGCTGTACTGTGCACAGCCCAGTTTAGACTCACTGCTGTACTGTGCACAGCCCAGTTTAGACTCACTGCTGTACTGTGCACAGCCCAGTTTAGACTCACTGCTGTACTGTGCACAGCCCAGTTTAGACTCACTGCTGTACTGTGCACAGTCCAGTTTAGACCCACTGCTGTACTGTGCACAGCCCAGTTTAGACTCACTGCTGTACTGTGCACAGCCCAGTTTAGACTCACTGCTGTACTGTGCACAGCCCAGTTTAGACTCACTGCTGTACTGTGCACAGTCCAGTTTAGACCCACTGCTGTACTGTGCACAGCCCAGTTTAGACCCACTGCTGTACTGTGCACAGCCCAGTTTAGACTCACTGCTGTACTGTGCACAGCCCAGTTTAGACTCACTGCTGTACTGTGCACAGCCCAGTTTAGACCCACTGCTGTACTGTGCACAGCCCAGTGTAGACCCACTGCTGTACTGTGCACAGCCCAGTGTAGACCCACTGCTGTACTGTGCACAGCCCAGTTTAGACTCACTGCTGTACTGTGCACAGCCCAGTGTAGACCCACTGCTGTACTGTGCACAGCCCAGTGTAGACCCACTGCTGTACTGTGCACAGCCGACCACCACAAACATCCGCACTCGCGTCCAGGCTGGGGGACAGTCAGCAGGAGAAGAGAGACCTCCGAGTGGGATCATAGAGGGATCAGGTGTTTCTTTATTGTTGGGTAATTCAGAGAAAAAGTAGGAGGGGGGGGGGGGGGGCGCATCTTAATTATCTTTAGAGGGAATTCCCATTGAAATCCTGGTGTATGTGTCTTTGCTACTACACTGAATTTCACTGAATCCAGAAACGCACTGGATTCATACATATGGAGGAAAAAAGACTAAATGCATGGTTTATAAATTATACTCATCACTGTGCTGCTGCATAAAACACGAGTATGTATCCTCCTCTGAGCTGATGATGGGAAACCTCATCTCGTCTCCTAACCTTGTACCCAATACGACCTCCCCCCTTAAAGCAGAAATGCAAGGACTCCGTCCCCTGCGTTGCTTAGTGTGTGTAGCTGATCCCGGTCTCCCGCTCCTCCATATGAACAGAATAGAACCGGACTTGTCTTGCCGCAGGCTCCTGTTGCCCTGAGCTCAAGCCTCGGATATCTATGGGATAACAACCTATGTTGGCGGGAGGTTCAGTTAAACCGTGTGAGATGGGGCCCGTTGTTGACTCGTTTTTCCTAAATCTCCCCCTCGCATCCTGTCCCTGACTCTTCCGTCGTCTCTCTGCGTCTACAGGGGAAGTTCATCCGGATTAACTTTGACGTCACCGGATACATCGTCGGGGCCAACATCGAAACTTGTATCCTTCCGAGACGCGCAGGAGGTTTTCAAGTCGAAAGTCAAACAGTATGTCACAGTATCATGTTGTGAAGCCGCCCCCCCCGTGGTTGTACTCGGTCCTGCCTGTGTCCTTGACCAGCGCGCGTCAGACCTGCTGGAGAAGTCCAGAGCCATACGTCAAGCCAAAGACGAGAGGACCTTCCACGTCTTCTACCAGCTGCTGGCCGGGGCTGGAGAGCACCTCAAGTGTGAGCATGAAGATCCATCAATAAACCCTGTCTACGCCGAGAGCTCGGTGCAATGCCTTTCGATCCGTAATGAGTAGATATTCGAACTGCATTTCACTTCAGGTCTACTTTCTTTCAGTGTTTTAAGAAATAAATAGATTTCCTAAGTAAACCGAATATGTGGTAATTTAACCGTATTTGGACAGTTTCCACTAGTGGAACAGAATCCAGTCCAGCTCTCCAGAACAACCGTCTCCTCCGAATCCCTTAAGCATCTGTGTAAACGACCCCACCTGTGCGACTCTGAATGGGATCTCCATGTCCTCTCCTGTGCACATGCAGCGGACCTGCTCCTGGACGGCTTCAACAGCTACCGCTTCCTGTCCAACGGCAACATCCCCATCCCGGGCCAGCAGGACAAGGACAACTTCCAGGAGACCATGGAGGCCATGAACATCATGAGCTTCGCCCACGACGAGATCCTGGGTGAGGGCGTAACCACGGAGAAGCGCGCCGTTGCATCGATCAGGAACTCGTCCTATAACAAGCGGTGGTGGAGATGTTTTGAAGATGTGCGTGACCTTTTTTTTTTGTTTTGTTTTTTTGTTCACCTGCAGCCATGTTGAAGGTGGTGTCCTCTGTGCTCCAGTTTGGCAACGTCATCTTCAAGAAGGAGAGGAACACGGACCAGGCCTCGATGCCTGAAAACACAGGTAGTGCAGGCTACACCTGCCTATACACACACACACACACACAGGCCATGTCCCTCCCTCCCCATAACCCTCCATACCTCACACTGAGCACCCTGCGTCAGGCTCCAATGGCTTATCCTGTCCCCTGGACTGGTCAACCCCCATCGAATAACATCACTATTAAGATTCCCCCCCCAATCACCACCACCCTGTTTTAATCCCCCACGAAAAATGTTACGCCCTCTCAGACCACGTGTAGCTCCACGTGTGGTGCTCCAAGGAGGCTGAGGGGGGTACAGAGGGGGGGGGGGGGGGCAGGGGCTGTACTGAGGGGCGGCCCGGCCTGTTATTGCCCAAATGTGGAAAGCACCGTCTCTGCAGGAGCAGATGTTTTCATCAGCAGAACCCAGCTCTGGCTTAGTGACCGTTGGAGAGCGACGCTCTTTCATTCCTTTGGCCTTTTCCACAGGGCCCCCACCGTGTCTAATTCAACATCTCTCCAGCTCCATTCGGAATGAAAGATGAATGTCATCCTGGGGTATTTTGAAAACGTCCTAAATCCTGTTTGTTGACTCTTGCGTGTCACAAAGGGCTCGAGCTTAACTGCCCTCTGCTTCAATCTCCTGACATAACTCAGAGCTACTGAGCCCAGTAGAGAGCGTGACTCGAACGCTATTTGTTGCAGGGTTTTTTTTCCTGACTGTCGTTAATAGTAAATGTCTAAATTGAGAGCGGTAGTGACTGGTTGCTGCTGTCCATAGGGAGGTATGAACCACCTACCATTTGTGGTTCTCGTGGTCTGAAGTTGTGGTCTCACTAAAATACCTTCTGGCTCTGGCTTTTGTGTAGTAGGAATGCGAGATTGTAAAGTTAGTTCCTTGGTCTATAACCGTTTTGTGAGCAATAACCGGAATGTTATGGCCTGTCCTTTCATTCTCTCACATCTTAAATTCCAACTTTTTCCCCTTTTCACACATTCCTCGCTATTGCTTTATCCTTTCTATCCGTTCTCCTCACCCCTCCCAGCTGCCCAGAAGCTGTGTCATTTGTTGGGGTTGAATGTGATGGAGTTCACCCGGGCCATCCTGTCCCCCAGGATCAAGGTGGGCCGAGACTACGTCCAGAAGGCCCAGACCAAAGAACAGGTACATCTCCCTCTTGTCTGTTTCTCTATCCCAATCCCTCTCTCTATCTGTTTCTCTCTCTCTGTCTTTCTCTCTCTCTTGCTGCCTCTCTCTCTCTGTTTGACTTTGTCTCTCTCACTCACACACACACACACACACACGTGCAGTACATAGTTCAGAACCTTTCGTTTGTTCACTCATCACTCCTGGGCAGAATTGCTGACTTCAGATAAAATAATAGTACTGTTTGCTGTGGGTGTGTTGTATCTTAACTTGCCAACTGCAAAACCACAGCCAAGGGCAACAAACCATAAAGTTTGACCACTGATGGATTTACTAGATATGGTTGTCACACCAGTCTTTGTTTACTCAGTCCTGAACATTAAATCCCCATGTTAGTCCATTGCAAATTTACCTTTTTGTCTGCATGGAGTTTCCTCGATCACTGTTTAAGGAGAGATATCCATCTCACTCTCCCTTTCATTGTATCTCCCTCTCTCTCTCCCCCTCCCTATCTCTTCCTCCCTCTTCATCGTCATGTGCGTCCAGGCTGACTTTGCGGTGGAGGCCCTGGCCAAGGCCACGTACGAGCGCCTGTTCCGCTGGCTGGTCCACCGCATCAACAAGGCCCTGGACAGGACCAAGCGCCAGGGGGCCTCCTTCATCGGCATCCTGGACATCGCCGGCTTCGAGATCTTCCAGGTACGCAGGACACGCAAAGCCGAGACCTCAGACGGTTCTAGAATCTTTGAGAGCCCCCGTGTTACAGACGGTTCCCTCAGCGCTGCGGGGTGGCTCCCGCCCCGGAGACGGTAGTGAACTCAGACGCTCACACGCTCTGTGAACTATGAGGAAAGCTGAAAGAGTCAGCCCCGCGCAGGCCTGTTAATCTTCCCAGGCCCTCTGACAGCTGGCCCTCCTAGAGTCATGATGGCAGCTTTGGGGTAGTTGAGCTTGTTTTGAGGTATTACTGCCAAAACGACAAGAAAACAAATCTCACAGTCCATGGATCATATCGTAAAAGAAAACAGAAATCCATCCAGCTTTTCGATTTTTGTTTTGACTTGTCGCTCTGAAAGACGAAAAACATAATAATTCAAAGTTCAAGTCTGTGTGGGCAGCTGGTGCCAGTTTTAACTAAAAGCGGCCGGAATTCCCTACAATGTTCTACTAAGATTTGGGATGGTAATCCACTGTGTTAATCCTCGTGGGCAAGTTTGTGAATCCTCAAGTCAGAATGAGCCTAATATAACTGTTACGCTTCCCTTTTTTTTACTCTCCTCTACAGCTGAACTCCTTTGAGCAGATGTGCATCAACTACACCAACGAGAAGCTCCAGCAGCTGTTCAACCACACCATGTTCATCCTGGAGCAGGAGGAGTACCAGCGGGAGGGCATCGAGTGGAGCTTCATCGACTTCGGCCTCGACCTGCAACCCTGCATCGACCTCATCGAGAGACCGGTAAGAGTGTGTGTTTGGGTTTGTTTTCTCAAAACCAACCGACATTCACCGATATTTAAAGAGCGCCGTTGTCAATGTTCCATTCACCGCTATCGCCTTCCTTACCCATCTCACCACCCGTCGCGGGGCCCTCCCCAACAGGCCAACCCTCCCGGAGTCCTGGCCCTGCTGGACGAGGAGTGCTGGTTCCCCAAGGCCACGGACAAGACGTTTGTGGACAAGCTGAGCCAGGAGCAGGGCACGCACACCAAGTTCCAGAAGCCTCGCCAGCTCAAGGACAAAGCTGACTTCTGCATCATCCACTACGCCGGCAAGGTACGCTCAACCCACATGTCAGGCCGAAAAAATGGTCTCGATTCTCCATTAAAACGGCTTGTTGTTGGGGGTTGGTTTATTCGTTGAATGGCCGGGATAGGGTGACGTGAATCAGTCTGGCTTCTGACTCGCATCTACCTGGCCAACCCCACAGACATCCACACAAGGATACTGATCTGTTGAGCCATCGTGACGCTAATGAACGTGGACCCCATTAGGCAGAGCACTTAGAACAGCATCGATCTGCCAAGCGACTTGCTGTAACCGTCCATATAAATGTGGTGTGTGTTACATGATTGAAAACCCAGATATACACAAATATTTTTCCATTTCACCCGTCATGGGATCTCTCTCGTGTGGCGTTGTCGGAGACACATCAGGTCCTTTTTTTACGAGGCTATATAACGTGAGCTAAAGGGATTTGCCTGTCCCTGTTCCGTGTCTTCCCACTTACTTTTCCCCTATCATCCAACTCGTCTTGTCAGCAACTCGTAACCTTGACGCCCGTTCGTCGCAGTGTTCCAGCGCAGGATTAGACCCCCGGCCATTCTGGCCGGCGTCCGCTCCGCGTCGCGCAATAGCGTGACCACGTTCACCACGGACGGGCTTCCCCGCTGTGCGAACCACATCTGGTCACCGTGACGTGGACGCTGCCGTTGAAACGTTCGGTTCACGGGGATCCAAACAGGCAGTGAGCGTAAGCTTTGGAAACCGTTTTTGGGACGCGACATCTCCAGGCTATTCTTGAAATGCCCCGAAGGGTCTCTAGATGTTCCACAAGGTTCTGTTGTTCCACTCCTCTGTCCAACGTGGAACGTTCCACTCCCTCAGGTGGACTACAAGGCAGACGAGTGGCTGATGAAGAACATGGACCCCCTGAACGACAACGTGGCCACTCTGCTGCACCAGTCCACCGACAAGTTTGTGGCCGAGCTCTGGAAAGACGGTAGGCCCCTATCTGCATCCAAAGAAGTCAGGTGGCTGAGCGGTTAGGGAATTGGGCTAGTAACCCTACTTGCCTCGGGGGGAATGTCCCTGTACTTACTGTAAGTCGCTCTGGATAAGAGCGTCTGCTAAATGACTAAATGTAAATCAATAAGGACTGAAAAGTCCCTTTGGGACTACAAGCCGACTTGTTCATGTACCGTCCTTGATGTTTCATTCTGGAATAGTTAGTTTGAATGTTTCTGTAAATGCGGAGGTAAGAGATGTTCCTTTTAGCTTAGTAACCACTGTGATGGGGCAGGTCTGTGTTTGTGTGCTGTTTTGTTCATTTGTCCACCCGTCCCCCCCTGTTTCTCTCTGTTGTAGAGATTCAGAACGTTCAAAGGGCCTCATTCTATGACAATGTCACTAGCCTCCATGATCCTCCAGGTGAATGACTGGCGATGACTTTGCTCTAGGTTGCCATGCAGTAGGTTCCATGCTTACCCAGCGCATCGTGTAGCCTACTTCCGGAAGCTTCCATTGCTTCTAGGCTGCATGGCACAGTGTTTCAGTAAGGACTGGCAGTGGCTAGACACCCAACATCAATACCTTTCAGCTTTCCTCTACTCATCAACCATGCTCTTAGGTTGCAATACTGCCAGGGATAAACTAGATGTATTGCCATAGTTTTTATTTTAGAATTTCACAACCCAGTAATGGTCAGAGTTGGATACCGCAACGTTTAAACTGCCCCTTAAGAATAGTGGGATTAATTTGAGCTTTTTACCTCGGGCAACTCTGACAACAGTTGGTGTCATGAACCTTGTATGGTCAGAACCACTGAAACACAACGTGCTCAGGCGCCCGTGCACCTTTTTTCTGGGATCCTGCCATTTTCCTTAAGGGTCTTATCCCCTCTACTTCAACTTACTGAAGAAAGATTAATAGCATAAATTTTCCGCTTTTCTTCTGCTAGTCAAAATCCCAGTAGCAGGGAATTGGAACCATATGGAACTGACTTGGCATTTGTTTTGGCCCCGTGTCTACTCTGCGTCAGTGCAGTAGGTCCCGGCAATGGAAGCACATCTAAAGACTACATGGTGAAATTCTAGAACATTCCACAAGTCTACGGTTACACTGAAATTAACCATGATAATTTACATTTAAATGTTTTGAATGTAACGTCTTCCATACTGGCTCGGGTGAAAGCAACAGCTCATTCGTTTTTCCCATGTGTCTTCTACCGCGTTGAAAGATTGTGAAGCTTAACCCCATGTGCCTCTTATATCAGATTTTCCCGATGGGCAATGGACAGCCACAGTGTGTGAACAGGAGGTTGTCTCAGCACAGCGGCAACACAACCTAAAATGACGTCTTTAGGGAAGGTTATTAGCCAGATTAAGACAGATTATAAAACACAGATGACAATGGAGAATATAAAAACACAAAGGGTAAAGACAGTTTCCATACAGTTACTAACAGTTAGGATGTAAGACATTGAACGCTTTTCTTTTCTAAAGTGCACAAATCAATACCCAATATAAGTAAGTAAGACTTTATTTATATAGCACATTTCATACAAGAATTGTAGCTTAAGGTGCTTTACATAAAATCAATAAAAACAATAATGAAAGTGATAAAAGTAATAATTAATAAGCATGCCAAAACTCTTATTGTTGTATAAGGTTGCTGAGAGGAGTAGGCTAGTATGAATCGTAGTGGTTTAGTCATCAGCACTGTTCATCATCATCTTAAGCCTGAAGGAAGATCCAGTACAGTAAATTTGTTAAAATATATAACTTTATATTCCCGTCTACGAAGGACAAATGCACAGCCTTTGATTTCAGCATGCATCTTTTAGCTCCAGGTTTAGCTCCTCCCCTCACTTCCCTTGACCCCTACAGGCGCTGCTGGCATTCTAGTCGTAGGTCCTCCTTCATCTCATCCATCCCCACCTGCAGCTGCCATCGCCCGTCCCTCCATCTCTCCCACCTCTAAACTAACCCCCTCCGTCTCCTCTCCCAGTGGATCGCATCGTGGGCCTGGACCAGGTGGCCGGTATGAACGAGACGGCCTTCGGCTCCACCTACAAGACCAAGAAGGGCATGTTCCGCACGGTGGGCCAACTCTACAAGGAGTCCCTCACCAAGCTCATGGCCACGCTCAGGAACACCAACCCCAACTTCGTCCGCTGCATCATCCCCAACCACGAGAAGAGGGTGAGGCGGCCGCAAGCCTACGTTTGGAAAACACGTGTTTGTAGGGCATGGCTGCTTTATTGGGATTGAGACTGTGTAGAGGGACAAGCAATGTAAAGGAGAGGGAGAGAGAGGGGAAGAAAGTGCACGGGCTGGAGTCGAACCCAGGCCCCTGCGGTAAGGCCTCAGCCTACATGGTACGTGCACTTAACCAATGAGCCACCGGGGCGCGACTACTGCAGCCCCACAGACTGATAGACGTCGGTTGCTGTGTTTCAGAACTGATAAGTGTTCAGGGATGAAGTGCAGGGTATGGTTTTAAATAATCAAGTGAATAATCAACTGGGTCGGTTTATCCTCCCTGTCTCTCTCTCTCTCCCTGTCTCTCTCTCTCCTCCCCCCCAGGCTGGGAAGCTGGAGCCCCACCTGGTCCTGGACCAGCTGAGGTGTAACGGGGTTCTGGAGGGGATCCGCATCTGCAGACAGGGCTTCCCCAACCGCATCATCTTCCAGGAGTTCAGACAAAGGTGACCGGCCAAACAAACGCCTCGTGCACCACAACACGATTCCTACGCTGATCCATAACACAGATATCATTCTCACGATGAAGGACAGAGGCCTTAAAGTGGAACATTTGCTCTGTTTGTTGTTCACAGATATGAGATCCTCACGCCCAACGCCATCCCCAAAGGCTTCATGGATGGGAAGCAGGCCTGTGAGAGGATGGTAATGGACTTCTGACTACCCTGCCGACCTCTTCATCTGGGATCAATCCAAATTAAGCATACGGTCTATAAAAATGCATTGGATGTGGCTCTTATTCCAGGCTCCAAAGTCTTTTTTCCCCGTCTATGTTGCAGATCCGCGCTCTGGAGCTGGATCCTAACCTGTTCAGGATCGGCCAGAGCAAGATCTTCTTCCGGACGGGAGTCCTGGCTCACCTGGAGGAGGAGAGGGACCTGAAGATCACCGACATCATCATCTACTTCCAGTCCGTCTGCCGGGGCTACCTGGCACGCAAGTGAGTTTCCTCCTGAGCCAATGAAGATCGGTCAGCGGGTGAGTGTTCCCTGTATGCAGGCAGTACAGGAACACCACAAGTCTCCCTTGGCACGAGCGCGGGCCCTCTTCTGAAAACAAGCTAGTTTTGCATGCATTAGCCTCTCGAAGTGACAAAGTGACCGAGGGATTTGTGCCTTTTATTATTTAAATATCGACATGCAGCTAAGCGGCCCAGGCCGGATTCGAACCCAGCTGTAAAGCCCTTAGCCCATGTGCCACGCGCACTTACCCAGTGAGCCACCTGGGCAGCCCACCTAAAAGGTATCTTGAGTCCTGACAAGTCTCTTTTGTGTCTCTCCAGGGCTTTTTCCAAGAAGCAGCAGCAGCTGAGTGCTCTGAAGGTGCTGCAGAGGAACTGCGCCGCCTACCTGAAGCTGCGGCACTGGCAGTGGTGGAGGCTCTTCACCAAGGTGTGTGTTTCCCTTTGTGTGTGTGTGTGTGTGTGTGTGTGTGTCTGAGTGTCCCAAGGTCAGCCTCAGTACCTGACCTGACCTGCCTGTCTGGTCGTGGTCTCCCAGGTGAAGCCCCTGCTCCAGGTCACCAGGCAGGAAGAGGAGATGCAGGCCAAAGACGAAGAGCTGGTCAAGGTGAAGGAGAGGCAGAGCAAGGTGGAGAGCGAGCTGGTGGAGATGGAGAAGAAACACCAGCAGGTAAACACCTGTCGTTACACGACCCTAGATCGAAAGGGCATGCTGACACTCTTGTGTTATCATTAAGGCTGAGACTGTGGCTTGAGAGATGACTCGCTGACACAACATTCTGATAGCGAGTTTTGACCCACACGAGGTATCCTGGGCACAGAACTCGCCCAAGCTAATCTAGGCTTCCTTGCGGTGGTTTCAGTCCCTATTGAGAGTGGCCACTCGTCTTACTGGTCTTCCTCTGTGGTTCCACAGCTCCTGGAGGAGAAGACCATCCTGGCCGAGCAGCTCCAGGCCGAGACGGAGCTGTTCGCCGAGGCCGAGGAGATGCGGGCCCGGCTGGCGGCCAAGAAGCAGGAGCTGGAGGAGATCCTCCACGACCTGGAGTCCCGGGTGGAGGAGGAGGAGGAGAGGAACCAGGGCATGCAGAACGAGAGGAAGAAGATGCAGACGCACATCCAGGTTGGGACGAAAGGTCTTCAAGTAGGACAGGAGCCGGTGTAATCACAAGCTCCTGTCACAAATAAGGCATACACGTGTATGCACACACCAGCAGGGTGTGGAGTGGAGACCCCCAATCCGAACATTGTAAATCTAACGGGTCTCCCCCTCGTGTCTCCAGGACCTGGAGGAGCAGCTGGACGAGGAGGAGGCGGCCAGGCAGAAGCTGCAGCTGGAGAAGGTGACGGCCGAGGCCAAGATCAAGAAGATGGAGGAGGACATCCTGCAGCTGGAGGACCAGAACTCCAAGTTCCTTAAGGTGAGACAAGGAGAGGAACCCCCCCAATGGAGTAGATACCAGGGGGGCAAGCCCCGAGGACAAAGAGCCGTTAACGGTAACAGGTCGGACTACGATGGCATGGGGAGGCAGCTGGCAGTCGAGATGACAGAAGATCCCTTTTTCCGTGTTAACAGGAGAAGAAGCTCCTGGATGAGCGCGTGAGTGAGATGACCTCCCAGCTGTCCGAGGAGGAGGAGAAGGCCAAGAACCTGGGCAAGGTGAAGAACAAGCAGGAGATGCTGATGGTCGACCTGGAGGGTAAGAGGCTCAAATACCCGCCTCTTCATTCACGTGTTGGATACTTCACACAGTGCCTTCTAGAACAGAGAGAAAGATCCCCCCCAAAAATAGCACACACAAGGACATGAGGATGGAGAAAGTGAGAAGTTCAGATAGATTACACCCCTAGATGAGGTTGCAATTTGTTTTTATGTGGGTGCAACTGTAACAAAACGGAAGTCGGTGTGCACCTACAGGGAATTAATAGCTCTCTAAGGGAAAGATCTTGTTAGGACCAGTGACTTAAGCATTGAGTCATGGACAATAGTCTTCTGACCTCTTAGTGACTCTATGCCCCCCCCACCTTGTTCTTTCCCTTTCTCTCTCCTTCTCTCTCTCAGAGCGCCTGAAGAAGGAGGAGAAAACTCGGCAGGAGCTGGAGAAGGCCAAGAGGAAGCTGGACGCAGAGACCACAGACCTGCAGGACCAGATCGCTGAGCTGCAGGCCCAGATAGAGGAGCTCAAGGTCCAGCTGGCCAAGAAGGAGGAGGAGCTGCAGGCCGCTTTGGCCAGGTGAGCCTGAACTACAACACCCACACATCACCAGGACTCTGTGGAGCCTGAACTACAACACCCACACATCACCAGGACTCTGTGGTGGACACCTGGGGGCCCAGGGTAACCCCATGACAACCAGGTAGCCTAATCACTAGTCAGTTTAATCCTCAGTTTGCACAGACACACATTGTTGTCGTCATCCCCCCCCTCTCGCCCTCTTTCGATTTGCTATACATCCGGTCTCCATAGCAACAGCACTCCCGGCCATTCTACAGCGTACTGGCCGAAAGGCTGCAATGCAGACATGCTCAGAGTGAGTGAGTGAGTGAGTGAGTGAGTGAGTGAGTGAGTGAGTGAGTGAGTGAGTGTGTGTGACTTGGCTTTGAACTCCGGGATTACGACCGAAGACCCAACCCAGCTGCTCAGTGTTCAGTGGCACCGGTTGGCCGGCTTAATCATCGCATGCCACTGCCCTGACTTACTGTCGATCTCAATACACACGTTCCAGCACGGGGCTCACTGCTCAGCGATGCACTTCCCCCCCAGGGGGCATGTCGACGGTGATTGATGATGTCCTCCATCCAACCCATGACCTGATTGATGATGTCCTCCATCCAACCCATGACCTGAGCGTTTCCACGGCAAGGACTAAAGGGATGAGGCTGGCTGCCACAACGGATCGTATCTCGACAGGGAATCACTCAGACCTGTTTGTTCTTCAGAGTTCCATTTCAATAGATTTGGAGGGATCTGGATGAAACAAAAACACGACGAGATATGGCTTTTATAAGGGTTTTTATACCAGACAGCGTCTGCTATAAAAACCACTTTCTACTTGAGTCCAAGTATTACCTCAGTCTGGGAGTTTGATTAATCCAAGTCAAATTCGCAGTGATGCGGAGGCGCAGTGGAAATATTCATGGCCAGCACGTTCGGTTGTCACATTTAATTAAGTCCCCACTTTCGTGAGTGAAAGCTCTGGCCACGTACAAATGAGTTCCACTTCCTGCAGAGCTAATTGGAATGAAGGTTAATTGGAATCGGTTAGATGTGACGTTGTACGGCTGTACTGAAGACAGAGACCATATTTGGGTACAGGCGGAGGTCCATGGAAAATGGCTGTCTCATGGATTATCCCCTGAAATCGTGACTTAGTCACAGTGCTAAACGATTTAACTGTCAATACATTTCCAGAGTCATTGACAGTTTTAGTTGTATTGAGTTACCAGAGTCTGGATGCTGTATATGAAGTAGGAAACGGCTTGTTAACCCCTATTATGGTGTCAGGGCTCCACATACTGAATTTCTGTTATGATTCAACCACCGGAATCATTCGTTTATTTTGGCTCTGGGCCTATAGTCTGTTTTCCTCCCGAGAACTTAAGCTATAACACTCAAGAATGTCTCAAGAATGCTGGCATGAGTCTAATCTAGCCTGACCACCAGCAACAACAAATACGCAATCTCATTATGGCCCCTTGTCAATGGCATTACTTCCTGACTTAAACGCACACACACACATATACATAGAGGCAGCCAGAATAATACCCACTGACACTGGTCCCTCACCACTGAAAAGCTTGTTATACTGCCACCATGTGTTCACTGGCCTCCGCCGCCACACCACAACACAAGCCTGCCAACCGCTTCTAGGAATCGGGTCCATTTAACAGTCTGAGGACTGACGTCACATTTCTATATACCCCATAGTCTGTTTGGCTAGGATATTTCATTACAGTTCACAATACTGTTTTTCATATGTACCTTGACGCTGCAGGTCATCTTGATGTGCCCTGTGACGGCACCTTGGCGTTTGTCGCACTCGACACCTTTCGATGATATCACGGCTTAGTTTTCTCTATACTTATTTCGAACTGGAGTTGAATCAGCTCTATACTTATTTAGAACGGGAGTCGAATCAACTCTATATTGACTTAGAACGGGAGTCGAATCAGCTCTATAGTTATTTCGAAAGGGAGTCGAATCAGCTCTATACTTATTTTGAACGGGAGTCAAATGAGCTCTATACTTATTTAGAACGGGAGTCGAATCAGCTCTATACTTATTTAGATCGGGAGTCGAATCAGCTCTATACTTATTTCGAACTGGAGTTGAATCAGCTCTATACTTATTTAGAACGGGAGTCGAATCAACTCTATATTGACTTAGAACGGGAGTCGAATCAGCTCTATAGTTATTTCGAAAGGGAGTCGAATCAGCTCTATACTTATTTTGAACGGGAGTCAAATGAGCTCTATACTTATTTAGAACGGGAGTCGAATCAGCTCTATACTTATTTTGAACGGGAGTCAAATCAGCTCTATACTTATTTAGATCGGGAGTCGAATCAGCTCTATACTTATTTAGAACGGGAGTCAAATCAGCTCTATACTTATTTCAAACCGGAGTCAAATCAGCTTCTGGTTTTGCTCTCTCCCTCAGGGGCGACGACGAGGCGGCCCAGAAGAACAACGCCCTGAAGCAGGTCCGGGAGCTGCAGGCCCAGCTGGCTGAGCTGCAGGAGGACCTGGAGTCGGAGAAGCTCTCCAGGAACAAGGCAGAGAAGCTGAAGAGGGACCTGAGCGAGGAGCTGGAGGCCCTGAAGACGGAGCTGGAGGACACGCTGGACACCACGGCCGCCCAGCAGGAGCTCAGGTACCCAGGATGGGGGAGGGGCTTATAGTTCATCACTTCCTAGCCCTAACCCAGGCCTGGAGGGCCTTACAGGCTTACAGCTTACAATTATTTATTTTTTTGGTTGCCAGATATGTCTTTCTGATCCGTTTTTTTTTTTACCGTGTTCCCCAGGACCAAGCGAGAGCAGGAGGTGACCGAGCTGAAGAAGACCATCGACGAGGAGACCAAGAACCACGAGGCCCAGATCCTGGACATGAGGCAGAGGCACTCCACCGCCCTGGAGGAGCTGTCTGAGCAGCTGGAGCAGGCCAAGAGGGTGGGGGGTCTCCGTCACGTCGCACGCCACGCCTGCCAATCATGCTCCCACCCGCACCACATATGATTACACACACACAGCATCGGATTGATTCTTTGGTGTGGTGTTTCAAAATTTTGTTTGGAGTTTTCTTGATGGTATCCAAATTCAGCAACGCTGTTCTAAACAGAGTGTAGCCTTTCCAAAGTGAACCGTCAACGATTTTGGATCTCCCAGTACAGTTTCTGACTCTTCCCCCCCCCCCCCCATCTACCTGGCTTCCTCCTGCAGTTCAAGTCCAACCTGGAGAAGAACAAGCAGGGTCTGGAGAGCGACAACAAGGAGCTGTCCAGCGAGGTGAAGTGCCTCCAGCAGGCCAAGACCGAGTCGGAGTACAAGAGGAAGAAGATGGAGGGCCAGCTGCAGGAGTCCATGTCCCGGGCCACCGAGGGAGAGAGGGCCAAGGTGGAGCTGGCCGAGCGCACGCACAAACTACAGGTCAGAGGGCAAAACTGTCTGGGGTTTGGATGGGGGGAGGGGTGTCTTTTTGGTTTACTGGTAACAAAACTGATTGGATTTCAAAGCAGCTCGGGACAACAAGCAAAAGAAGAAACAACGAAACGATTTAATGACCTGTCGTGTTAGCGGCCCTTGTCGTCCGTGTCGTCACTGTGGTTACGACGGCCTGGTCGCTGTTTTAAGAGAACCTGCGTGTGTGTGTGTGCAGACGGAGCTGGACAACATCTCAGCGCTGCTCGAGGACGCCGAGAAGAAGGGAATCAAGCTGGCCAAGGACTCTGCCAGCCTGGACAGTCAGCTGCAGGACACTCAGGTGAGACGCCACCTCCCGGACCTAACCCTCCGGGGAAGGAGACGTCTTCACCACGTCTTCACCCTCACTGTCCACCGGGTTCCACCTAGTACCTCAAACCGTGGCTCGTTCCGTCAACGTAAGGTTGAAGAGTAGTGCTGTGACTACTACTGAACTGGTGTGTGCGCGTGTGTGTGTGTGTGAGCAGGAGCTGCTCCAGGAGGAGACCCGTCAGAAGCTGAACCTGAGCGGACGTATCCGTCAGCTGGAGGAGGACAAGAGCACCCTGCAGGAGCAGCAGGAGGAGGACGAGGAGGCGCGCAAGAACCTGGAGAAACAGCTGCACAGCCTGCAGGCCCAGGTCAGGAACACACACTCACTCACATCTACATATACCCATATAGATCCCCCATATGGAGTCAGTTGTGTTTTGTAATAACCCTGAAGAGAAGTGAAACACATGCAGTGCTGTGCAAAAGTCTTCGGCACACTTGAAAACGTGAAAAAAGTCAAGCAAAAATGCTTTAGGAAACATTGAAAGAAAATAAGACAATTTGTTGCAAAATTGCACTCTCACACTGCCGCCCAAGTACAGAAGACATTTTCTTTTTTTATAGTAGACAATATTCATGTAAAAAAAATATTAAGTGCCCAAGATTTCCGCACAGTACTGTAGACAGGACATGTTTAATCCTCGTTTCCGTTTCCGACTTCCATCCAGCTCTTCGAAACCAAGAAGAAGCTGGATGAGGACGTGGGGGCTCTGGAGGGTCTGGAGGAGGTGAAGAGGAGGCTGCAGAAGGACATGGAGCTGACCGCCCAGCGCCTGGAGGAGAAGGCCTCCGCCTTCGACAAGATGGAGAAGACCAAGAACCGCCTGCAGCAGGAGCTGGACGACCTCACGGTGGACCTGGACCACCAGCGACAGATTGTCTCCAACCTGGAGAAGAAGCAGAAGAAGTTCGACCATGTAGGCGGCGGTTTGGTCTACACACCGCAGGGCCTTAAAAGAAACCCGTGAATCATTCGACCTAGAGTTATTACTTCATGATATCTACTCCACCGAGTAACTGGCAGCTTTTAAATGAAACCTGACCTAAGCTTACGCAACGTTTATTCTTAAACCCCACCCCCTCTTCTGTCCCTGTCTTCCCTAGATGCTGGCCGAGGAGAAGACCATCTCGGCCCGCTACGCCGAGGAGCGTGACCGCGCGGAGGCCGAGGCCAGGGAGAAGGACACCAAGGCCCTGTCGATGGCCCGGGCCCTGGAAGAGACCCTGGAGGCCAAGGAGGAGCTGGAGAGGTTCAACAAGCAGCTCCGCACCGAGATGGAGGACCTGATGAGCTCCAAGGACGACGTGGGCAAGAGCGTGAGTCCCGCTCCCGCGGTGCTGGGCGGTGGTTTTTTTACGTCAACGTGGGGTTTTACGTGAAGTCGCTGTCCGTCTTGATCACAAAATGATCACTACAGGTGTAATAAAAGAAAGAAGAAAAGCACTGATTCCAATTTGTGACGTTTGCTTTGTTTAATTACTAGACCATTGGGTGGGTAGGTGGGTGGATGGGTTGGTTGGTGGATAAAGAGTGAGTTTTGATTGGGTAGCCAGTTGTCTCGATTTTTTTGGACGCGTTTTGCTGACCCCCCCGCGGGGTCGTGCCTCTCCCGACAGGTCCACGAGCTGGAGAAGTCCAAGCGCACCCTGGACCAGCAGCTGGAGGAGATGCGGGTGCAGCTGGAGGAGCTGGAGGACGAGCTGCAGGCCACGGAGGACGCCAAGCTGCGCCTGGAGGTCAACATGCAGGCCATGAAGGCCCAGTTCGACAGGGACCTGCAAGCCCGGGACGAGCAGGGAGAGGAGAAGAAGAGAGCCCTGGTCAAGCAGGTGGGCCGCTGGGCGGAGGGCGGGACATGCCAAAGAACACAGTCAATGACACTTTGAATAAGACCCAGTTACCCCAGACATGGATTAAGGCTAGTCTTAAAGTAAGGGAACCATTCAATGAAGATCTCAATTGTAAAAGGTGTTTAGCCTAGGACTAGGGTTAATCTATATCTGGGAAACTAGGCCTAAATGTTATACGTTTATAGTTGGATAATAGTTGACGTTTATTGACTTTTTTGATGTGCTCCGAATCCTTGCAATCCGATTGAAAGAACTTAGATTAGCTTAATAGCATTCTCGAAAAAACCATCACGCAATCAACCTCCGTCTGACCTCGGATCACGTCCTCCCAGGTGCGGGAGATGGAGGCGGAGCTGGAAGACGAGAGGAAGCAGAGGGCCCTGGCCGTGGCCGCCAAGAAGAAGCTGGAGATGGACCTGAAGGAGCTGGAGGCCCAGGTGGAGGCCGCCAACAAGGCCCGGGACGAGGCCATCAAGCAGCTCAGGAAGCTCCAGGTAGACCCACGCTCAACACACCACCAGCTGTACAGTACCTGCTCCAGAGGAAGAGGGGAATGACTGGTGGCGGCTGGCCTGTGTGTGCTTGTCCAGGCCCAGATGAAGGACTACCAGAGGGAGCTGGAGGAGGCCAGGGCCTCCAGAGATGAGATCTTCACCCAGTCCAAGGAGAACGAGAAGAAGCTGAAGGGCCTGGAGGCTGAGATCCTACAGCTGACAGAGGTCAACACCCACATTTACCATAACACACACACACACCTTTGTGTGATTTGCTGGATGTTGATCTCTGATGGTGTAGACCTTATTTGACTTCCCGTGTGTGTGTGTGTGTTCAGGACCTGGCGGCTTCAGAGAGGGCCCGTCGCCACGCCGAGCAGGAGAGGGACGAGCTGGCCGACGAGATCTCCAACAGCGCGTCCGGAAAGTGAGTGTGGCCTTCTACGTTTCACTACACTTGTATTTTTTTCCATAAAAGAAAATGACTAACAGGTAAGTATCTGTCCAGGGTGCAATTCAACAATAACAAGAACCTTCAGGGTTTCCCGCAGCACTTTTCAGTTAAGGCGGCCGTCTAAGCAACACACGCCTGCCGCCGTAACTACGTCGTTCCAAAAAATTATATATATATTTTTATAGCGATATCTGCCGTTGTCCTGTTTTCTCCCTTCCATTCCAAACCGTGACCAACGCCAGTCTCGCTTCACTACAGAACGCATTAGTGTGTCGCACAAACTAGATCCCTCGATCTGAGACGTACTGAGCATTAAGCCCGACGTGTGTGTTGTCCCAGGTCGGCCCTGCTGGACGAGAAGAGGAGGCTGGAGGCTCGCATCTCCCAGATGGAGGAGGAGCTGGAGGAGGAGCAGGGCAACATGGAGCTGCTCAACGACCGCTTCCGCAAGACCGCCATGCAGGTACGGGGCAGGCAGCCTCACTCCACACCGTGCAACACGCACAAACACACAGGCATCCCGGACATCCAGATCGTACCCTCCTGTCCTCTCACCCTGCCTCCTTCTACTCTTCTACCCCTCTTCCCCCTACCCCACCACGATCCCCCCAGGTGGACACCCTGAACACGGAGCTGGCCGGGGAGCGCAGCGCCGCCCAGAAGAGCGAGAACGCCCGGCAGCAGATGGAGCGGCAGAACAAGGAGCTGAAGGCCAAGCTGGGCGAGCTGGAGGGAGCCGTCAAGTCCAAGTTCAAGGCGGCCATCAGCGCCCTGGAGGCCAAGATCCTGCAGCTGGAGGAGCAGTTGGAGCAGGAGGCCAAGTAATAAACACACACACACACACTACAGTGCACTAACCCACCAGACACACACCCCCACGACACACATTATTCCCCCACAGCAAGCCACACACCCACATGAGAGCTATAACGTTGCTGCAACAAGGGATTTACGAGTTAACAAATATCATGATGTTTTACGGAGGCTGGAACCAGTAACTGGCTGGTAGACCAGAATTTCGAGGCGTTCTGAAGTCCTCATTGGGTCCTTGGGTATACTGTGGATGAACAGTCCATTTAGTCATTTAGCAGACGCTCTTATCCAGAGAGACTTACAGCAAGTACAGGGACATTCCCCCGAGGCAAGTAGGGTGAAGTTCCTTGCCCAAAGACACAACATAATTCCCCACGGCGGGGAATCGAACCGGCAACCCTCTCATTACTAGCCCGATTCCCTAACCTGACTCCTCAGTGGGATTTCTGTAACTACAACACTGTTCAGCCACCCAGCTAACAACGGTGCCTTGTTGTGAGCGCCAGTCACAACCCAGGGAGTGTTTACTCAGTGAGTAATGGGGTCCGCTCTTTCCTGATGCTCGTTTGCGTCTCTGTGAGGCGCTGAGTCATGCTTGACCCCCCTATCCCTCTCCCACCGCACAGGGAGAGAGCGGCGGCCAATAAGATCGTCCGACGCACCGAGAAAAAACTGAAGGAGGTGGTGATGCAGGTTGAGGACGAGCGTCGCCATGCCGACCAGTACAAGGAGCAGGTGAGTGAAGGCCTCCTGTGTGTGGCCGTCCGGAAATAGCCGGCTTTAAATAACTGTTACGGAGTACAGAAAGGGAAATGGATGACATGGAGATCTCTCCATTTTTCTCTCCCAGATATTGAGTATTGTTAGATCAGCCTTGGCTCAGCAACATTCTCTTTATCATCCTCTCTCTCTCTCTCTCTCTCTCTCTCTCTCTCTGTTTGCCCCATATTTGTATTGAGATCTCTCTCTCTCTCTCTCTCTCCCCCCCCCCCCCCCAGATGGAGAAGGCCACCTCCCGTCTGAAGCAGCTGAAGAGGCAGCTGGAGGAGGCGGAGGAGGAGGCCACGAGGGCCAACGCCTCCCGCAGGAAGCTGCAGAGGGAGCTGGACGACGCCACCGAGGCCAGCGACGGGCTGACGCGCGAGGTCAACTCCCTGAAGAACCGCCTCAGGTGAGGGGAGCCGGGCCCTGGGGGGGGCTGGGCACAGCCTGGGGGGGGCTGGGCACAGCCTGGGGGGGGCTGGGCACAGCCTGGGGGGGGCTGGGCACAGCCTGGGGGGGGGCTGGGCACAGCCTGGGGGGGGCTGTCAGTGTACTGGCTGTATTTCCTGAGTGTGTGTGTGTCCTCTCAGGCGTGGCGGCCCCGTCAGCTTCTCCTCCGGACGCACGGGGCGCAGGAACCTCCAGATCGAAGGCGCCTCCGGGGACGTATCCGAAGACGACGCCGACAGCCGCACCAGCGACCTGAACGAGACGCAGGCCTCCAACGCAGAATAGCTGCTCCCCCTCCCCTCCACCTAACCCTAACCTGTCTATATACACACCCAGCTAGCCGCCGACCCCCTTCGCCACTAGCCTCCCCACCCCGTTACCTGCCTATCTACCCAGGCACCTACCAGTCTGCCTGGCAGCATGCACCTCAGACCTCCCCAGCCCTCTACACCAAGCCCCTCTTCCTCTCCAGGGGGTCAAAGCTGCCTTACTCTGTACACCCCCGCCTGGCCTGCCACCGGGCCACACGCTCCCCGCCAACAAAGAGCCATGTCCCCTCCATATAGCAACCTCCCTCCTCCAGGCTTGGCGTATTATGCGCTTCTTGCTAAACAAGAAAGTATACTTAGGGTACAAGTGCTTTTTCTCTTCTCTCTCTCTCCCTCTCCTACTCTTTACATGAATGAAGTGCTTGCAGGTGGGCGTGGGAACGCAGGAGGATGTTGGTTCCGCTCCCAGCCGCGCGACGACCACAAGGAGAACTCTCACTTAAGCTTGTTGTCTTTTTGCTAACCAACGACTACGACGTGTCACTTTGTAAAGCCACGTACCGCCCCCCCAACACACACCCACCCCTCCACTAGCAGAAGTAGGCCTCATCACTCTAGTGTTCCCCCTCCTCCCAGGATAGCCCACCCCACCTGACGACACGGTCACCTGACGACACGGTCACCTCCATCCCATGGACTCTCCAAGCTGCCCTTCACTGCACGAGCCTCTCTCCAACATGCACACTGATGGTGTCGCGCCTGCGTAGACACACTACAGCGGAGGTGTGTACCCCCCGTGGAAGTCAGAAGAAGAAGAGAAAACAAGGACTGGAAAAAATGTATTACTGTGAAGAAAACAAAGGAGCCTTCTCTCTCTCCAAGGCGTCTTGTCTGGACGCGTTAGAAGAGCTTCGGCGGGGGGGCTGGGAAACAATAAGGTCTCTGAGGTATCCAGTCTTTTTTTCTTCTTTTTTTTTATATATATATAATTTTCTGTGCGTGTGTGTGTGTTTTGACTAATCGGAGCACTCGTTGATGTATGGTATAGATGGGATCTATGCTTGGATGGTTATTGGTGCTGGAAACTGCACAGAACTGCACAACACAATGGATCTCTGTACCTGGAACTCATCACTCTGGTAGTGTCCCCGTAATGTACAGGTCGTACGTTCGATTTCACTTGATAATGGCCTATATAATAATAAAAATAATAATTTAAAAAGTTCAAGCGCAGAGATGGGGTTCCACCCACAGAAAGGAGGCGTTGTCGTCTCCCGACACAGGTGTGTCTGAGCCACAGTTTGGGACCGCCCCCTTCCCCTCACTCCAGACCCCCCCCTTCCCCTCACTCCAGACCCCCCAGCCCGGTCTCTGTCGAACGTCCCACCAACATACACGCCCTCATCAACACTCAGCTAGACATTCCTGGACACGACAGCCATCTACTGGGAATGGCGCCATCTCAGTCCTCTACAACCAGGAAGACACTACAGTCCCTGGTGATATTTAAACTCGCTAGGAAACAAGCCTCAATATCCAGATTCCTCAACCCTCCGCCTCTGGTTTCTTTTGATAACCCGGTGTCGTCGTTCAAATGGATTGCGAGTTGGAGACGAGTGACTCTCAACCGACTCCATGTCAGTTGTAATATGTTTCTTTTAAAGTGCCTTAGACACTAAAGAAGAGCATACGTGGACTATACATGGGTGTACACCCGTATAAAACAAGTACAAACACACGCGTGGACAGTATTATAACGTGTTGGGGGGAAAACCCAACCTGGAAAAAGAGCACTACTTAACTATTGTGTATTTTAATTTGCTTCTTCAGATCCTATCCAGTGCGTCCTGTTCATGCATCCCATTCCTAGTCACCTTCCCTAGGTAGAGCGTGGGTCAGAAATCAGTGTTATAAACTAGCGACATGAGAGGTGGAGCCTTCTGCTTAGCCCCGCCCCCCCATCCCTGTCGAGCAGGAAGTGATTTCATTTGGTTAAAAGCTTTAACATCCATGAGTCTAGTTAACTCTTTATTTTTTATCATCCTCAAAACTGGCTGTTGACAACCAGCCATTTCAACTGCAAATACTCCCATTTTATTCCTTGTATACCTTGTATTTCTAGACAGTGATTTTTTTGTAAAAGACAAATAAAGCATATTCATTGTAGCTTGTGTGGTTTGTTCCAAGCTGTGCAGCGATTTGAACGTTAAGTGTAATTGTTCAGAGCAAGAAAACATGGCAGTCATACTGAAAACCTCCTCCCATTTTTATTTCATAATTGACACACAAAAATAATCTACAAAAAGGAGACCGAATTAAGTAACCAGTTACCATGAAATGTCATGTTTAACCCCCCAAATGTCACCCCCTGCTCCAGTCACAAAAGAAAAATTAAATTATTCACCATGACATCCTGACAGACCACAGACGAAACACTCATGGTTACATTTTAAAGAGAATGTCAGAATACACACTCACTCATACACACACACACACACAGGCTGACCAATACACCCCATCTAATGCTTAGGAACTCATCTTTGGCGCCATTCCTGGTGCGGTTGGTCTGACAAACAGCTGTTAGAGGGAAACTGGACAGACTGTAAAAGGAAGTGGAACGAGGGAATGGAAGAACGGTATTGAGAGGTATTCAGCATGAGGGAAAGGTATTAAGGTTGAGAAGTAGTCGTACATAAATACACAAACATTCACAACTCCCAGAAATACACTGACAGTTGGGTAGAGGTTGAAAGCCAAGCGACGACTTGCACTTTTGCATTGAGCATTTATAGTCCTGCATAGTTCTTTAAAACTTACAAACTAAGGCGTTGTGTTATATTGAGTTTTGAGTTGTTTGACTTGATAAGCAAAACAAAAAATATAAAATTAAAAATTCAAGTAGGCTACAGTCTCACATTTCTCCCCTCTCTCACAGCCCCACTCATCTTTCCGGAAGCAAAACCTGCTTCACATTTCAAGTGTTTGTTTTTTTTACCAGAAAAGGTCCAGTGTAATTATACAGCACCAAAGACACACTGAGCAAGAGAGGGGAAAACACACATTCACCCACACCAAGAAGGGGATATGCTTTCGCTCACACACACACACTTGTAGCACAGACTGACCTGGGAAGAAAATACAGTATACTTTATATGTTTATGTACATACACACATTCAATCAATCCCATCCATTCACACACACACACACTGCTAAACTTTTTTTTTTTCCTTTTGTTTTTTTTGTCCCTGTGTAAATTACAAATAATTTATCAATATTCATATTAGCTACTACCTTTAACAGTCATTGTGGGAGCAGAGGTGACTTGAAACAGTACAACTCTATAGACAATGATTCCCTATGTTGAGTCTACAGGTCTCTCCACACCGGGAGGGAGTCATGAACACCAAAAACAAAAAATTATTCATATTCAATCTGGGGTTGTTTTTTTTTTACTGCAAGAACAAACAAAAAAAAGTCAAATTATTTCCACTTTGACTTAAATACAAGTAACATTACGTGTAGCGTCCTCTCCTGTTCTCGATCTCACGTTCCACAGTGATCAAGGTCGGTCATGTAAACATGTTGACGAAAACAAAACAAAATTAAAAGAATAGTTTTCATTGTTAACCCCAATGTCCTGTGTCCATACCCGATAATTAAAAGTTACAATTAAATTAATCAACGTCATAGTGAGAGCAAATTGATTCTTCAGGTCCTTTCCAAAGTGGTGGGATTGAGGCTCCTCCCACACAGCTTGTTACATCATCGTGATCCTGTCAATCAAAGTGATCCTAGTGGTGGATGTCTCCAGGGAGGTGGTGATGTCACCAGGCTGGTCTCTCCATCCTCCTATCTTATTGGTCAGTGGGACTTCCTCTTCATGTCTCCACCCTGGCTTTGGTTCGCATCTGTGTGGGAGGACAGAGTTATCCGTTACACAGGGACAAGGTGTGTGGGAGGACAGAGTTATCCGTTACACAGAGACAAGGTGTGTGTGGGAGGACAGAGTTATCCGTTACACAGGGACAAGGTGTGTAGGAGGACAGAGTTATCCGTTACACAGGGACAAGGTGTGTAGGAGGACAGAGTTATCCGTTACACAGGGACAAGGTGTGTGGGGGAGGACAGAGTTATCCGTTACACAGGGACAAGGTGTGTAGGAGGACAGAGTTATCCGTTACACAGGGACAAGGTGTGTAGGAGGACAGAGTTATCTGTTACACAGGGACAAGGTGTGTAGGAGGACAGAGTTATCCGTTACACATTGTGTAACAGTGTGTGGGAGGGGGAAGATGCATGCTTCTGGTGTGGAGAGAAACACAAGAATGCCGACGACCACTTATTCTGAGTCAGGCTGGCAGGTTTGGGAGACGGACGCGACGAAGAGGGGCGACGAGTAGACCAGATGCTGAACAACAAGACGTATGGAGGGAGGGAGGGAGGAGTGTTTACCTGAGAAAGCAAGCTGCAAGTGGGGAGGTAGTGCAGGCTGTGACCCTGACTGGAGACTCTTATACAGTTCTGAGGAGAGATGGAGGGAGGGATGAGAGGTATGGAGGGACAACAGGTAGGTTTCAAGTGTACAGATGGGGGTAGAGGTGGATGGAGAAAGGGGAGGAGAGAACATGAAAGTGTAGAACAGTGAGTGCAGCGTTCCAGCAGAGAAAGAGGGGAACAGGATTGAGAGACAGGGGATGGATGGATGGAAGAAAGGGTGAGAGATGGGATGAAAGAAGGAGACAGGGCAGTGAGAGGGGTACAGTGAGAAGAGAGCCTTGTTGGCACATTGAAACTTGAGCCGTTCCACCCCAGTGTGGTTACATCACATAGACGACACAACAACACACACACACACACACAGGGGCTAAAAAACCCGCTAGACTACTCTGCAAAAACGATAAAAATGCACATCGTTGTTCTTAGCGACAATCAAATAAAAATTTAATACCTCGTCTAGACATTTTCCCTTAACGGTTTTTGATATAATTCCCGCCACATGCTTGGAAGCGAAAACCTTCCACATTCGATTCAGCTGAATAACGGGGGGGGTGGGGGGGGGGGGGGAAGCGGCCCGTTGGGCGGCACGCTGACTCACCCATGAGCTCGCTCTGTGCCAGGGCGTATCCTGAGTTGGCGCCACTGGCCCCTGGCACCCCGGGGGGGCTGAAGTTGAGCAACGAGGGGAACTGGAAGGGCAGCGACACGGGCACCAGACCCCCCAGCATCCCGAAGCCCAGGGGCAGGGAGGGGGGGCTGCCCAGCAGGGTGCCGCCCGCTGAAGACACCTGCGGAGATGGAGGGAGGGCAACGGGGGAGGGGGGAGAGAGGAGGAAAAGGAGAACGATTTTAGTTCAATATAAAAAAAAGGACTTGATTCTAGAAGTCTCTTCACTTCCCCGTGGGTTGACTGACCTGTGACAGGTGGGAGGTAACAGGAGGCGTGGCCAGGGTTCCCGTCAGCGCCCGACTGCCGACGGATTTGCTGCCCTGGCCGGCTCCGCCCGCCGCCCTCTGCCTCTGCTGCCCGTGGCTGCCGGAGGGGGAGGGGCTGCCGGCCGGCGACATGCCCATGGGGCTGCTGCTGGCGTTGGCTCCACCGCTGATGACCGACGGAGCCTTCTGACCCCCAGCGAAGCTGTAGATCCCCCCGCCCCCGGCCTTGGCCTGGCCCCCGCCCTGCACGCTGAAGGGGGGCCGGAAGCCCGAGGCCTTGGGGGACTGGTACTGGTGCTGCCCGGCCATCATCTGGGGGAGGGACAGGCCATGGGAGGGGGAGGAGGAGGGAGGGGAGGGGGAGGAAGAGGGCGGGGGGGTGGGGGCCGGGGGCCGGGGCGTGAGCTTGATGATGGGCGAGCTGCTGCTGTGGGAGGACTTGGTGAGCGTGGCCTGCATGGGCGTGATGAAGTTGGACTGGTGGTGGGGGTGGTGGTGGGCGTGGGAGGGGAGCCCCTTCGCCTGGGGGTGGGAGGACGAGGAGGAGGAGGAGGCGGGAGAGGAGGAGGGCGAGGAGGAAGAGGGGGGGCAGAAGGACTGGGCGCCGGGGTGGGAGTTGGCGCGGGACTGCGGGGAGGGGGAGGAGGATTGGGGCAGGGCCCCCATGTGGCCACCGTTGCTGCTGCCGGCGCCGCCAGCTTTGGTGCCGCTCTTGGCCAGTCCGGACACGGCCATGCCCGACGCCGCCTTGCCCGCCCCTGGGGAGGCGAAACCCTTCTGGTGGGGGGGCAGGAGGGGCGACGCTGTGGGGGGCGGGCGTGGCTTGGGCGGGGAGGGGGACGGCGGCGGGTGGAGTTTACTCCCTCCGGCCAGCACGCCCGTCCGGTGGGAGGCCGTCGCCGCGCCGACGTGCCTCTGCGCCTGCCCCATGAGCCCCACCCCTTTCATCAAGCCGTACGCGTCCCCGCCCCGGACCGTCAGCGCCTGCCCCGCCTGGAGGCGCGCCATCGAGGACACGGAGGGAGAGGTAGACGCCGTCGTCATGGCGACCATGGAGGCGGAGACGGAGTTGGCCAGGGACATGGCCACCAGAGGGGGGGTCTCCATCTTGGAGAGGGAATGCTGTGCGGAGGGGTAGTGGGGCGCCACCGAGGGCGGGGAGGAGGCGGGGACCTGGAGGGGCGGGGGGGAGAGGGGGCTGTCCCCGGGGCCCAGGCCCTTGGCGGCGTTGCTGAGCAGGGCCAGGGCGTGGGAGATGGAGTCGAGCGAGGGCGCCGTCAGATCCTCGTCCAGGGAGTCCGACAGGCAGATGGGCTCCGAGGGGAAGGCGGGCGAGGAGGAGAGGGGCAGGCGGGCGCCAGCCACCGCCATGGAGGAGGGCAGGGAGGGAGGGGTGGCGGTGGGGAGTCTCTGGATCCACGGGCCCTCCTGGAGACACATCACAGTTATTGGCCAGTGCTCCAACAACAGACGCCACATTGGGTTCACGACCAGAAGCACAACCCTGGGTGAGGGAAATGGCTGCCACTCACCTTGGCTTTGGCCTTTGGACCAGGGACCATCCTCTTCTTAGCTCTGGGGAGACAAGTAAACATGTTTAATAACACTTTCCCTGGGAGTTAGTGCGAAAAGCTAAAAATAAAAACGCAAGGTGTTGTTTGAAGGGGGGGTGGAGCTCTTACAGGTTGCCAGTGAGGTGACTGTGTACAGCACGGCTCTCCTTGAACAGCATCCTGACAAGATGGACGACAGCGTTACACAATCTGTACTGAAGTGGCGACACGTGCACATCCCTTGACAGCCAAAGGTCAAAATATCCCAAAACATGCGCAGTGAAACAGACACACGTGAACACACACGTGAACACACACACACGCGCGCCAACAAACCTGGCCTGCATCCAGCCCTTGGGCCACAGTGGTTTGACTTCATTCTCCATGAAGGCCTTGAGGTAGTCCTCCACCGACAGAGAGCACTGGGCCTCCAGCTCGTAGCAGCTCAGCTTCACACGCACCAGGTTACACAGCAGGCCCCTGCACACACACACACACACACACACACACACACACACACACACAGTGAGGAAATGAGAGTTGTCTGAAGCGCCCTAGTTTGAGGTCGACACCTCCGTAACGACTCTTTGACTGAAGAGAGGCGAGGTTACCTGAGCTTGTCGTCCCAGACAAACTTCTTCCTGGGACCCATGACCCTCTTGCCTGGCTTCTCCTCGTCCTCCTCCTCCCCAGAACCGTTCTTCTCCACCTCCTCAGACTGCTGCCTAGGAGACACACACACACACACATACTTAAGTACCCTGTGTTTTACCTCCAGAAGAGGAAACTCTCTTACTCAAGCGCTGAGGACAGAGGAAGCACATGGTTCTAGTTTGTACACCACCGTGATAAGAGTAGCTAACCTTTACTGGGGGAACCACAGTAAAAGAAAGATGTCTGATTTGCTCAGTGGGAATCCTAGTATAGAAGCAGCTGTGTGTGTGTGTGTGTTCTTACTTGGCAGCCTTGGCCATGCAGTCCATGTTGTATTTCTGGATCTGCTCGGGCATCACACTGCACACGGCCAGCTTCAGCTTCAACAGGGGCGTCCGCAGGCGGTCATCCTGAGGGGGGCGGAGAGAGAGAGAGAGAGAGAGAGAGAGAGAGACAAAATAAGTGAAGGAAGAAAAAAAAAGACAAAAAGAACCAAAAGCAAGAAGAAGAACACGAGGAGAAGAAGAAGAAAGCGAGCGAGGGGGGGGGGCGAGCGACAGCTACGTCACCTGGATGTTGAGGCTCAGCTTCTTCAGGCGTTTGAGCAGGGCCTCCTTGTTGCAGGGCACGAAGGCCTCCATGTGGGAGTAGACCTGCGAGCGCACCGCCACCGGCTGCTCCTGCACCTGCAGCTCAATACTGGAGGGAGAGAGAGAGAGGGAGGTAGAGAGAGAGGGAGGTAGAGAGAGGGAGGGGTGAAAAGAGGAAGAGAGAGGGAGGTAGAAAGAGGGGGGTGGGGAGAGGGATAAAAAAAAAAAAGAGAGAGAAATAAAGAGAAGGGTGAGAGAGAGAGAAAGGATATATTCAGACGGAGAGAGTAGAGAGGGATGAAGGGAGAGAGAGATGCAGAGAGATTACAAGCTGGTCCCGAACCGAGCCGTTTCACACCTACAGCTGGACAGAAGAGGAAGAGTTTGAAGGGAAAAACAGGTTTTTCAAAAGAGGCCAAACTCACTCCAGCAAGATGTTATTCATATCCAGGGTGAAGAATTTCTTCCTGCCTTCTTGATCAAACTGCCGCGAAGCCTGAGGGGAGAAATGGTTGAGTCAGCATACCAGTAGTACACTCCATACTGGGCCTCACACACACACAGACACACACCCCTAAGGCAGTTTGTGTCAAGTCTTTGAAAGCCTCTATCTTTTCTCTCGCTCCATTTTGTCCGATTCTCTCGTGCACTTTTGGCCTCTTTCAGCTGCTGCCCTCTCTACCTTTCCTTTCCTGAGGCAGTCTCACCATACCTCCAACCCTGTCAAGGATAAATTACAAGGCATTCTGGCTGGCCTCCTTCCAAATCACGAAACCTTATAAAAGATTTTTTTATTTTTTTTTACGTACACAACCTACACACATCTACTGTCTGTATGTGAGCAGTTGCAAAATCTTCCAAATTCAGCAAAACAGGCCAGAGCGCTGTGGATGATACATGGGTGTTGTCAACCAACTCACCGCCCGTAGGTCCTCGATCCGTTTGGTGAGGGGAGGAGGCAGGCCGTCCGGGAGGGGAGGGGGGGATAGGAGGCCTGCTGAGGCTCCCAGTCCCCTTCCCAGACCCCCTCCTCCCACTTTCGGCCCTGGAACTCCAACTCCCAGAAGGCCGTTCTCTCTCGCCGACGAGTGCGGCGCACTCGAGTCCAGCAGGCTAAAGTCCAGGTCGCCTAGGAGGTCCTGCAGCTCCTTCTCGTTGGTCGAGCCCAGCAGTGACATCATGGCGGGGTCGGAGGTCAGGTCGGCCAGTGAGACGTCGTTGTTGGCTGCGTTGCCGTGCATGTGGGAGTTCGCTAGCATGTTGTTAGCGCGGGGGGCGTTGGCCAAGCCGCCTGCCAGGCCAGGGTGCACCGCGCTGGGGTTGACCTTCCGCAACTCCTCCTTCTCCCGGGTGAAGCGACGTAGCATAGCCGCCAGGCACAACGAGTCCTTCATCAGTTTCTTCCTCTTCTTCTTCTCTGGTCGATGGATGTTGTGAGACGATACTCTGCGTGAGGCAGACAAGGGGGGAGGCGGGGGGAGGCAGGCACGCAGAAAGAAAGGAGAGGGAGGACACAGAGGGAGGACACAGAGGGAAGGACACAGAGGGAGGACACAGAGGGAAGGACACAGAGGGAAGGACACAGAGGGAGGACACAGAGGGAAGGACACAGAGGGAAGGACACAGAGGGAAGGACACAGAGGGAGGACACAGAGGGAGGACACAGAGGGAGGACACAGAGGGAGGACACAGAGGGAAGGACACAGAGGGAGGGACACAGAGGGAGGACACAGAGGGAGGACACAGAGGGAGGACACAGAGGGAGGACACAGAGGGAGGGACACAGAGGGAGGACACAGAGGGAGGACACAGAGGGAGGACACAGAGGGAGGAGAGAAAAGGAGGACATGAGTGGCCAAAATAAAAAGAGCAGTCAATCATTAGCCAGTTATGACGTGTTATCTTGTATAACGTGGCAAAGCCTTTCAAGTAATACAGGGGGAATATGGCTGATAATAGCCATGCTATTTTTGGGTGGGAGGTCTTTAGGATTAGGGGGGGGGCGGGTGTGAATGGCAGTGGAGTCAGTTATTAGCCAATGAGAGCGTGTCTAATGGACTCATTGTGTGGTAGAGAGGCCTGTCTGTCATAATGCCAGGCAGCCATTCTGTGTCATGGAGCATGCAGAATCCTATGCACTTAGCTAAGCACCGAGAGGAAGATATGCGCTACAAATAGACTAGATAAGGTGAAGTATGAAAAACAAGTGGTGTTTCAATCAAACAATAATTAAAAAATTAACTTTCAAACCTGCCTTCCCATTTAAGTAAAGCTCTTGCAGAAACGGTGCTTATAATGTTAGCCATGACAGTTGCACACATCACTGTTCAAGGACTTTCAGTTATAAAAGAATATACCTTCTTGACACACGGAATCAAGTAGGTTTAGAAATAATGTCTAGATAATATTCAAGTGTTTTTTTTGTTTTGTTGTTTTACACTTTGATTAAGGTGTAAAATCAAATAAGTGTAGCCAGACAGACGAGTCTTGCTGTCATCTCACCCTTGCTTGGGCACTCTGTTCTTCCTGGGCTTCTTCTCCTCCAGGCTGTTCCCTTCTTTTCTCTTCCGTCTCTTGATCACTTGCTCCTCTCCATCCTTGAGTTTCTGCTGAAAGGCGGGATAGAACAGAATAGCAAATGATTCGTTCGCAAAACATCCCACGGCAGGACCAACTTCAAAACTGTTTGGCCGTGTCGGCTGAAACAGACCAAAAGAATAAGTGCTCCACTCAACACCTCCTCGCAGGTCGGCTGGTCATACATACACAATGACTCCCTCTACAGTTATTCACTTCGCGGGCGCTTTCAGCCCAAGCGACGTGCGACTGCCGCACGTGGTGAGCTACGCTAGGCTGCGCCGACTGACGGCAGCTCTCTCTGGGGCGTCTTACCCGGGGTTCGCCCTCCTTGGCCCCGTCTTCGCCCTCGTCCTCCGAGGTGGCGCGGAACTGCAGCGTGCCCGTGTTGATGTAGAACCCTCCCAGCTTGGTGGTCAGGGAGGCGGGCACCAGCTCATCGTACTGTCACGGGAGGGGCAGCGGTTAGGAGTGTCGGGCAGACGCGAGAGCTCAGACTCTGAATACAGAGTGACCGTCCTCACAGCTAAAACAACATGGCTCTGTGTGGATGACGAGGTTCGCCAAGGACGAGAGGCAGTTGGGAGGCAAAGTGCTCTCAAATATCCTGGCCGGGGTCTTACCCCTGTCGCACTCCATGTTAAATCACTGGGATATAATCAGTTACATCAGACATTCCTAATAATCAGTCATTACAAACAGAATTAAGCAGTGCGAAGATGCACAGTTGGATATATACAGTATATTATACCGAATTAAAGTTGACCGGATGAAAGTATTATATTGCTGAGGCAAGAACGCTCATTCATTCATGCCAATAAAGCGTTATTGAGTTGAATTTGGTTTAAAGGAGGATGCACAGAGGTAGAGAGGTTGAGACGGGAATACTGACTGCTTCCGAGTTGTCTATGAAGGGATCGGTCTCGTCGTAGCCAAAGCCTATGTCTATCAGATCCTGCATCCTATCCTTCCTCTTCTTCTTCCCAGCATTCCCCTGGGTCAAAGATAGACAACGGTTAAAAGTTTGGTCATAAAACTGATAGTATGCCACGCACAACAGTCATAGTGACTTTGTGCTTGTTCCCTACTGAAAAAAAAGAATTGCAATAGCAATTGGCTGAGATGGTGCCACCTGAACTTACATATTTGTTTTCAAACTTTTTAGCCATGGCTTCGACCTGCAGTCTGTCTTTCTCATCGTCGTTAAAAGGGTCGTTAGGGTCGAGTACAGGGGCAGGGACAGGGGCAGGGGCGATACTAGGGGGGGTCTTCTTTGCCTGGGGGGAGGGAGTGAAAGCGAATGAAAAAAGAAATTCAACCAATAATATGACCCGTAAACTATAAACAATGCACTGCTAATCAAAACACAACGCAACATTACGTCAAAGTAATGTTGTTGTATTAAATGTAAAGCTACTTAACCATGCGCCATGGCAATATCAGATTTAGCCCCTTTTAGCATTGAAATTGCTACATTCTTCATTACTTTATATTACTGCCATTGACATTTTGACACATACTTTAAATCATCATAGTAAAGTCTTCTAAAAATTGTATGCATATATCATACAAATCAATCAGCAAAGACGGGATGGCTCGATCTCATAACATTTACATAAATCCCCATTCCCCGACCAGCTACATCCTGGTACTTCCGTCCCACTCCATCAGCGGCAGTGATCTCCAATCTATCACCCATAGACAGCGGAATGAACTGCACTATGTGGCATTTTCTAGTCCTGTAATGGCTGTGTGTGTGTGTGTGTGTAGGCTTGGTAAGTTAAAAACCCATAGGAAACAGGTAGCTCCATAAGCTTGATCACGCAACGAGCAAACGGCTTCACATCTCACGTGCAGTTGGAGAGTTGCAACTTGGCCAAGCTAGTGTGGATGACTGAATGAATGGAAGAACTGGGGTCTTTTGTGTTAAGTCCATGAATGGTCATTTTGCCACCACGCTAGTCCGAGGGAGGACAAGGTGCACTTCCCCCTAGTCAGCAGTGACAAGCACACACTACCAAATGCAATAAAAATATGACTCGACTTGGCCTAGCACACTGTAGGGTCATACCTGGAGATTTTGGATGAGTTCGCTGTAATTGAACTCGGCAGACGATTGATCGCTGGGCTCGGACAGAGAAAGGTTCAATCGCACAGTAATCTTCTTTGCTTCAGCCTTGTCCCTGTCGCCAGCTTTGCCGAAAAGACCACCATCTCCTGCCCCGGTCGCTATGGTGTCGGCCTCCGCATCTTCATCTAAGTTGATGTCGGCCTCATCATCCAACCGGCGTTTCCTAGAATCCGAGGCTGATCCACCAGCGAAGGCCGAGAGGGTGACAAATTGTACTTTTCTCGGTTCGGCCATTTGGATGAGCTGCCTGCCTGAACCTCGCTCCGGACAGACAGCGACAGCGCGAGCTACTTCGCGAAACTACTTCAAATTGGCGAATTCAAGGGTGTTCCGCCTAGATGCAAAGGCTATTTAGTGCCTAGTAAGATGTAAGGTGGCCTCCGCACCATACGAATACAATTTCAGGGGATAAGATGGTCGGGGAAAAGTTGTTTTTTTCCGTAGCTACTTGCATCCTCAATTGCTATGGGACCGAGACATTCACAGGAGCCATCTTGGATTTCGGGAGTAAATAAAATATCAGACGGAGGTCACTGGGCCTGCGCGAACATCTACAACGGAAGCAGCGTGAGTTTAGGGGGGTTGGCGTATCCAATCAAAAAATGGCCTATTTTAAAGCCCGCCTCTATCACAACAGGCGATAATAAGAAAATCGTAAGGTGGTCCTATTATTATGACCTTTACAAGAATGTCTGAATGCGGTAAACGGACATCCGAACAATTAAAAGTCTGTCACACTTGGATTGAGTGAATATATAGTCGGTCAGAGTTATTAGAGAAAGAGGAATCCTTTATGATGCTAATCTTTGCCTGTCTATTCAGTGAGATGGGCTAAAATGCTGAATTGTGCGTTCCTCAACAATGACCAACCACAAACACCATTCCAAACGGAAACAAGCCCTACACTGTAGAATGGCTGAGCGTTCGACATCCGATTAAGACATTGTCTACCACAAACACTGAAGACCACCTGTTGATACAGTGGAAGAATCGTGTCCATGCTGTGCTTAGATCTTACATTTACAGAACCTTTAACCATTAACATACAAAACATACAAAAAACTATATAGTACCACATTACACATTGTAATTGAAGGGTATTATAACATTAACAATGAAAGATATTGGGAACAATAATTCAATCAACAACACTCAAGCTATCAAAGAATACCATTTAATACTTTCATGTAAAATGAGTTTACAATACAAATATACCATCATTATTTATATGTAAAAAACATACACAATGTATTGGCACGACATGATTACATTCCATATGATGCAATGAATAAATACATTGATTCTGAAGGAGAAAACAAGAAGGTATCGAGCCAGTAAGAGGTGCATAATATTTTGATAAACGGAGCATGTAATTATGACACAAAATGGTTGTTATGACAATGAAACCCTGTTGTCTTTGGCCCACTTCCTCAGAGCCCTGATGATGTACTCCACCTGGGGGTTCCCCGTGCTGCGTAGCAGGGGCAGTACCTCCTTCAGGGTCTCCCTATGGACCACACCACAGAGATTAGCACCAAGGAACATAGACAGAAGTAAACATGAGAGGTCATGTATGTCACACAGGGGCACAGGGAACAGCTCAACTACTGCATAGTGGCACAGTACTTCCATGTATTGTGATAACTTAACTCTTTATATCAGGATATATCACCATATTATGTAGGAGTTGCTCTCTGTGCTCTTGTGTATGACATATGACCTCTTCCTTTTGACTGTCTCCTTAAGTGGGCCCAGGAAACCATACAATGGTTTTGTGATTAACAACAAACGGAAAACGTTGATGAGCAGCACACGCAGGGAACAGAAACCTACTTGGACTCTCTGCCTGCCAGAATGAGCTGGAAGATTCCCACACAGGCCCCTCTCTTGCCTTCCCAGTAGTTGGAACCGGGATCGAGTTTCTCCAGAGCGTCGAAGGCCTTGGCTGCATAGTAGAACTGGCCCATCTGAGACCAAAGACAAAGACGATGCTGTGTCACAGTGAGCGGATACACTGTCGTGGTATACACGGGAAGGAGCATAATAATGGGACTGAGCTTAAAGTCGGGGGGAGTACAGCGGATTTAACCCAGACCTAGTCTAAGAGTCAAGTAAATTAAGAACACATATTAAAAGGTTAGGGTTAGAAAATTATGCCACCATTCCACACATCTCAGTATTTTGTCAGTAATCTCAGTCAAATTGTATTGTGGTTGCAACAGTAAATCAAATCTAGTCTGGTTCGGCGGGGGAGGTTTGTTTGTGTACCACCTTGTAGCACTCGTTGGCTATGAGTTGTAAGAGACTGAAGGACTCTGAGGAAGTACCCATCTTCAGATACAGCTCCCAGGCTAGACGCCCTTTCTGATTCATGATGTCTGAGAGAGTGAGAGAGAGAGAGAGAGAGAGAGAGAGAGAGAGAGAGAGAGAGAGAGAGAGAGAGAGAGAGAGAGAGAGAGAGAGAGAGAGAGAGAGAGAGAGAGAGAGAGAGAGAGAGAGAGAGAGAGATAGAGAGAGAGAGAAAGAGAGCGAGAGAGAGAGACTACATTTTAAACAATAGTAAACATTTCAGGTAACACTTTTCCACACAGGAAAAAAAATCATGTTCGGATGTGAAATTGAAGAGTGATACAAGAGCTGTGTGCACATACAGCAACGTGCTAGCCAGCTCAGGTAAACGTAGTCACTCTTGATCTTCTCACTCTCAATCAACTGAAATATCTACAAGAGGGACAAAACAAAAACACCCATCGCAAAGTTAATATATTCATGCTCCCACAGATTTGGACATCTGTGCAGAGAGATAGTGTTGTTTACAAACGTAAATGTCAACTGGAATACCTCCTCTGCTTCTTTGTAGTTTCCCAAGGCAGCCTTGGCCTGGGCGTAGTTGAAATTGAACGTTTCCTCGTTGTAAAAGTAACTCTGTGAAATTGTACACAAGACATTTGTTTCACTTTCACTCAAATCCTCAACATCCTACCACAGTTTCACATCAGATCGGACTGACTTTTGCCATGCGGATGTGGGGGAAAGCGGTGAAGGTGTTGTTGTTGAGTAGTGCCTTGTAAACACACACGGTTCCTTGGCGTTAACCACTGTAATACACTTAGAACTGTGCACTTCCGGATCTTGATGATCTCCTAGACTGTCCTATATGCTGTTTTATACACCACTCCGGATAAAAAGCATCTGCTAAATGAATACATGCAAAAGATAAGAAAGAAATAAAAGTCAGTTAGCGGTGTCGCGTAGACAGACGGACCTTGACTGAGTTGAGGTAGATCAACACATCCTCAAACTGCCTCAGCAGAAAGAAGCAGGAGGCCATGCACTGTCTGCCTGGGATGGTGTCTGCAGAGAGAACACACACGGCTCCATCAGGAACACATATGCTCCCACATTCTCTCACACGTTGATCCGTATGCAGCGAAACGTGCTAACGAAGAAAATGTGGCATTTACCACATTCACTGGCAGAGCCTCCGACCAACTGGAAGAACTGTTGGGCAATTTTCAAATGATCCCGCTGTAACACGAGACACAGCAAGTATAGAGCAGATATATTCAATCTTCTTGGAACAGACAGAGAGATTAAGGGCAGACGTTTTAAATAGATACTCTAATAGCGCCAGCCATGTGGTTAAAAGATGCTGTAACATAATGAGGGTTGGTTTTTTAAGGGTTGGTTAAAAAAAAAAAAAAAAAAAGATATCTACTCACAGATCCAATTTCTTGACCCAGTGCAGCATTCACTACTCCTTTTAAAATGTATTCCTAGAAGAAGAAAATGGGGTAAACAAAAGGATTTGGTAACAAACAGGCAATCTGTTGACAAGGGAGATTGCGACATCTGGATATGGCCCCAAATAGGGAATCTATGAGTCAGAGCACAACAAGAGAAAGACCTGTGGTGTGGTTGGCTCCAAGTCTTTTATAAGGTTGTAGGCCTCTTGAACGTCATCTGAAATATAGTCTAGGTTAGTCCACAGTTTAGGTCCTTGATGAGCCAGTGATGACACACACAACAACATCTTATGTAACCTGCAAATTATGTTACTGCGAATTTGTCTCTCTTCTCTCAATGTTGAATTTGAGATCCTTTGTTTTACAGTCTGCCAAGACTACACCCATGAAAGGGTTTGATGTTCCACTTACAGTATGGTGTTGCTTTTGCTCAACTGTACTATGCACTACTGGTTTATTTGCAAAGAGGCTATGTCTCTGACTCAAAATACTGTTAGAACTATGCACTTCTGATCCTTGATTTGCAGCTGAACTTTCTATTTGCACCATGTTTAAGTGGCTTTGGATGAAGGCATCTGCTAAATCAATAAAATCAAAAAAATGTAAATGTAACCTATAGCCTTTCCATCCATGCGGCGGAAAAGGCTTTGCTGGGCAACTGACCCCCCCCCCCCCCCCCCCCCCCCCCCCAACACAAATAATTAGCCTTTAGACATGGGTGGGTTTTGCTGTAGCATGGCTTCCAGGTCCCACCTTGTCGGAGGTAGTAGATGACCAGGTTTAGCCTGGCTTCAGATATGACATCTATCAGGGGGGGCAGCACCTGGAGAGCCCCCTCCCCTCCACGAAACACCACCTGGAGAGGAGACATACAAACACACCCTGAGGTATCCATAGCAGGGATGGGGATTATGGTTCACAGACAGATACAGAGCACATACAGACACACACACACACACAGCAGTATTGGAGAAGCTTACCAGGTTATGCCTGATAAGCTCCTTAGCAAACTCAAAGGAGCAGGAGGAGATATCTATGAGGTTCTTTAACTCCGCCTGAAAGAAGGACAGACAAGGTCATTAAACAAAAGAGGTTAAGGTTAGGTCGAAACATGTCGTGGCGTCGGTGGGCGTTTTGCGTGTCATGGCGGCTTCACCTCTGCTGCCTTGCCGTTGTACAGTCTGAAGTGGTTGCAGGCCTTGAGGTTGAGGGCGATGGTGGACTCGGGGATGCTCTGCAGATACACCGCTAAGACCTCTTGGGACACATCGTAGTAGTCCAGCTTGTAGTAACACAGGGCGACGTATACATTCAGAGCAAGGAACTCCCTGCAGGTTTGTCAAAAAACAATACAAACATACAAAGATTTGTTAAAAAATCCAGTTTCTCTGGTTGTAGCTTCACACTATTCTCTAGTTCCGGGTCAAAAACCCCTGTTGCTTTCCTGCTCTTTACTGCTACACACATATTTCAAGCGTGTGTGTGTGTGTGTGTATGCTGCCGGTACAGCACCTGTTCTGCAGCAGGATACGTTTGTAGATGTCGATGGCTTCCTGGTAGTGGGAGCGCATGTAGTGGATGGAGGCCAGGCTCAGCTGGTCCTCAGTCACGTCCTCCAGGTTCTGGTGGAAACTCATCAGTTTCTTCTCATCGTTGAACTGTGGATAAGGAAGAAGACGAGTTCTCTTCTTTTTTTTTTTTACATGTTCGAGACCAGCAGCTCCATTTGCTAAATGGAATCCTCTGTATTGTTTCGGGGGAACTGCACGAGGATAGAAAGTGACGGGAGTGGAGGACGGATTACAACAAACAATACGTCTCTTTTCCCAACCTTGTGAGCCAAGTGGAAGAGGAGGCGGTTCTGAAGGGGACATTTAGGGGCTGTGGAACGGAGACAAAAAGTGCACATTTGGTCAACACAAACACACAGCTACAACCTATGTGGTTGGTGTGAAGATGCATTTAATACTACCTTTGGATGCAGCCTCCTCAGCCTCTCTGTAAAGCCCCAGGAAAAAGAGTGTACATGCCAGGAACACCCATACCTCCTCTGGGCTGTCTGGACTGACAGTCAGGGACCTGTATTCCTAGCACAAAGATTTTGTGGCACTGTTGGTACACTGAAACCACACATTTCACATATTCCCATTATACGATATTTACATGCAGGTGTGCACCCGTTCTGTCACAAACACAATGTATTACCTCCATAGCTCTCTTGTAATCACCCAAGTGAAAAGCACAGTAACCAATCCACAGGTCTGCATGCTCCTCTCGCTCTCCAACATCACGCTGAAACTAGATGATCAGCTAATTCAGATGTGTTTTTTGGCATAACTTTTGGCATGGCATAGGTCTATTTTGGCTTTAAAAAATGGTAAGGTGTTGGAGACTTCAACGTGTGTGCTAGTGGATAACGTACTTCTAACAAAGTCTGTGCTCCCAGGTAGTCCCTTTGGTTCAGGTAGTCTTCCACTCGGGGTATCTTCTTGCCCTTGTTTTTCTTTTTCTTCTCGCTGACAGTGATGGGAGCTGCGCCTCCAACAGCTGGTTTCACTCGGGACAGAATCTGAGACATGAAAACGAGACATTGCAACTAGGTACCACTACGCATAGCTACTAGCTTAGCAATCACAAGCTGATTTCAAACTAATCAGAACACTTACCATGATGGGACATGTATTACTTTTCCATGTATATTAGGAGGGGTTTCACGAAGAGATTTTGAGATGCAATAATTAGCTACGTTTGTCTTGTTGGGCTAGTTTTAGCTCACCACCACCACTAGTTACAGTAGCTAGCTAGCGAAAGGTGTAGCTAGTGCAAGCTATGGTGTTAGCTGACAAACTTGTTGGCTAGCCCCATGTCAAACTGGTCTACTGTAGCTGGTTATCCTTAAAAAAAAAAGCATTTAACGTAAAGTGACGGACTACCTGTCTGATATACCAAACGTTAGCAGGCTAGGTCGCTGGGTAAACTAGCTAGTTAGCTATTGTAGCTACAAGGTAACTTGTTTAGTGGATTAGCAGCTATGTGGGTGTGAGCTACTGTTGCTAAGCAACCAATCACCAAGTAGCTATCTATTGTATTGAATACAATAGTGTTGGCGTTAGATCAAACCTACCCATAAATTTATATGAACTCACCCTCGTAATGCATTTTCTTAAAAGAAAATATTCTCCTCGTAAAAAACCCCACTAACACCTAGTGAATCAAAATTGCTCATGGTATTGCTGTCTTTGCCCCAGTGGCCTAATGGATAAGGCACTGGCCTCCTAAGCCAGGGATTGTGGGTTCGAGTCCCATCTGGGGTGGTTGTGTTTTCCCAGTTATATATATTGTCACATTTGATTAAATAATGTATTTAATTGAGCAATACAACATTAATATCTGCACCATCCCAGATCACTCCTAAATTAAATGGACAGACACGCAATAACAATTAACCAAGTTTATTGACTAATGCTCAGAGCACTGCTTTATTCTTGTGTGAAGGACAGCATTTACGGCCAATCAGAAGAGGCACCGCCCCACTCAGACGTCTGGGCAGTAGGGGCAGCAGACCAATCCTCAGTGGCGGTCTGGGCGCTCCAATCCTCTGTTGGACAAAAAAAGTGTTAGGCTAGCCACACTTGAAGATTAAGCCTGATTTGCACCTGCACCATTTTATTGCTCCCGATCAGTCAAAGCCTCCCCAATCTCAAACTGTAAATATTAAACGTGCCTTTACAGAACATGGAGGGGCAGTCAGAACATTCACTTAGAATCACCAACGTGACTTACCAGAGAACCCTTCAGTGGCAGCTGGTGCCTTCGCAGGGGCACCTGGAGAGACGATAAACCCGTCAGAACACGGACATGTTGCACAAACGGAAAAACATGGCAACCCAAACGCATGTTTCCTTAACATGGCTATAACGTCATGGTCAGGGGGCCTTACCCTCGCCAGCAGCAGGGAACGGCTGGATGGGCACAGAAGGGACCGGGACACCCTCGGACCAGTCGGCCACCTCGGGCTGGGCGAAGTCGGCCTGGGGAGCGGTCCACTCGCCCTGGAACTCCTCCTTCCCCACGGCCTTCTCAGCCGCAGCTTGCTCCTCCTTCTCAATCTGAAACCCGGACGAAGAAGAGGTCAGATTCTGGACTAAACTCAGGGATCCCACAACCTTGTATTTGACGCTCCTAAACGCAAGCATTTTCTATTTTTTTTTTGATTCATGGCAAATTGTACCATCACTGATTGAGATTGTACAGTACAAGATAAAGACTGCCACCTCACCCACCAGTGATGGCGTGCTCACTTTTCCCTTCTACGACAACTTACCCAGCCACTGACCAGGCAAGGCAAGTGCTTTTTTGAAGGGGAATGGGATCAAAGCTCCCCCTATTGATCAAAGCCCTTGTAAGGGCAGGCGTGTATGGTGAGTGTACGAGCGATGCACAGCGTAGTACATTGACGTTACCTCCTCAGGGTCCCTGTAGAAGTACAGGTCAGGCATAACCTCCCAGGGATGCTCCCTGGAGATGGTGCCCCTCATCCTCAGCACCTCCCTGGACAGCATCCACCACATCAGACCCACAGAGTGGTGACCCTGTAACAGACAACCAAAGGTTATCAATTGCCAAATCAAATCAACGAGTTCCGAGCCTTTGGAAGAAATTACTTTTGGTCTTTAAAAGGATGTAGGTATGAATGTGTTGCCAGGACAACTGCATGGTATACCACAGGACCAGCTAGACAATGCCATGCAGTGTGAGAATACTGGCCAAACCATGTGGCCCTAAAGAGAATGTGCCATGTCATGATAAATGTAGCTTTTGTCAGTGCAAGTAAACAGATTTAGTGAGCTGAAATGTTTCCCTGTAATTGACTACTGCCTGGAACTGGGATGGTACTTAAATTGAAGGAATTTAGGCTAGTGGAAAAGACGCATTCAAAACTCAATAAGCCCTCACGTCTTAGGAATAGCCATTTCCCATTGGTAAAAAAGAACCATGCTTCCAACTGACAGAAGTAGGTTATTCATGTGGCTCAGGTCACTATCAAACCCCAGTCATGGGGCATGGGCCCTCATGGTGTTAGCGAAAACCCGGCCAGGTCACTATGGCACACTTCCGACACTTGAACACCAACTGACCTTGGTGCCAAGTTTTAATAGAGTGCTTTTTTTCACAACACACATTCCAAAAGTAATGAGAAACATGACCCACACATTTGCACAACAGCCGACCCCCATCCAAACAGTTGTCTGAATCTGTACCTTGTTGTTGCAAGGGATGGCAATGTCCACGTATCTCAGCGGGGAGTCCGTGTTGCACAGGGCGATGGTGGGGATGTTGACGTAGGAAGCCTCCGTCAGAGGCTGGTGGTCCGCACGGGGGTCCGTGACGATCAGGAGGCGGGGCTCCCGGAAAGCCGCCTGAATCTGATTGGTGAAGGTACCAGGGGTGAAGCGGCCATGGAAGGTGGTGGAGCCAGTGGCCGAGGCAAACTTCAGCACAGCCCTCTGAAGACCAGGGATAAGGAGCAGGAGGTTAGGGGCCATGGTTGAGCACACCAACCATGCGGTTCTATCCATGGTCACAGGATCTACAAGCAGTCGGTCCCCTAACAGTTAGCTGTGCATTAATAGTTGGGTAATGTGGCTCAGGTCACTATCAAACCCCAGTCATGGGGCATGGGCCCTCATGGTGTTAGCGAAAACCCGGCCAGGTCACTATGGCACACTTCCGACACCTGAACACCAACTGACCTTGGTGCCAAGTTTTAATAGAGTGCTGTAAACCTATACAAATACTTAACCCGTAATGATTGGTTACCATTTTCACCGCAAACAAATTTAAAAGCGTGTATGCCACATGGAACCGTTTAATCACATCGTAAATGTCATTTATTGCTGCCGGTGAGGGTGGGCGGGGGATCAAGTACATACATCATACCTGTCCAGTGTTCCTGGAAGAGATGACACAAACGTCAGCTGGGTTCTCGATGGCCACGATGGCGCGGGCAGCCAGCAGCAGCTTCTCCCATGTCTTCTTCAGGTTGATGATGTACACGCCTGAGACAGAAGACACCAAATACTCAATTTTCTACAGACCCTTCAATAACAGACCCACAGCCAGTAATAAATGGCATGTTTACAAACTAGATCAGTTTCAGATGGAGCAGCAGAGAGCAAATGTTTGAGACCTAGGTTGGAAGTTTTCCAAGGATCATTGACATCAACTGGACGCATTTTTAAGTTTAGATCAAGAACTCACCGTCACACTTCCTCTTGTACACGTAGTGCTCCATCTGGAAGTCCATATTGGTACCTCCCAGATGCGTTCCTGCTGCCAGGAACTTGAGCACATCCTCCTCCTTCATCTGCAGCACATCCAGACCTCCGGACATCGTGACCACTTTCCCTAAGTTACGAGTTTAGTGGGAGAGCTGGAGGAGATAGAAACGCGGATGAGCATTACGTCTTTATGATGGAACATTAGCAACAGACTTAGCCAGACGTTTTTAATGTGGCTCAGGTCACTATCAAACGCCAGTCATGGGGCATGTGCCCTCATGGTGTTAGCGAAAACCCGGCCAGGTCACTATAGCACACTTCCGACACCACAACACCGATTGGCTTCAGTGTCAGGTTTTAATAGCGTGCTGTTCAAACCGCAGCTACACATTTTTTATTAAACGAGATGCTTTACATTCAGAAGAGGAAAGTATTCATAAATGCTAGCTCAAAATTACATTAAGTCCAGAAGCTAAGCTAGAGGTTTCTGGTTTAGCTAGGTTGGTAGCTAAGCTAGCCATCATTCTGCGTGGTTGATTTTCGGCCTATTTGACTAACGTGAAATTAGACTTAGTTAAGGCAGCTATATCACTAATACTAGCAGTTGCGGTACAAATGTTAATTGGGGTAAGTATCATAGTGGAATTGACTATTTCCGCTATTGTTTAAATAACAAAATTACAAATATTTCTCTCACCACGAGACAACGCCGTATGGAGTTCTGTACCTTACGGTAAAAGAGGGCGGTCAAAGGAAATGACGTCCCTTTTATACTGTAATATCCTCCAATCGCTTCTCATTTCCTCTTTCGTAAATTACTTTGAGGTAAAAGCAGTTTAAAAAATAGTCACTAGATGGCAAACAAGTAGTTAGAGTTTAGGCATGATAAAATCGACGGCACGGGAACTGTCACAAATGTCCCTTTTGTTCCAATTTCAGACTTCTTCTCGCTAGACCACGATTAAAAGGCTACAGACTTGACATTTAAAACAGTTTGACCACTTGGGATGCAGTTTGTACTGGCTACTCTGTATTAAGGACATAATACCACATAGGATCCATAAACTGTTCATTCATGATGTCATCCATAGAGATGCAAATATGTTCCTACATTTGAATAGTAGTGATAAAAGGGATTTTAGAAATCCTGCACTGCCCTTAGAATTGTATCAATGCTTTCTACAAGGAGAGGATTAGTTCCAAGCTACCTAAGATATGAGACACATTCCGGAGAGAGCGACAGAGAATAGAGGGAAAGCAGGGAGTCTCAACCATACAATCTGAAACCCCATTAAAATGAGTCAAAGTCTACTGATAACACCTTACTTTGATATGTTATCTCAGTTTTCAGCCAGTTAGAGCCTCTCTTACTCTCTCTCTTGCTCTGTGCAACAGTTTCCTTGTCATGGATTGACAGAAGCCTATGCGATACATTTCTATGTCAAAATATACTGTCTGGCATTGACATTCATCTAGTTTGACTGCAGTAAGGTAAAACTGTCAGAAGTTAAAAGTATTATCTGAAGTCACAGAAAAAAGACACTACCAATTGTTTTACGGTTTTACTTTGACAGATATGACGTGGGATTAAACTGCATATATAATCCGTGCCCCTGAGTGATCAGACTGACAGGTTGTCTGACCCTATGACTGGCTTTGTCCATGTCAGCATGGGCCCCTCAGTGACCCAGTCAATGCCGGGGTCTGTTCCAGGCATGCTCTACATTCACAGTCAGCTCTGGGGCTGTCCAGAGAGATGCCCGTCTCACCACGGTGACGTGAGGACCACTGTGTTTCGAGCACAGGGGATTCAGCTGTCACTTTGTGTTTAGGCAACATTAAGGTGATGTGTGCAGGAAAGAGAAATGTAGTTTGAAACCTCAAAACACTTTTAACCCTTGTGTTATCTTCGGGTCATTCTGACCCATCAGTCATTGTGACCCACCTTCGTATTGCGACAAATTTACCTCATACAAAAACCAAGTGAAGCATTTTCTTTTAACTGTCGGGCTGTCTCAGACCCCCCACATTGGAATGGTTAAAAGAAAATTATTTTTATTTGTTTTTGTATTGGGTAAAATGGGGTAAACACAACGATGGTTCGTTATGAACCTTTGGGTCATGTGACCCGAAGGCAGCACGAGGGTTAAGACTTCCCTTGACAGACACTCCAGCTAACCGAAACCCTACATAGCCTATTGTCAAGATTAAAGATGAGAACAGCTGTACATTTTTCTTTAAAAAAAAGGAAAATTTATTCACATAAACAGGCACAGTGTTGGTCTGAGCAACCACAAGCACGGACAAAATATCTCCAATACCAATGACCAAATATAGTCACAATATCACATGTAGGACAATACTGATGGCTGCTAATAATTGTTATCAGCAAGGCAAACATGTACACGTCTCCAGTTACGGCACACAGCACAGTTTGGTAAGAAGTTTGTGTTACAATACTGCAAAAAAAGACACCAGGGCTGTTGGAAACTTCTAAAACAGACAAGCACTCCACCCCTCACACCCAGTGCATGTGCGTCTATTGCTAAAGTGCGTTTCCACTCCCATTCGAGAGTTCTATCCAGGACTTGCAGTCAAAAGGGTATTGTATCTAACCAGCATCCTTAACTAACACCAGCTTGTATGAGTGAGTGAAAATCAAAAAAAAATTAAAAACTCCACAAAGTTACTTGTGGAATTGTATTGGCAAACAGATTTGAAGTCATGAACCCTCTCCAACCCAAAACAACTCTTATCCATGAAGCGCTAGTTTCTGAGAAGCCATGTCCACATTTCCAGTTCCTAGATCTTTTCAAAGCAGACAAATGTGTATAAAACAATAGCTTATTTGAAGTCATCACATTTCTTCGACATCCGATGTGATCAAGTTAAAAAGATATGGGTTCAGTCTGTTGCAATTAAAGTATTGTCGATGCTGAAATGAGTATTTACATTAACTACAAAAGGCAGAACAATTACACAGCTGTCCAACATCGACATGGATTCTTCCACTCACATTAGTCGCCTGTTCAACATTCATGCTGAGATGCCTCTGCAGGTTTGCTGTGATGGCAACATGCTTTATTATTTATCTAAACCTATCCCAGAATGTCTTCGATTTGCATTTCTAGATTAGACTGCCTATCTTTTCTAGAAATGAAAGCACATTGGGCTTTACAACTGCACCTTTAGTGTGTAGAATTTACTACCGTAAGGTTGATATGAGGCCAGTTTAGCTTAGCATAGTTGTGTAATGATGGCTCTACTGTGGCCTTCAGTCACAACACACTGCACTGTGCGTCATATTGATTGTCCAAGCTTAAAGATAAGTTGTTTATCAGCAGGTCAATAAATAAATCCTTTAATTAGCTGACAAGTCACTACACTTGGTGTGCTCATCGTGTGTAGTCAGCTGACCGCTCGCTGAGGTAACTTAATGAGTCGCCTTGTTGTTTCGGCTGTTTCTCAACGCCACCTGGTTACGGTTAGGCTATCAACACACTGGCAATGCCAGTGACAGGGTCTTCAGTGATTTATGCCGTACTCAGACGTCTGAGTACCACAGAGGTCAGAGAGAGAGATAGGAGTGAGAGAGAGAGGGAGAGAGAGATAGGAGTGAGAGAGATTGGAGATAGGAGAGATAGGGAGAGAGATAGATAAGAGACAGATAAGAGAGACAGGAGTGAGAGATAGGAGTGAGAGATATGAGGGAGACATATGAGTGAGACATATGAGTGATACACAGGAGTGAGAGATAGGAGTGAGAGATAGGAGTGAGAGATAGGAGTGAGAGATATGAGGGAGACATATGAGTGAGACACATGAGTGAGACATATGAGTGATACACAGGAGTGAGATATATTAGTGAGACATAGGAGTGAGAGAGGGGGGGGGGGTCAGTTGACTTCACAGCAGAAGGGGAATGTCACTTAAGGTCTGTGTTGACACAAGTGCGAGGGTTCACATCAAACATCCACACTCACACAAGTACGGACGCACACTTAAAAACACACGCCGACCATGTCCATCGAGAGTCCGTTCACCTTTTCCTGCCATCTATCGGGAGCGTTTCAGAAGTCCCTTAGTCTCTCAGAGAGAGAGAGAGAAAAAAAAAGAAAGGTTTCACCTACACCTCCCTCCCCTCCCTACATCCTCATGCACAGGATATTAAGTGAACCACGGCCCCTCCATCAGTTCACGTTCTGGCTCTACTTGTTCCTCCTCTTCCTCCCCCTCCTCTTCCTCAGGACTTGAGGCCCATGCGCGCCATCAGCTGCTCGTAGACGGTCCACGCCATGGCGGCCATCAGCGTCCGCCTCAGAGAGCGAGGCACCGCCCCCCGGAAGAACCCTTTCAGGCCTTTCTCCTGCGGAAGAGAGGAAAGAGCGAGGAGAGAGAGAGATGGTGAGTAGCTAGCTAGCCTTTCAGAAGTGGCTTTACGAGTAGTGTCAATGAGTGAGCTGGCAGAATACTGGTTTATAGTAGTGAATCAATGGGATTAGAACACGGTGTGACCACCCTCCATGACATGGGTGTGGAAAATCCTTTTAGTGCTAGACTGATGACCCAACGGAGTCGCAAGAAGCGCTATTGGAAGTTCTTCCTGCCAGTGGCCATTAGATTAGATTATAATACCTCACAGAGGGCTGTAACAAACAGTCCTGGTGAGAACACCCTTGAGGTCGCAGTCACTTTGACCTTCACTCGACCTCGACCGGACAACTCTGACACTTATTGACTTATCTAACTGGGTTTATACTGTATTCGTGCTGTTCTGTGCTGAAGGACAGTCCTGCCTTCATTAAAGATTTTGAATTATGTATGCCGGCATACTCATCTGTGCCAGAATGTTGGTTAATATTTTGTAGTGCGTATAGTTCTTGTCTTTTAACAGATTTTGTTACTTGTGTGTAACTTATTTGGAGCCTCTGCTGTACTGCCACAATAAAGTTTCCCTTTTTTAAATTGATCTCTCTTCCCTTCCATCCATCCAGTGTTTCACCGGCCCACCCACAAGGTCTTACCGTGTAGATGTAGCGAATGGCGTCTCTGGTGGTCCAGTGGGCGTGGCTGACCTGGATGTGCGTCTTGACCACGTCGGCGGGCTGGGTGACCAGGGAGGCCAGGACCCCGGCCACCACCCCGCAGCCAAAGTTCACCAGGGGGGCGTAGGGCGCGGAGCTCACCTCTGACACGGGAGGCAGGAGAAGGTTTGACATGGATGAATGTATGAATGCATGAATGAACTGGCCGAGCTCACCTCCAGAGGTATAACACGGGAATAAACCTGCTAAAGGCTAATACTGTGTAAGTGTTGCTAGTGGTCTATAATGTTGACCACAACGATATACAGACAACTACAAATACCTTGTGGTCCTTTGCACTGAGTCACTGTGAATGTGCCTTGATTATCTTAGCCCTGTTTGCACATTGCTTTTGCTTTTGCATAAAAGCGTCTGCGAAATGAATAAATGTATAGAGGAGCTCATATAAATCACTCATGCACGCACACACACACTTTACCCTGGGGCAGGGACTTCCTTTAACACACATCCGACCCACAGAGGCTGACAAAGGCTAATACTGTATCAGTGTTAACGTTTCTCCACAACGGTGCATAGACAACTACAAATACCTTGTGGTCCTTTGCACTAGGTCACTGTAAATGTGCCTTGATTATCTTAGCCCTGTTAGCACATTGCTTTGCATATAAGCGTCTGCAAAATGAATAAATGTACAGAAGAGCTCATACAGGCACACTCACGCACACACACGCTCTCTCTCACTCTCTCTCACACACACACACACACACACACACACACACACACACACACACACACACACACACACACACACACACACACACACACACACATCTTACCCTGGGGCAGGGACTTCTTGGCCTGGCTGTAGAACATGACGTAGATGCCGGAGAAGGGAGCGTCCCTGAGCAGGGTGGCCGTGAGGCCGGAGAACAGAGCCCTGGGGCCCTCCGTCTCACACACACTCCTCAGGGCTCCCGCCACGCTCACGTAGTTGTACCGGCCGCTCTGGAACACACACACACACACATAGAAACGCTACTGCTTCCACCCTTCAGCCCAGTCCTGTCTGTCCTGTCCTGTCTGTCCTGTCCTGTCTGGGTCAGCTACTGACCAGGCTGGTCTGTACCTCCTCCACCTCCCTTCTGTGTGAGGCGAGGTTGTTGCGAGGCAGTGAGAGAGCGCTCCTTCCTCCCTGCCGCTCTTTGTACGTCTATCCACGCATGGACACGTAGGAAATGGGATTTGTCCGTTGTTCTCCCTTTTTACACTTCCTCCATCTTACTGTCATGGTTGTGGGAGGGGGATAGCCTTCTCTCTCTCCCTCTCTCCCTCTCTCCCTCTCTCCCTCTCTCCCTCTCTCCCTCTCTCCCTCCCTCCCTCCCTCCCTCTCTTTTATTCTGACCATCCCCGCCAGCCTGTCTGGTTCTCAAGGGGCCCCTCCCCTCTTCAAACCTCACAGTGGAAGTGCCCACATCCCTCCACCCCTCCATCCCTCCTCATCCCTCCCCCCTCCTTGTGGCGAGCCTCACCTCGAAGCGGGTCTTGATGACGGTGACGGGCAGCATGCAGACGCCGGCCACGGCGCGCGCCCCGGCCCCCAGCAGCACGGCCTGGCCGGCGTTGGGCGCCCGCTCCAGGAAGAAGTGCTGCTTCAGGGAGTAGAAGGTGCTGAAGTAGATGCCCACCCCGGGGATGCAGCGCACAAACGACTGGAGGGGGAGAGGGGCAAGAGTGGAGGGGGAGAGAGGAGGGGTAAGAGGGGAGGGGGGAGAGAGGAGGGGTAAGAGGGGAGGGGGGAGAGAGGAGGGGTAAGAGGGGAGGGGGGAGAGAGGAGGGGGGAGAGAGGAGGGGTAAGAGGGGAGGGGGGAGAGAGGAGGGGTAAGAGGGGAGGGGGGAGAGAGGAGGGGTAAGAGGGGAGGGGGGAGAGAGGAGGGGTAAGAGGGGGATGGGTAAGAGGGGAGGGGGGAGAGATGCGAGTCAGTCAAAGTCTTGTCAGTTACTTTGGAAGAGGACGGCAGAGGCAAGCTGAGAATCGTGTTTGGTTCTTACCAAGACATAACTTATATTAATAGCTACACATCATGGCATCCTTTTTTGTTGCAATATATTATAATCTCGAAATAAGTAAATACCCAAAGTGGGAATGAATTGCCATTGCGGATGACTGAAGATAAACACACAAACACACACACACTCACCGGTGACACTCCCTTCCACAGACCGAGGAAGTTCTCTGTCCGGATGACGTTGATAAACACAGTCATCATCCCAACCTTTGGTGCTCTGAGGGGCAGACGTGTGTCAGGTCAGAAACACACACACACACACACACAGTACAAACCAGAACTGGAGGCTATGAGTGGATGAGGGAGAAGGGGCGTCCCTAAGTTGAAACACTTGAAAATCAGACTTAGGAGAAGAACCTGTCCAATAACCCACTCAGAGAAGCAACCAGACCTGTTTCTGTTAGGATTGCACCTGTGGAGTGCTATCTAGGGATGGGAAATGTTGTTTTGCTCTGGCTGTCGACTCAACCACAGAGTAATTGCTCTGTCTCCCAGCATGTCTAATTACATGGTGGTGCGTCTAATTGCCCTATGTAGGTCAAAAGAGGATATTCAGAGTGGTCCTAAAGTGTGTGTGTGTGTGTGTGTGTGTGTGTGGGGGGGGGGGGGGGGGGGGGATGGGGTGGTCACACGTACCCCGGGTGCATGGTGTTCTGCAGTGTCTGCAGGCGGGTCTTCACCAGGTCCAGAGGCTGGAACAGCAGGGTGGAGCAGGTGCCACTGAGGGAGCCACACATGAAGGCTTTGAGAGCCGGGTGAGCCTGGGAGCAAGGAGACGTAGGGGAGAGAGAGAGAGAGAGAGGGGAATGGAGAGACAAAGAGAGAGAGAGAGGGAGATGGCAATGGAGAGACAAAGAGAGAGAGAGAGAGGGAGATGGCAATGGAGAGACAAAGAGAGAGAGAGAGAGAGAGAGAGAGAGGGAGATGGGAATGGAGAGAGAGAGAGAGAGATGGGAATGGAGAGAGAGAGAGAGAGAGAGAGAGAGAGAGAGAGAGAGAGAGAGAGAGAGAGAGAGAGAGAGAGAGAGAGAGAGAGAGAGAGAGAGAGAGAGAGAGTGGGGAAGAAAATGTAGGATTAGAACCACTTAACATGGTTCGCATGTGAAACATTTCACGAGGCGTGGAAAACGTGTTTGTTTACCACAACACGTGGTAGGGGAACAGAGGATAAACAAAAACAACATTCAGATAAACAACAACACCAGTTTATACAAAAGCCTCCACACAGCATGGCGCTGAGGGAGGGGGGGGGACACACAACATGGATGCATGCTGCCCAGTGTGCAGCATGCATCCGGAGATGCGACGGGGGGGATGAGGCGGGCGGGCGCCCACACGGCGGGGATGATGCAGATGTGCAGAGACAGTCGACACACACGCCCACAGAGGAGCTGTCACGGCAAATCACACGGAGACCCTGTGTTATCATTATTCACACGCCTGACGGGACTTCCACGGGGCAGAGGGGGGGGGGGACACAGACCGGGGACAAACAGACAGGTGCTAATAATAAACATGGGGGGACGACACACGGGGACACTGGAGAGACACATAGAGACACACTTTTCAGGCAAAAAGAGAGATACTGTTAAGACTTGGACACAGACCAATACAAAAACACAGTGATATCGCAAACTGCGTTGATGGAAAAAGATAGATAAAGACCCTAACCTTAGTCTAAGTCTAGGAGTGACGCTGGACAACCCAAATGTACTTTCACTTGCCAATGACACAGGTGTGCACGCGTGCACACAAAACACACACAGTAAATGGCTAACTGCCCCTACCTTTCCCAGGATGCTGGGGGGTCTGGCTTGAGAATCCTTTTTCTCCTGCATCTCTGCCTCTTTCACCCCTCTCTCCCTCTCTCTCTGCTGCTGCTGCTGCTGCTACAAACAGCACATTACAGAATAAGCCTCCATCCTTCGATCTTTCTAGTCTCTCTTTTTCTGAAAACCACACTGACTGGCTTCCTTTTTCCTTTCTCCTCCCTCCAACCCCCCCCCCCCCCCCCCCACCACCACCCCCTGCCAGACTACAGCAGTTTAATCCAGAGGCTTCTATAGGATTCTATCCCGCTCTTCTCAGCGGCACCTTCCGCGTGCACATTCCACACACACACACACACACACAACCCCCGTAACGCACTACTGCTCTCCCCTCTCTCTCTCTCCTCTCGCTCCTGCACTGAAACGCTTTCTGCCAAATCGCGTCTTGGTGAAATGCCATGAGTCATGCAGTGGCTGTGCGTGCGTGTTTGGTGCGTGTGTGTGCGTTTGGCGGGTTTGTGTGTTTCCTGTGCGTGTGAGAGAGAGAAGGGGGAGGACATGAATGTGGGTCACTACAGTATGGCGATAGGAGCATGTTTATGGATGTCCTATTGTTGCACCCTGCACTCACACATTTACATTTAGTCATTTATCAGACGCTCTTATCCAGAGCGACTTACACTAACTACAGGGACATTACCCCCGAGGCAAGTAGGGTGAAGTGCCTTGCCCAAGGACACAACGTAATTATGCACGGCCAGGAATCGAACCAGCAACCTTCTGATTACTAGCCCGATTCCCTAACCGCTCAGCCACCTGACTCACACGATATCCTCTGTACAACATACACCTTATACGGACAGGTATGTGGTCATTACGTCACGCCCAGCGTCCCAGAACACGCGGCTTTCGCGGGGGCGACGAGGTCGTCTGGGCCCTCGTCTCAAAACACACGCTTCTCCCTCGCTCCCTGTCTTCATTGTGCCTACCAGACCCGGCCCACCTTTCAAAAGGATGCCATGGCAACCAATAATGACGACCAGTGGAGGGGAATAATATAGGGTTGGCCTAACCGGTTTCAGAGGATTGAAGGCAGCCCGACATCTGCATGTGCTTCAGTTAATTGCTCTGTCCTTGTTGTGTCATACATGTTTGGCTTGATAATGAAGCTAATGGCAGTTGGTCGGTTAGGTTAGATAGCCTAGACATTTAAAGTAGTACAGAGGGTTCATTTAAAAGCTTATCTGGACAGAAAAGAACAAAGGCCACAAGAACAAAGTCCAAAAGTACAGAGATTAACTATTTTTAGTATAATTTTATCATATTTGAGAGCAGAGCAGTTTGTAAGGAGTCAACAGGAGGATGTGGAATGGCCACTGTAGACTCCAAAAAAACATAGGGAAGATTAGAAAAATTATGCCTTTACCATTGCCAACTCCATCTTTGACAGTGACGTGGTGGATGAATCCTGCAGGTGCGTTGTCGACCGCTGCGCCTGCTTTTCCCCTGCCGTCTTGATATCGTGCAGTACAGCAGCCAACCGACTAGTTTTAAGTCAGGAAAAATTGCATAACATTTACAAAAAGGTGCCCAACAATGGTCCAATATTTTGAAACATAAAGCCCTTGGAGTTCTACCATGCCCATGTAAATCTGGACACGCCACAGATTTTCATTAACAAACGTAGCAATTCAGTGGCTGGCAGACTTGTTACAATGGCACCCAAGGTTGCAACAGCGTGTATCCTTCTTAGATGGCAGCACCATCTATCTACATTTGTTCTGATCCTGTCATGCCTTGTGACTGGGGTGTGCACACAACGCGACAACAATTTAGATGCAGGCACTGTGCCGGGTGAACGTTACCTGGCTAGGTGCTGCTAAGGACCAATGATGATGATCTCTTGATTAGGCTCCAGGAAAGTCATACTGACAGTGTTAAGTCTGCACTAGTGGAGGTGCGAGGTAAGATGTCAGTTAAAAAAAATGTTAGGTAAAAACACGACACACGAGAAAACAGTTATCCAGTCTAGCTAGCCAAAACCGGCTGTCACAACTAAGCAAGCTACTAACTAGCTAGCCTAACGTTACTAGCTTCTTGCGTGTAGCACTGTTGGCTAGACAGCGTACGCTAACCTGCTTGTTTACAGTAGCTTGTCCTCAAAAGTTCTGTTCACGACCCTAGTGACAAAATGTTACGTTTACAATTAAGAGTATTTATGCATCTGCTCGCTGTCAATACCCTGTCCCTTTCAAGCTAGCCTAAAGTTAGAGGCTAATGTCAAACCTCCACTGCGTAGGTACGTGAGCAAAGTTCGGGGATATCTACGTTGCTCACAAGCTCCTCCCTACCATTTCCACACCAGTCTCGGGCAACGCTACAACCGGTTGTGAACCGGTTTTATCTTGCTTCGCTCTGCAAAACGTTGAGAGCTGCCGAGATCAAACTCCACAGAACCCTCTGGTGGTGTTATATAGCAGTGTGTGAACTTACAGGCTAAGATGGTTCAGGAAAAAGCAACCTAACATCGCCTTAAGGCATAATAAAGATAAGACTCACTGTATTGTAACAATAATGTATAGTCCATTTATTTATATTGTAAATACACATCTTCATTTTGTCACCCAATAAAAATGGTAAAGACCACGAAACAGAAGTTAAGCACATGAGTATTTATTCTGATAGAAAATAGGTACTTATTTATTCACCAATCATGTCAAGCAAGGATCAAAGATTAAAGTGTGTACTACCCACCACCTCAACGTTATCATGGCAACATCTATGAATACAAAACCTAAACAAATGAGCTCCCCGTACCGTTTTAAATGATCCCCACCGTTTTGAATAATATAAGTTTTAAGGCTAAATAGTTTCAGTAGTCAGACCATTAGACTGTAAAGTGCAGTCACAAGTTTTCAAACAGTATATCTATGCCAGTTCTTGTGAGAAGTACAGTTTTGTTTCAACAATGGAGGTATTGTGCATGCAGAAACTAAAGAGGGAAAATGCAAACATGCAATATCATCTCATTTTAAATAAGCCATAGGCTACTGCTTTAGACTAGTACCTCAATTACCCCCCAAAAGCCCACAATGATATGAAAAACATCACATGCCCAATCCTTATCTCAGATGTCATAATGTACAGGACTAGAAACAGCTAGAGAATATATGAAATGAAAGTTGTTTTCTAAAATTAATCTCTTATATTGAAGCAGCATAGTAGAAAAATATTTCTAGAAAAAAGTTACGTTAGGAAAGCCTCTTTAAAAAAAGATGCACATTCGAAAACATCATTTGGCCCAGCATATCGAGTTTCATATAGTATTGCTTTAGAATTGGAGGATTATGCCAATCAGGTCCAGTATGAGCTAAATGAAATATTTCTGTGGAACCTGAAATAACCAAAATCTCTTTCTGGACTGAGTAAATTTTGTATGTCGGGATTTTGTCCACAACCTTTCACTCCGGTGTGGGCTCAGACGCCTCACTCTGGAGCTCAGACTCCTCGTCACTTTCCAGGCCTGAGCGATTGATAACTCGGCGCATGTTGAAAGGCACGTCTCCCCGCCTGAAAGAAATGGTGATTGAAAAGAAAAAAAAAAGAAGTAAAGTACTACAAATGTAATGCCCAGTCATGTTGTAGGGATAGAGAACGATTGCCTTCTTGGGGGGGGGGGGGGGGGAACCCTTTATTCAACAAGCGTCACCGTCATCCTCAGAACCATTATCGCTAACAAGACTATAAAAAGACTAACTGCTGATCAATCCCTCTACAGCGTTACCTGTAGGGGTGAGAGAAAGAGAGGGAGAGGGTCAAACCAGCCAACGTACCTGAGCTTGCTCTTCAAGGTGCTGACCTCTCGGTTCATGGAGTCTGCAGTCTCTGTGACGTCCTCCAGCTCTCTCTGCATCTTCCTGCGGGAGGCATTGGCCCGGGTCACTTCCTCCTCGGATTCCTCCAGCTGCCTCTTCAACTGACGCATACGGATGTTCAGTTTCTCCGCCTGTGAAGCGTGGATGGAAAGCCAGTCAGCGGTTATGTCAACACAATAAAGCCGTATTATGCCATTCTTCACCTTTTCTCCACAGAAATACTATTAAACTACAAAAAAAAGCAGAATGCAGTTGAACTATATTGGGTGTTGAGGCCCACCTGGTCTTTGAATTGGTCGCTGTTGCGTCTCTCGTCATCCACCTGCAGCACAACCTCCTTCAGCTTCTTCTCCGTGCGCCTGGTCTGTCTTGTGGCCTGCTGACGTTCTCTGATAAGGTGGTGAGCAGAGGTCATGGTTAAGTTCTGAGACAATTGTCATTTTTTTCCCCACAGACCGTTTCTTACCAGCACAACGGTCATGTATGGGATGGTGTTCTCCTTAAACATTTACAAAACATCCTCAAACTAATAAAACAAGTGGAAGACATTTTTAAAAGCAAACCCATTAAAAAACGACCACCACTTAAGACGATGGCTCGCAAAAATCCACGTATCCACACCTTGCAGCAAACAAGCGACGCCAAGACAAAAGACGCCACAAGCAAGATGCCCAAACAGAGTTCCTACTTTGTCTCGATGTCCAACTGCTCCTCCAGCTGGGCGATCTTGGCCTCCAGGGCGGCGATGGAGGACTTGTACTTGCTCTTGATGGTGCTCTCCAGCTCCTGCAGCTTCAGCTTCAGCTCCTTGTTCTGGCGCTCCAGCTGGGAGCGGGTGCCCTCCAGGTTCTGACTGGTACTGCGCTCCGCCGCCAGCTCTGCAGTGACCTGGTCGCACTGTTGCAGAGAGGAGAGGAAAAAAAAAAAAAATTGACGGCGAAGATTGACAAGTGATATGCCACACAGTAACAAGCCTGTGGAAACATGAAGCCCTGCACATTGAGCTTCTTCCTATGGAGGCAGAACTATGGTCCGTCTTCATTTTCTAGGTGTGCAATTATTAAACTGGGTTACGATACGTAACAGAACCAACCACCCAACCCAAGAACACGTTACCTGTAGAGTGCTCCTCCTCAAGCGGTCGTTGACCATGTCGGTGTTGAGGTGTTCCTCCTCCAGATCCTCCTCCAGCTGGGCGATACGAGCCTCCAGCTTCCTCTTCTCGTCCGCAATCAGGGAGCTGGGAGAGCAAAAGGACAAGACGCATTTAGTCATGGCCAAAAGCAGCAGCTTTAATATCCATCCCTATGGGAGTTAAGTCTTCATTTTTTTTGGGGGGGGGGGGCGTGTGGGATCGTTACTTCTTGGAGGCATGGCTGTTGATTTCGTCCTGCAGCTCGTCTCTCTCGCTCTGGGCCTGTCGCTTCATCCTTTCTGATGTGGCCAGGTCCTGTTGGGGGAGGGGGCGCGTGCGAGGAGAGGCATGAAACGAGGTACGAAAACGTAGGACAGGCAGATGGTTTTACAGAGGCAGGTGAGCGAATCGTACCTCGTGGAGCTGCATGGCATCAGCCTCCATGGACTTGACCTTCTTCTCGTTCTCCTTGGCCTCGTTTAGGGCCTCCTCCCTCGACAGACGCAACTCTTCCAGCTCCCTCATCAGATCCTTCATGTGGGCCTGGGGGGGGGGGGGTCTTAAGTTAGCCTACATACTATAAATTAACCGTTGTATTTCGACAGGAGAAAGAATATGCTACACAGTGGTCTGTCTGTATAGAATGTCTGCCCACGCCCCCCCGCCCTGATTGTTAATGTGTGTTAATAGCGAGTATGTGTGTCATATCAAAATGTACGTTACCTGGTGTTTCTTGAGCTGTTTGAGGGCTTCGTCGCGACCCTTATTAGCCATGTCTATCTGAGCTTCCAGCTCTGCCAAGTCCAGCTCCAGCTTCTTCTTAGACGACAGGGCCAGACTCCTCTGCCTGCGCTCATCCTCCAACTCCACCTCCATCTCTCGCACCTGGAGAGAAAGACGTTTGGAGATTCAAGGAAGCTGCCAAATGCTCTGGGCATTGTGCATCGTGTAGAGGGCGGATTCCTCTTTGGAGCAATAGGCGCAATTCCTTCCTGCCCTCTAGGCAGATGGGAAGTCTGCTGCACCTGCTTGACCAGCTGCTTCCTCTTCTCCTCTCCCTGCTCGTCCCGGGCTTGCAGGTCCCTGTCGAACTGGGCCTTCATGGCCTGCATGTTGACCTCCAGGCGCAGCTTGGCGTCCTCCGTGGCCTGCAGCTCGTCCTCCAGCTCCTCCAGCTGCACCCGCATCTCCTCCAGCTGCTGGTCCATCCCTCGCTTCGACTTCTCCAGCTCGTGGACCTGTCGAGAGAAGCGAGAAGAAATTTGAAACCGTTTCCGAACCCCTTTTATTCCAAACGGGAAGGTAAATGTGGAAAGCCATCCCCGATGAGTCCCTTAGGAACACGGCGATCTTACGCTCTTGCCGACGTCGTCCTTGGAGGAGACGAGATCTTCCATCTCGGCCTTGAGGAGCTTGTTTGCGCGGTCGATATCGGCCTTCATGTCAGTCATGGTCTCCAGCTCGCGGGCTAGAGTCAGGGCCCGGGTGTCCTTCTCCCTGGCCTCGGCCTCCGCCCGGTCACGCTCCTCAGCGTACTTGGTGGAGATGGTCTTCTCCTCAGCCAGCATCTACATAGGGGAAAGCCCTGGGTCATTAACGTCGCAAATCGAGACAAAACAATTGAATTAACGGCTTGAATTTCCATTCCGTTTGCCATCGAAACGCCTCTCGCTCCTTTACCTGGTCGAACTTCTTCTGCTTCTTCTCCAGGTTGTTGACGATCTGCCTGAGGTGGTCGTGGTCCACCATCATGTCGTCCAGCTCCTGCTGCAGACGGGTCTTGGTCTTGTCCAGCTTGTCGTAGGCAGAGCTCTTCTCCTCCAGCTGCTGCAGCATCCCATCCATCTCCCTCTGCAGCTTCTTCTTGCTCTCCTCCGCCCCCTCCAGGGACAAAGCCTCATGATCCACCTTCTTCTTCATGTCAGCCAGCTGACGGTATTATGGAAGGGGGGATTGGGGTTCAAGGACAGTGTTAGAAAAGATACTGTAAGTGAAAGAACGTAGTTATTTTACAGCACCATACTGGATTGATATGTGATATATATATATATAGGAATGTTTATGCCCATACATATAGTATATCTAACACCAATAGTTCAGCCAGTGGTCCAACTATATTATTCCAATCTAACCCCAGTGGTATGTTTCACTATTGTTATACATGGGGGATGTGTCACTGAGCACAGAGAGTTAGGAGTCTTGGCATAGGAGCACCTACCTGAGCTTGGAGGGTGAAGACCTGCTTTTCCATGTTCTTCTTGGCCTCCTCCTCCTCCTCCAGCAGGTCCCGGAGGTTGTGCTGGTCGTCCTCCATCTGCCTCAGGCGGGTGGAGAAGGAGAGCTTCTGGCGGGTCTCCTCCTGGAGCAACTCCTGCAAGCGGCCAGAGGGGAGGGGTGGTTACAAGCGAATCATCATGGGGTCAGAGAGGTAGGGGTGTGGGTGTGTGCGTGTACTGACTTCAATGGCCATACCTGTACGTCCTGCAACTGAGACTCCACAGCGGAGCAGTCTTTGGAGGCCTTGATGGACTTGCCTTCAACTGCGCTCAACATGCTGTTGGAGTTGTCCAACTCCAGCTACACACGGAACAGAGAGCAAGGATGAGGACAACCCATCAACAATCCCGCCCCTTAAAAATCTAAACGTTTACCGTGGCTACCAAGAACAGGTCACGGCCCCGCCATTTACTATATAGAAACGGACTATAGCCAAGTTGTAAACCCTTAACACACGGAGGGACGCAGTCTGGATGTACCTGCGGCAGAGGCAAAGCCATCGGTCCCGTACCTGCAGTTTTGTCACTTTGTCGGCCAGATCGTGCCTCTGTCGTTCCGCCTCGCTGTGTTTGATCTGTAGCTCCTGCAGCTGGCTCTCCGCCTTCTTCTTGCGGTGCTCCAGCTCGCCCTTCCCCTGAAGCAGCGTCTGAACCTCGATGACCAGCTCGCTCTTCTCACTGTCCAGGGCCTGCTTGGCCTTGTCCACGGACGCCTTGTTCTGGAGGGAACAGGCGAAAATACCCAAGGTGAAGAGATTTAAAAAGTGTGAAACTTTACACTCGACTGAACGTTGTCCGTCTGTCCGTCCCCCCCCCAAAATGGAGTCTTTTCAGCACTGACCCTCTTGGCTTGCTCCAGTTGCTCGTTGAGCTCGTCGAAGGCCTGGTTGTGCTTGTGTCTCATTTCGGCCATCTGCTGCTCATGGACCTTGGCCTCGTCATCCAGAGCCTTCTTCATTTGGGTCACCTCAGACTCACGCTTGGTCCTGAAGTACAGAATAAAAAAATAAAAAAAAGAAGAGGTAGGAACAAGAGTTGAGAAGAAGCACTTTCTAAATCATGCAACAGCACCAGCCACCTATAACCCCCCCCCCCTCCTTACTTCAAACACAGTAAGTTGCCAACTCTGCCATTCCAGTACCTGAGCTCATGCTGTGCGGCGGTAGAGTCCAGTGTGTCCTCCAGCTCAGTCTTGAGGGCTTCCAGCTCCTCTCCGAGGTCTCTGCGGTGTTTCTCAGCCTTGGTCCTGGCCGCCCTCTCCAGCTCCAGGTCCTCCTGCAGCTCCGAGATCTGGGCCTCCAGCTCGCGAATCTTCTTCTGAGCCTGGTTCTTGGCCGCAGACTCCTCCTCGATCCTGGAAGAGTCGAGAATTAGTGCCAAATGTATGGATATTACAACGTGGCTTGTCAAACCAAACCCATATTGGTTAGAAGGAAACTATACTTTGCAGTGTTTCCCCTAGGTTTACAGCTTTGGTCGCCCGACCATGTAGAGACAAATGACATGCCGCCATGTAAATAAGTTAAATAACATAAGGCCATTTAGTTTGTTTAAATAAAAAATAAAGAGCAAGCTAGAGACCTGTTTTATAGGAAAGGTAACCTTAATTTTATGTATTTTTTTACAAAACTAACTTTACCTTCGGGGGGGGGGGGGGGGGGGGGGGCGGGGCGACCCCCTTATATAATGCTAGGGGAAACACTGCTTTGAGCATCACCAATGTTTTTGAGGCATCCTACATCCTGACGCGGTTTACCTGGACAGTGCTTTGAGCAGCTCCTCTTCCTTCTTGGCCAGTTGGGCACGGAGCTCAGCGATTTGGGCCTGCAGGTCAGCCATCTGGTCGTGCAGGTCGGTGGAGTCTCCCTCCAGCTTGCGCCTGTTCTTCTCCAGCTCCTGCCTCTGCTTCTCCTCCTTTCTCAGTCGGTCTGACGGAGGAGCAAACGTCAACGTTCAAACGTGGCTCACGGCACTTGCGTCCACGGTGGTCCAAGTATAGGGATGGAACATGGGTTGATGAGTGTCGCTTGGTCAGGACCAGTACTGGTGGCCTACGTACCCTCCAAGTCGGTGATCATGGCCTCGTGTTTGTTCTTGAGCTTCTGAAGGCTCTTGGACTTCTCCTCCTCCTCAGCCAGGTTGCTGGTTGACTCTAAGATTCTATCCTCCAGCAGCTTCTTCTCCTGTTCGACGTGACGTCGAGTACACAAGCATGAACGGAATATTCGATTCCAGCAAACGCGCACACAACTGGTCCTTGGTGGATAGACTTATTGATGACCTTGGACTTGAAGCAACTGACCTTGTTGAGTTTGTTGTTCTGGTCATCAAGAACCATCACATCCTCCTCGATCTTCTTCAGCTTGGCATCCGTGGTGACCTTCTCCAGCTGCAGCTTCTGCCTGGCCCCCTCCTCCTCATCCAGCTGCTGCTCGAGGTCCTGGAGAAAGAAAGGACGGAACGTTCTGGGCCTAGATCTCGTCTTGGATGGAGGATCTTGAGTGAAGAACATAAATCCTTGGCTGTGAACCCTAAATTGTAACCCCGCCTCAGAGCTGTGCTCCTCACCGTGATATTCTGCTGCATCTTCTTCCTCTCCGTCTGCAGCTGGGTGACCCGCTCCTCCTCTTCCTCCACGCGGGCCTCCAGGTCATGGAGGATGTCCTCCAGCTCCTGTTTGCGTGTGGCCAGACGTGAGCGCATCTCCTCGGCCTCGGCACACAGCTCAGTCTCGGCCTGAAGCTGCTCTTGCAGGGCCAGCTTCTCTGAATTCAGCTAGTGGGGGTTACGGAGCGAAAACTCAGTTAGTGGTTAGCCATCATGTTGCTATTTGGCCAGGGTGACATCTATGACTTTGCAGAAGTGGTTCGCCTGTACACTTCCGTCCACAAATGCGCCGATTCGTGTACTTGTCGTACCTGGTTCTGCTTGGTTTCAAACTCCCTGAGTATCTCCTCAGCCTGCAACTGCCTCTCCTTCACCTTCTCCAGCTCCTCCTCTTTGGCCAGCATCTCCTCTTCCTGCCTGGTCACCTGGAGCAGGGGCTTCACCTGGAGGGGGACAGGGCAGGGAAAGAGAAATGCTAAAAAAACAGGGGTCTTCCTAGCTTTCCTTTTCTTTAAACCGTGATTGGTTTGCTCTTTTCCTGGTCGGTTGAGGGCCTGAACTACTCAGTATCAAGTGAAGCCTAGTTCAAATGTAGGTTCCACAATATACAAAACAGAAAGGCCGGACGAATTTCCTACTTTTTGGACTTCCCTACCTTGGTGAAGAGTCTCCACCACTGCCAGTTCCTGAGTTTGAGGTAGGCAACACAGTTCCTCTGGATCACCTTCATGGCAGTCAACTGCTGCTGCCTCTTAGCAAAGGCTCTGAAGAAAAAGTGTGATTATGTGAATTTGACAAACGTTGGGTGTGGACCATTAATAAAAATTAAAAAAAAATACACCATAGCCCAATGTTCTCAGATGCCAAGTCTCCATACTTGCGAGCGACGTATCCCCTGCACCAGGACTGGAAGCCAATGATGACGTCGGTGATCTTCAGGTCCCTCTCCTCCTCCAGGTGAGCCAGCACGCCGGCCCTGAAGAATACTTTACTCTGGCCGACCCTGAACAAGTTGGAATCCAACTCCAGAGCCTTGATCTGAGAAAAGGAAGAGACACAAAAAGAAATGAGCCATAACGTTTTATACAAAAGGAAATTGGGAAGAGAATGGTTGGTTTTCCATCTTTGGTCTTACCATGAGCACACAAGCCTGCTTTCCATCCATGAATCCCTTAGGAATGGAATTTGGAGTGAGGATCTCATATCTGAAAAAAAAGGAATAAAAAAAAAAGATAAATATTTCATATGACAATTCAGTCCTATCAGATAATGTGATAAGTGAATAAATAAAATCAAGTCAAATTAGAGTTGGTCACCTTTGTCTGAACTCCTGGAAGACGACCCGGTTGGGGAAGCCCTGTCTGCAGATGCGGATCCCCTCCAGAACCCCGTTACACCTCAGCTGGTCCAGGACCAGGTGGGGCTCCAGCTTCCCAGCCTGGGTGGGGAGGAGAAGAATGACGTCACGGAACAAATACTGCATCAAGATATGCAGAGGCTACGGTATGTAGGGCAAAAGCTATCTAGATCAAGGCTATAACCAGATAACAAATGTTGCTCAAGCAGCGACGGATGACCTACGCCACGTAGTTTCACTCCTCGACGGTGGTGCCGCCTTTACCTTTTTCTCGTGGTTGGGGATGATGCAACGGACGAAGTTGGGGTTGGTGTTCCTGAGGGTGGTCATGAGGTTGGACAGCTGTTCCTTGTACAGCTGGCCCACCGTGCGGAACATGCCCTTCTTGGTCTTGAAGGCCCCGTGCATGGAGTCGGCCATACCCGCCACCTTATCCAGACCTACAATACGGTCCACTGAGGAGAACACACAAGTCCATGATGAGCTCCTGACATCAATATAAAAGACATGATAGTTGATAAACAAGAACTTAAGGCCGCATTTGTAGCTGTCCACGTCGATTCCAGGCCAATGCAGTTGCACAGACCTAGCACTAGGTGGCCTCACACCACAGCCCAAAGCCTTTTACAAGCAACCGTAGCAACGCAAACTTTCATTGTCTATCCAGTGCTTACTATCTCTCCAGAGATCGGACACAATCTTGTCTGAAGACTGGTTGAGCAGAGTGGCCACGTTGTCGTTCAGGGGGTCCATGTTCTTCATCAGCCACGCGTCTGCCTTGTAGTCCACCTGAGAAATAGGGCACCATACAAATGACGTCAAAACAGTTTTGGACCCAAATGTAGGTCAAGGTGGACGACACGCCTTCGTAAAGCAGGTGCTTACCTTTCCAGCGTAGTGCATGATGCAGAAGTCGGCGTCATCCTTGAGTTTCTTGGGCTTGAAGAACTTGGGGTTGTTGCCCAGCTCCAGCGCCACCTTTTCAACAAAGCTTTTGTCGGTGGCCTTGGGAAACCAGCACTCCTCGTCCAACAGGGCCAGCACTCCAGGAGGACCCGCCTGGAGAGAGAAGAAAAGAATTAAGAAGAAAAGCAACCGCGTTATTGCTCCTTTCGGATGGTACGTCAGTTTACATTTGACCTCAGAATTGTTGGGAGGACTTATACATGTTTCTCGATGAGGTCGATGCAGGGTTGCAGGTCCAGGCCGAAGTCGATGAAGCTCCACTCGATGCCCTCCCGCTGGTACTCCTCCTGCTCCAGGATGAACATGGTGTGGTTGAACAGCTGCTGGAGCTTCTCGTTGGTGTAGTTGATGCACAGCTGCTCAAACGAGTTCAGCTGTAGAGGAGAGAAGGTGCCCAGAGAGAAACGTCACTTAGGGGTAGAGAGGGTCACAGGCATATCAGAAACGGTGTGAAAAGCCCACGGTGACAATCCATGTTTCTATGTGGTTACTACAAAAAATTCATCTGTATTCTCATTCATCTGTATTCTCTACCTCAAAGATCTCGAAGCCAGCGATATCCAGGATGCCGATGAAGGAGGCCCCTTGTCTCTTGGTCTTGTCCAGGGCCTTGTTGATCCTCAAGACCAGCCAGCGGAACATCCTCTCGTAGGAGGCCTTGGCCAGGGCCTCCACTGCGAACTCCGCCTGCTCCTGGGTCTGGGCCTTCTGGACGTAGTCTCGGCCCACCTTGATCCTGGGGGACAGGATGGCCCGGGAGAAGTCTGTCACATTTATGCCCAGCAGGTGGCACACTTTCTGGGCAGCTGATGGGAGGGAGGGAGGGGAGAGGGTCAAGTTGGTGAACCAACGCAAGCTGAAGTGTGAGAGTTTAGCTGTTGCACAGATGTAAGTAAGTAAGTAAGACTTTATCTATATAGCACTTTTCATACAAGAATTGCAGCTCAAAGTGCTTTACATAAAATCAACAAAAACAATAATACAAGTGTTGATCTAAAACGTTTAACAAACCAAACTAGCCGCACACTATCTGCGGTCTCTCGAATCCATCTTAGATCCGAGCTGCCACTTGCAGTTTCTAATAGATGTGTTGCGTGTCTGTGGGTGCATTACCAGTGTCATCTGGCATGGAGGCCTGGTCAGAGTTCCGCTCTTTTTTGAAGCTCATGTTTCCCAACTGCAGCACAGCAGACACCACCTTGAACAAACCTGGACAGAGAAACAGGCGGTTCAACCCATCCAATTATTCATGTCACCAATAAGAACATAGATGGAACTAGTGGGTGTGGTCTTGGGTGACGCTGCCATACCTGTGGACTCCTCTTCGGGGATGCTCATGATCTTAAAGGCTTCCATGGTCTCCAGAAAGAGGTCGCGGTCCTGCTGACCAGGGATGGTCACGTTCCCGTTGGACAGGAAGCGGTACTTTTTGTAGTCCTCAAGACATAGCTCGGCTAGGTGAGAGAAGGAGACGGACAATCTAGACCCTGTTTCTACAGAAATGACTGGATGTCATTTGCGAAGCTCCTTTCCCAAACAAAAAAAATGCAGACGCCATATTTGGGAGATGTTTTCTTACAGCGTAGTTTATCTCCGGCTCCAGTCAGCATGTAATAGAATATATGGAAGGCCCTCTCCTCCTTCGCTTGTCTTACGGCTCTGGACTTCTCCAGTAGGTCTGTCAACATGACTGTCAAGGAAATAACAGGAACAAACAAACCTAGAAAGTTCCCCAGCAGGACGTTTCAAGAAACCCTGGAAGGATTCAAAGAGCCATTAGGCTGTTTAAGGATACAGGTTTCAATATTAGCCCCGACGATGTAGCCATTGACATCAAAGTTGATCCTAATGAATTTCCCCTATGAGAGAACACAGAGGGAGGTCGCATCAGACTACTTTTAACTGCAAGAACATTCGAGGTGCATTTGGAAAACAACACTCGGAGGGGTTCTTACAAATCGTGAGGAGTTGTCATTCTTGACCGTTTTGGCGTTGCCGAAGGCCTCCAGGATGGGGTTAGCCTGGAGCAGCTGTTTCTCCAGTTCCCCCTAAAGATGAAACAAGTCAAAGGACAACCCAACATGGGCAATTTAACCAGATAGTCGCCATCGTTTCGGCAAAAGGTTAGGCTATTCTTTTTCCCTTCGGAACCTTTTTTCCTGCCAGGTACACTGCAGACACATAACATGAGCAAGCGTTAGTCCCACAGCCGGTTATACAATGCATACACAACCATGAGACTTGCTGTCGTTTCGTTTCCAGGACTGCTGTCGTGGAAGTTAAATTTCATTCACACTACGTACACACGAAATGACTCTCGAACGGAAGAGAGCGGGAGGCGAAAATGATAACCTCCAAAAGAAAGCAAACATTTAATCAGTCCCTCGCAAGTACGGACTCAAACGTGAAATCCCTCACATTCCGACACACCAAATGCAGCATCCAGGTTCAAACAGGCCCACTCGGGCTGCTTGACAGCCCCCCCAACACCAACCCACTCCCTCCTCCACCAACCCAAGCCTAATCCATGCAGGCACATACAAGGGCACACACACACACACACACCACATTAAAAGCACATTCAGATTCCCACAAAAGCAAAACAACAGACATGCAAATGAGGATGACAACAAAACTGGTTTCTAAAGTACCTAACTGAGGGGAGTGACACACCAGGTTAACAAGAGTCAACAGTGAGTTCACAAATGGGGGTTGGGTTTTCCTCTAGTTGACACTGAATACAACAACAAAAGGCTAGTGGGGGCCATAACTCTTTCTCCTTATAAAAAGTAGGTCTTCTTAGATTAAGAAGAGGAAAAATTAAGCACGGCGTTCATAGATTACGCAGGAGTCATTTGAGCCCGGTTGAGCGCCAGGGAAATAAGAGGGTTTGCTGTTAGTAAAAACACATCGACGGGGCACTAGAGCGGGAGGGAGAGAGAGGGATGAACTCACATGTGACAGTACTGCACTGGCCTGATGAGAGGGAGAGAGAGAGAGAGACAAAGATCTTCAACACATGGGATGGTGACCGAATGTTGTGTGTAGAATGTGATGGGTACAGAACGACAGGTTTTCTAACAGTCACAACAAACAGTCAGACACACACGAGCTATCTGCCCCAGGTGTTGGCCTGTGCGAGTAGGCGAGGCCAACACGTTCAGGCCTGAGAGAGGAATGTTAGGAATACACTACAACTTCTTTCTCGGAGAGACCACAAATGAACGAGTGAGCATGGGGCCAGGTACAAGCAGAATGGGGAGAGGAGAAGGAGGGGTGTGAAGTGGGAGGAAAACGAGAGAGAGAGAGAGAAATGGTTCTGACCTGTTCTTTCTTGGACTTGAAGGACGAGGCAACATTGGCCAAATACTGAATGACTTTCTTGGTATTCTCCGTTTTCCCCGCTCCCGACTCCCCTCTGAGGAGAAACACAGATTAGTCAGCGACCTAAATATGCAGGTTGAGAAGTAGAAGACTATAGTAAATGTCATTTTGAAGAGAAATGACCTACGTGCAAAGGATGGACTGGTCCTCACGATCTGGAAGGAAAACAGAAAATGGCGTACTGAAACGTTGGAAAACATCCCTTGTTGGCGCATCAGACGAGATAAGAGGGAAGGATGGCCAATCTGTAACATTGCCCCGTGCTTCTGTGACTACCCAATGTGTGCCTCTCCCTCACCCTGCATCATGCTCCTGTAGGCGGTGTCTGTGATGGCGTAGATGTGGGGGGGCATCTCGTGCCTCTTCTTGCCCCTGTACATGTCCACTATGTCCTCCGAGTAGATGGGCAGGTTTTTGTAGGGGTTGATGACCACACAGAAGAGCCCCGAGTATGTCTGGAAGAACACAGAAGGTAGGAGACTGTCATGACTGCCAAGTCCAGGTATAGATGCACAGCTTATTAATAAATATAGCAATAATCAATAAACCAAATGACATGACGTATTCGCTGACACCTTGAGCATGCTACGGCTAGGTTCACTTGCAACCGCTAACCTTGTGATAAATGAGCGTCTTTATGAGCGCACCCATGCTGTAGGTCAAATTGATTTCAAATTGTCCTCCGAAGAAATGAGCCTGGCCTCATTTTCCAGCCGTGTGTGTGTGTGCGTGCATTCAAAACTCACGTAGATGAGCCCAGAGTAGTATCTCTCCTTCAGGTTGTGCAGCACCGACGCCTCGTTCAGGCAGGTGAGCTCGGCCATGTCCTCCACCTTGTTGAACTTGGGCGGGTTCATCTTCTGGATGTCGTCCTTGTTGACCTTCACCTTCCTCCCGTTGTCGGACAGCTCCACCACGCACTCGTCGCCCTGCTCCTCTTTAATGGAGCCTGGCTCGAAGCCCAGCTTCTCCGAGGGGATCCACACCAGCTTCTTGGTGGCCCAGTCAGCCTGGGCCATGGGGTTGCCCACCTGGCCACGGTCCCCGTACAGGAACTTGTCTGCTTCCGACATGGTGGCTGCTGGAGAGAAGACGGCCGCCGTCAACAATGAAAGAAAACCACCTATGGGCTTTCACAGTGGTTCCCAACCCTGGTCCTCAGGCAACACCTGTCCTGCACGTTTGAGATGTTTCCCTGCTACAACACACCTGATTCAAATGAAGGGTCGTTAGAAGGCTGCCGCAGAGCTGGATAACGAGCCATTCATTTGAATCAGGTGTGTTGGAGCAGGAAAACATCTATCTAGCACTATCATGCTACTTTACAAAGTTCACCTGCCTTCTCTTTTCAAAACACTCGAGTTCTGGCATTGTATGGAAATTCAACACTGCAGAGGCTTCCTCTAACATGGATACCCATGTCCATCCACTGTATATTACATCTACCGATTAGTTGTTTTCATCTAGTGATCTATTGTCCCTGGACGGCTCGTTCCTTTCAGATCACATGATGATTGTGGAAACACTCAACATGTGCTTGTGTCATTGAGGTCAGCAGTAATGCTCGAACATGTGACCGGTGTTCTGAAGATGTGTGCCCAACAATGGGTCATATTGAGCTTGTGCTCCCTGTCATCTTATGAGCCAGGGGGTCAATTTCAAATACAAAAAAAGACATGTATGTATGTATGATCCGTTCAAGCTTGGAGGCTAAAGAAATGGTCGAGTTGTAACTTCATTACTTGAGGAGCCGATAATTCCATAGAGGAAAACATCAGCATACAGGCAGAGACTGAACAATTATCATCCAAATGAGATCAGGCATATCGGCGAACTAAAACGTGTTAATGAAAAAATATTAACAACCATATAGCTCAATACTTAACGGCGACGGCACGCAACAGTTAGATCCTCAAACCACCACCACAACAGACACACAATCTCAGACAATTTGCCTAAACAGCTGACAGTGCCTCCAAGTCTTTTTTTTCTCTCCCTCCTCTCTCCCCCTCTCCCTCTCTCCCTCCTCTCTCCCCCTCTCCCTCTCTCCCTCCCCTCTCTCTCTCCCTCCCTCCCTCCCCTCCCTCCCTCTCTCCCCCCCTCCCCCCCCCTCCCTCCATCCCATCAACCTACAGCCCATCATACAGGACCACATTCCGTCCTCGCCCACTCATTACAATGGGAATTCCACAAATTCCCAATCACTCTCCCTGTCCTATTATCCCCATGTCTTGACTTTAGATCTTTTCATTTCCCAACAAACCCAGGACTGTCTGGTTAAAACGCTGTCAATTACACCTCGTAAATGGCAAGTCAGACTGTCCAGACGAACAACGACAAAACTTAGTGGTGCTTTGGGGATAAGGGTTAAGGTGAAGACAGGCTGTGTGTGTGTGTGTGTGTGTGTGTGTGTGTGTCTCTCTCTCTTACAGGTTGTGTACGTGTGTTCTTGTGTTCTCTGAAGGAGAACCGCGAGAGGGGGAGGAATGTTAGGAGCAAGTTTAGACAGACACAGAAATGTCATTATCCACCACTCCCTCAGTGCAGATGCGACTGCCTCTTTAAAAATACCCTCACCGTCTTGTGCTTGTGCCGTACGTGCACATCTTAATCTAATCCTTTTAACTCTCGCTCTTCGACGGGCTATTCTGGATCGCTCGATTCCCCCGTGGTCAAACCTCAAAACACAGTGTCTTGAATTGCATGAACGCCCCGTATGAACGTAGTAGTATGAATGTTGAATCTGACTTCAACATCCAGATGAGACCTCCATTCTTTTTTTTCCTTCGTTCGTGGAGTATACCCTAAAGTGTCAGGTCACATCAATCTCCTCATTACTCTAACCCTAACCCATGTATAACCTGTGTAGGGCGGCCCTATCACAGACCTGGATGGTACTGTATAACCCCTCTGATAAAGCCATCTGGGAGAAGTGTGTGTCGCGTACCACTACGTCTCCACATCATCCTCCCCTGGAGTGTGTGTGAAAGCAAGTGGCGGCGTGAGACGGGGAGAGATAAACAGAAGCGCGCGTGTGTGTGTTTGTGTGTGCGTTTGAGAGGTAGAGGGCTAAAGAGATGAAGTCCAGGAGGTGTCATCTCTCTCTCTCTAAGTTCATTATGTGCTCAGACTCTGCTCTTCTCTGAGTAGAGGGGGGACAGAGTAAGGAGGGTGGTGGACGACAACTGCGCCCGCCTCCCCCTCCCCCCCCCCCCATGCTGTTGACTTAAGTGTGCCAGGACAGCCTGAGCATCGGACTAGCCTAGCATAGGACTGACCGTTCCCACCCCTTGAGCAAAGTGTGAAAGTAAGGCTAATCTAAGACAAGGACCACTCATGGCAAACAAAATTCAGCCGTTATGAAACAGCCTGTCGCACAGGGCAGTGTCTGGGCCATGCAAGTTGACCCCCCCCCCCATGAGTATCATTGGAACCTCAGGGCTAGTCAAAATGACTCAATATTACAAACACGGCGTGACTGACTTCACATGAATGTGGGTTATCATCTTGGGCCAACTTCCCCAGGATGTTGCATCGTAGCCTTGCCAGTTTTGACATCCCCCTTTCCTGATTTCCTATCTTGCGCAACTTCCGCCTTGAAGGGCACTCATAGCTATTCAGCACCAACCAGGGGGGTAGATGTCACATACAGGTTGGACTGGTGTGAACAGGACAGGTGTTAATGTTGAGGCGACGCCAGATCCATGTCTGCCCATTAACCCTCCCTGACTTCACAGAACCCTGTGATCCTCCCAGGACCTCCATCTCCTCACCCACGTCCTTGGCCCCCAGTCAATCCCTGCTTTAGCTTTGCTGCGACTGACTGCCCTATCAACAAGCCAACACATGCCATATCATCCAAGACCATCTGAGAGTGAGAGGAGCGTGAATTTAACATAAGCCTTATGTTGGGTAAGCATCTTGCCACACCATGGAAGAGAATTCCTGAAATGAACAATACCTGGAGTTGGTACAGAACAGGAGTCAGAAATTAAGCCCTGCAGGCAGGTGTGGATGACATTTTGTTTGAGTAAATCATCCCCTTGGGTGTGCCCAGCAAGAATAGAGGTGGGGAAAACAGCCATATGGATATGTATCCATCTAAGGTGAATCAGCATATTAGCTACAAATAACAAGGAAATAATTACAGGCTGTCCACTAAAAAGGAACTCCTCAAGTTAACAGTACACTAATCTCCCTCAGGTCCTCACATTTTAAAAGTCACACAGTTAAAACGAGCAAGAAAAACCTGTTTAAAGTACATTTAATTAACATTTTATGTCCTGAGGGGACTACATTGTTTGTTTGTTTGTTGGGTGCTCCTGCCAATCCTACTTCCTGCTATTGTCTGGGTTGTGTGCCCAACTGGCAATATACACTATACTTTACACACTTGATAAAGGCCACTGAATAAAAATTCCAACGTGAATTGAGTGGCCTTAATGTTGGGGCCTAATGAGATACGGGTCATCTACCTGTGTCACAGATATTAAGCTTACTACTGCATATGCCATCTCATCCAGGATTACCTGTAAGCTTGCCATATCCTCAAAACCTTACAAACAGCTTAAGTTTTAGAAAGAGATTGGGAAGGTGGCTTGAACACAGATGTGTCCACAAAACTGTAATCACAGAAAATATCACTATCGTTAATTCAATCAAATATTCACACAAACCTAGCATTGTACGTGCCGGTAAACCACAAGGCTAATTAAATCAAGGCACAAAAATAATGTCCTATCTGTCGTTCGTAATGCGGTTGCTCGAGACTTTACTGCGCACACAAATATCTTCTCGCACGGATTAGGGCCAGGCGGACCAAGGTACAGCAACCTTTTTACAGAAATTTACCTGCCGCTCGGTTGGAAGCACTTCGGAATGAATTCGGCTGGTCTCTCGGTGTCCGTGTCTGCAAAGATAGCAAGGATATTTGCTACGTGACACCAAACTCACAAGTCACTGTGCCGAATCGTTACGGCCTATTTTACTTCCTTTCGTCTCCAGCTTTATCTCTCCAGCAACCTCGTTAGCTCAGTGCCTCTTCTGTCATGCGGTCCAGCTGACCAGGCGTGGCTCAAGGATGGACAGGCTCTGCCTTTGATCCGCCCAGTTATATTATTCGCAGGTTCTTGCTCCGCCCTATCCAGGTAGACTTATCAACCTATCAGTGAATTTTTGAGTGGGTAGAGTTGTTTATGGTGTGGCGTTCTTACTTTTTTATGATTCCTCCGTCATTCATATGGTTGATATGGTTTTATGCAACATAATTCCCCTACTTAACATCTAATTGTAAACTACATGTATAAGTTGTCTGTGCGAAGTTGGATAAACAGCGCACTCAAAAAGAAAGTATAAATTGAAAGTAGGAAAGAAGTTAAAAAAAATTAAGAGGACGCATCTGGTCTGGGAGAGAATCGGGGGCATGTGTGTATGGAGGAATGTTAATCCAGGTCTGTACCTGCAGTTTCCACTCTAAAGTACATGGAGGGGGAGATGGTGGAACAGGGAGTGGCACTACGGACCGATATGAGGAATAAACATGGCACAGGCTATAGGGTTATAGAGTTATAGAAATTTACCTCAACACAATGGCGTAATCTGTAAACTCGTGTGAATGGAACTACACAGCTGTACTTCCTCACACATTGCATGTTATCAGGAAGTCAACACAGATTTTCTTTTAATGATTAGTAACCACCTCCATTTTTGCCGTCACAGTAAATGTTGAAAAAGATGGCCATGGCCACTCATGTCAGGTTTAATAGTTGATTGTTTACAAACTCACAATCAACAATAAATGCAAGAAAAAATATAAACAGTGTAAAAAAGACAACAACTGTGCCCCAAGCATAATTGATGAAAGGCAAAAACCGACTTGCAAATCTCTCTCAGCCATGATATTGGCATTCCAACTCTATAATTCTCCTCCCTTTCTGAAGCAGGGTGCCATTTTAGGCCTTCTCTACCTTATACGGTCAAAGAGTGCCGAGGAACAAGTGAGGGAGAAAGAGAAAGAGTAAAGGAGGTGTGGTCCATTGCTTTGTTTTGACCGTGGTGTAAAGTTACTTTTCCAACCCTGCTATTAACACACACACACACACACACACCCCAACAGTAGTCAGTCTGGCATCAAAGATGAGCAGATAGTAGAGAGGACGAGCGAGTCTGGACAGGACTTCTGAGGGACAGAGAGAGAGAGAGATGCAGCCTTGTCTAAACTGTCTAGCCAGCACCACCGTGCAAAATAAAAACTTGTCTCATGTAAGATTAGTTTTATTTTTTGATGCACGCTTAAATGTTCGGTGTAGGTTTTTTGTTAACATAATTGGGGTGAAATGATTACCAACCATTAGCTGTAGCCATCCAGCTACAAACCTACCAGACTGGTCCTAAATCGAGATTAACATGTATGCACGAGGCCAGAGGAATGCCTTATAATAGTCACAACTTTCTCAACCCACCACACACACAATAACCTGTTTGTCAATACTGCTACAGGGCCAGGTTTTTTGTAACCTAGGTGATGTAACCTACTTCCTGATCTGCTGCTTCTGGACATGCATGCAACATGCCATGTCAGTGGTTGTAAACATACAATGCAGAGATCACCCCTATTCCAAACAGTAGAGAGACAAAGCAACTGGAATAAGAGAGAGAGAGAGAGGGAGGGGGTTGTGGAACAAGGACAAGCATTCTGTGCTGACATTGCACAAGCTTTTATAAAAACGGGAATGAAAAGTCATGTCAAGTCATGCAGGGCTGTGGAGAGTGTCAAACTTCCGTGAAGGGGGGGAATTTGCAGAGACAGCAGCCAAGGCTGAGGGCCATGAGCTAGGGTGGGGCAAGGGTGTTGAGGGGGCCTGTAAGGAGGTGGTGAATATATTCATGCAGGTGGTGCCCAGGCATCTAGTCAAAAAATAGATTGAAGAAAGAAATCGCACCCATGTTTGATTCTATCTCCATGGGGTTTCCCACCTGCATTCCTCGTCAACATGTTCATCTGTCTGACATTGCATATCTGGGTGACCTGAAACTGTGGGTGACCTGCACCGACAAGAAAATACATGGAGGGCTCCCTCTGGTGGGAAGAAATGGAAGCTACACGTTTTAAATAAAATAAAAACACGGACAAAGTCAATCTTATAGAAGTCACTATATAGTATTTCATCCAGTGCAAGAAGCCTCCTCTTCGGCCTAATCTTTCTCCACCCTTGACATATTCCCTCTGAACACATACTTTACGCATCAGGATAAGATGTCAGGAATAGCTTGTATTATAGTGGATAAAAACATCTGCTAAATGATTAAATGTAAATGTACACGGTAGTTTGTCCAGGGGAAAAAACGTTTAGTGTACAAGGCTAAATGTCAACAGAGTTTTTCTCATTCTCGTGGAACACTTCCGAACCCGAGTACCAAAACACGACTGGGACTGGGAGATGGATACAATGTTGTAATTCAGTAAAGTCGTCTTGAAAGTGGCACAGAGCTCCTGCGCCGAGGCTATTTTGAACTGAAATACCATAGCCTTGACTGTTAGTGTCGCGCTGGGGCAGAGTGAGCAATAGGGAGTAAGGTTCACTCCTCCCTTTAAAACAACAAACGCCGGCACCACAAAACACCTGTCTTCCTTCCTTTGGTTTTCTCCCCTCTGCAGAGCCCTTTGCCAACTTTTTCTTTATACCCTTCGACTTCTCACCTTTGAACATCTCTCTCGTCCTCCTCCCACTCTGTCTCCTGAAACCCAGAGGGACTCAACCTAAGTTGTTGTCATAAATCTGTGTCATATTCCACGCTTTGTCTGATGTGGCTGAACACGATACGAATCTCCCTCTTGACTCTTCTTTGGATTGAACCGAGGCCCAGCGTGTCAGATTATCATCACGTCATCTTAACATTCTGGGAACACTCTTGGTCAAACCGGTTCTTCACAACAATGTTGCTCAGTATAAGTATAAACAGTTCAAGGACATTTGTCTTCATAACTCGACTTTGACTGACTTTTGGAGCACACCTGCACCACCATCACTGACAGCTTTGAAGACTCTGGGGTGCTTTGGGAATCCTATAGGTCATGGGGTCATGGCTGCTGAACCTTGAGGTCACTAGCTACAGTTTGAACCGACAAACAAACAGTGTTTGGTTGCCCTCACAACGGATAAGCCACACATTCTATAGCATTGAAAATAACTTTGCCCTTCAGAAAGTAAAGGGGACCTCCCTTGACAATATAAATAGGTAGGGAGTTCCCCTCTGTGTGGACCACGGAGCAAAACTGTAAGATTAACTATCACACAAAACTGTGAGACAATACTATATACAGTGGCTGTGACCGTGAGGCTGCTGTAGGCCAGGTGTGGGCTTGGAATCTTAACTTCACTTCTTGAATTGAGCATTAACCATCCATACTGCTCTTAGCAGCAAGCTCTCAATATCACATTTCATACATTCTTTCATCAAAGGGGGTCTGTGTGTTCAACAGGTGTGGCAGGAAACCGGGGTTTTGAATGGGAGCACAAGGGGGATGTGGAGCGGGTCGGAGAGAGGGAGATCACAGCCAGAGGGCTTTTGTAAAAGTATAAACTCAGGACTCCGGATCGGTACTTTCAGCAACAACAAAGCTGATTTGATTCTGAACTTGACCATTCTCACCAAGGTCTTTCCTCATTCCTGTGTCAGCACAACCCAAGTAAGCCCACCAGGTTTCGAGACAGAAACATCGGTAGATGTGGGGTAGTAGAGTAAAACAATCCAGATCTGGAAGGCACCCTGGATCAGAGCAAAAACATCTGCTCTTTAGACTATAATGAACAAAATACCAGACAGGCATATGTGCTAGGAGTCTAACCTATAGGACTCCTTTTCCCAGACTAATGCAGTGTGCATAGCCTACCATTATGGTTACATTTATGTTTACTTAATACCCCTCCACTTTAATTTTCTGTCGAGGTACATTTGGATGAAAACAGATGAAATTCTTAACCTCTTCCTGAGGTGGAGTTACTATTAATGTTACTGTACTGTCTGCCCCGCTAACCAGCCAGCTGAGTATATTTATCTTGGTATTAACAGAGCTGCCGGCCACAAAGGTGGAATGTGCGCAAATGTGACTTGAAAAGCACCGGTTACATTTTAGTTTTAAGCCATAAAATAAATAAAGAGTGGTCCTACAATTTTATGAATGACTGTATTCATCCCCAAGCACGCCCCCCAATCAATTTCTAACCCTCTACTAACTCCACCCATTTGGAATGTCTGGACCACTGCCCGAATGTTAATTGGGTGGACATATGGTGATGGGCGGAGTCTATCCTTGACTCACGAGGTTGGTATAAATTAGACGGAGCTTGCGATATGCTCCCTGTGTAATTATTTGAGTGTACAGTAATCTAGTGATGAAGTGACGAACTCCTGGATGAACTAAACTCGCATCTATTTCGACGACTTCTTGTTTTTTTTATTGAAGGACACCATTCTGACTGACGACTTTACTGTTTTACTTTTTAAAGTTGAAGACCATCTTCTTGTGGATTAAAAGTTAAATTTCTTCTTTCTGGTATCAACTTCTTTTCTTTTCTTTTTGTGACCATGGCATTAATTATAATTTTTGCCTATTTGACAATTGTCATCAATCTGGTAAGTGTCATATTTACAGTTGATAAAGTTAGGCTACTCGCAGTCATTTCCATCTTTAAGCAACAGGGCCATATCTGTCAACGGGTTTGTTGTGATGGGCTAAAAATTATCTTTCAACTTCCAGAAATAGTCACAACGTATTCCAGTTTCCAAGTTAAGTCTACTTATGTTCTAAGTGGACACTGTTTTTGATGCGTGTGCGCCTGTTGAGTAGTCTACAGCAGCGGTGACTGAATCAATCTTTGTTGATCCTAGCTGGAAAAATTTGGCACTGGCTGTGGATTGATGCACTGTTATACGAATCACGGGTTGGCAGAGAATTGGGTACATTACTTAATCAGACTGTCTACAGTCTAGACACATCGATGACCGACAAACTAGATAGCCTATTATTGATTTATGCGATAATATGCTGTGAGTTTAACAGACTTGAACGTATGGGTGAAATTGACACAAAGTTGCACACGGCCGCTAAGACATTTTGACAAAGGACATTATGTAATACGTATTGCCATACAACACTTGAAACACACAGAGAACAGCGTGGATTAGTTGGGACCGTGTCTCCTCTCTGCTTAGCCAATTGAAGCAAACGCTCTTACAATAACATGTTTGTTTTCATGGAGGTCTTACAATCCAGTCCTCCCCCTTCAACCTTCCCTTTTCTCTCCACTTTCAGGTGAGCGCCAGCTGCCCGGCTGTGTGTGAGTGTCCAGCGGCGCCCCCTATGTGCCCTCCAGGGGTGAGCATGGTGTCTGACAGCTGCGGCTGCTGCAAGGTGTGTGCCGCCCAGCTCAACCAGGACTGCGATCCCACGATGCCTTGCGACCATCACAAGGGGCTGGAGTGTAACTACGGCAACGATGTGACCCTGGCTTTGGGCATCTGCAGGGGTAAGTGTGGAGGAAGTGTGTCGGTGTTAAAGCTTGTGTCTCGTGGAGAGGGGGAGTTTAACTACGTGGGGATGATTTGTATGAGTATGTTTGTTTATCGTGTGCAAGCATGGTAGTACGGTTCCAAGCCTGTTGTGTGTTGAGGGAGAAACAAACCATGTGTTGAAAGTCCTCATAACCTCCAGACTTAGCACATCGCACCCCAGTGGGACTGAGATATTTTGATGTGTAGTAGATTCCTTATCAGGAGGAGGGAGTTCAATCTCAAAGACCCAGAAATATAACATCTATCCGCACAGAGCCAAGATTCCTACATAGACTAAGAATAGAAAGGTCCTCTGTGAGATGGTGACATCGAGTCGGTCTCTCTGTCTCCTCGGCCATGCGCCTCACTTCCTGTTAACCTTTCCATGACCTCTTCTCCTCAGATCCAAGCATTCCCGGTGGGTTTCCAGAGTGATTTCAGTATCGGGTGGTTGTGTGTTTGCCGGTTGTTAGGGGGCAGGTTACGCAAGGGGATCTCAGCTGGTGTAACGAGAGAATGTGGCGAATTCCAACCAGTCATACCTGAGATTGTCAGGGGAGGCTTGTGTCCGAACTTTAAAAACACATCCTAGTCTTTAGACATGGCCGACATCTTTGAGATACCCGAAACACATGTGCTGCCCAAAATATCCCGAACCCATGTGTTCGCGAAGGCTTGTAACATAGTAAACAGTTCTTTACCCAAGGCTCTGTTGATGGTTTTATGTGGCTTTAAAGCCTTTCATGTGTTGTATGGGTACATGACCTTGGTGTCAATGGACGACCCCCTGACGGGATGAATAAAGGCTGGTGTCCATGGTAACCGGAGGTGTATCTCTCCACAGCGAAGAGGGAGGGCCGGAGCTGTGAGTACAACGGGCAAATCTACCAGAACGGGGAGAGCTTCCGGGCCGGCTGTAAACACCTGTGCACCTGCATCGACGGCGCCGTGGGCTGCGCCCCTCTCTGTGCCAACCGGCTCCCGCCCGCCTCGCCCACCTGCCCCTACCCGCGGCTGGTCAGGGTTCCGGGCCAGTGCTGCTTCAGCGTGGACTGCCACAAGGGCACTTGGCGACTGCCACCCAAATATCAGAAGCCTTGGCAGCCTCAGCCTCGACCCTACCAGCCGGAGAGCGACAACACCGTGGGCAACGAGCTGGCCGAGAGGGCCAATGGCTGGGAGGATGAACAGGGTTACAAACACCTGCCTGGTGAGACGAGTGGTTTTCTCAGTGTCGACACTCGGCCCAGTTAACGTGCTCGCACTGTCGACGTCAATGTTTGGCTTTGTCGACGCTGTTGTCTGTTACCTTAATGACTGTGACCGTAATCGTTGTTGCATGTTGTGACGGTGTTACGTTCTTCTTTTCCACGCCCCCTCTGCCTCTTTCTTCATCCCTCCTTCCCTCTCTCTTCCTGATTCGCCAGTCTGGAAGCATCCTCAGGAGAAGTGTGTTGTCCAGACCACCGATTGGTCCCAGTGCTCACGGAGCTGTGGGATGGGCGTGTCCTCGCGCATCACCAACGACAACGCCCAGTGCAAACTGGAGAGAGAGACGCGCATCTGTACCATTCGACCTTGTGGGAGCATAGCTTTACCCTCAAAGGTAAAGAGTGTGTGTGTGTGTATGGTGGACAATAAACTATTTTATTGCTGCTAAAGGGGACCCACTAGTAGAAGATTATACGAAAACCAAACGTAAGCACAAAAGAACCATTTCACGAGAGACTCTCTCCCGGCCCTAAACCCCAAACGCAGCACAACCCCCTCCTCTCTCTCGATCACCCTGGCCGACTCCAGCTGGAACACGTTGATAGCAAAGCCGGCGCCGGGCGCCGTGACGCCGTGTCCGTTTCCCCTCCCCGGCTGCGCGTCTGATGGGAACCGAACGCGCGTTGATTTACTCCCCGGTCGCGGCGCCCCTTTTAAATATAGTCCCCGAGCCGCTGCATTCCTGCCAAGCAACTGTCCATAGCTGGCTGCTCTCTGTGTACTCAGTCAGCCAGAGAGACGGGGTGTCTATATTAATCCTCTGGTTCTCAGTCCGAGGGGCATGGGAGCCTGACTGCCTCCAGTCTAATAAGGCCTCTGATTCTCTGTGAGGGTTGGTGGGCAAATATGTTCCATTCACGTGGAAGGGTCAGTTGGGTTTAACGGGGAAAGCTTGCGAGATGTTTTTCTCAAAGGATCTGGAAAGAGTTTCTGGATGTCCAGTCGGATATTAGGCATGCGTATAATTATTGAAACGTGTTCGTGACAACACTCCGGGGTGATTGTGTGTCATATGAAGGGCTTGATGGTTAGTCAGGTCACTAAGGAGTATGTCTTTATAAAGAATCAACTATCTGTCCTCCTATGTCTTTCTATTCACAGAAAGGGAAAAAGTGCTCCCCTACCCAGAAATCCCAGGAGCCCAAGCGTCTATCCTACGGCGAGTGCCAGAGCGTCCGCCTCTACCGGCCCAACTACTGCGGCGTGTGCACGGACGGCCGCTGCTGCTCCCCGCGCCGCACGCGCACCGTGGCCGTGACCTTCGTCTGCCCGGACGGCGAGCGCTTCCAGCGCCAGGCCATGTTCATCCAGTCCTGCAAGTGCGGCGAGGACTGCGGCCATCTCAACGAGGCGGCGCTGCCCCCGCAGCACTGGATGTACGGAGACACGCACAAGTTCGTCGACTAGACGAGCCGGGCGGGCTCCTGATCGTCTCTGGGAAGGAGGACATGTTGAAGGAGGACTTTGCTCCCTCAGACTTTTAATAAGACAACCAACCTTGAACTATCTGACTATAATGGGCGGGCCTAGAATATGTTGTGTGTGTGTGTGTGTGACTACGGGGGTGGGGAATGATTGACAGGTGATTGTCTCCTAGGGGTTCCACCAGACATGGGTCTTAGAATAGTCCTGCAGGGTGAGTTAACGAGCAGCACACAGGTGCTGGGACAGGTGACTATGGGGGCCTGATCATGAGGCCTTCACGACAAAGAACAAGGAGATAAACACAGCATCACAGAGCTGTTCAGTGTAGGGATAATCTAGGATCTGTACGGGGACAACAAATTGGACGTTGCCCACATACAGCTCCATAAGCGTAACGCATAGGCAGTACAGGAACCATTGTGTTACCAAGATTTCCCATAATGCACTGACTACGATGAGGCAGGAGGAGCGAGGAAGGGGCCTGATTGGCTAAAAGATAAACATGGACGACCGTGGACGTTAGACACGCTGAGCGCTTCAACGAACACTATTTATTCTCTTTTTTTTCCGCAAAGAACTTGAGACGCAAACGCCGAGCTATGAAGAGGAACGTTGTTCCCGACGCGAGCAGAGGAAGATGACGAGCCACCTGTAAGCAGAGATTTATGGATGGTAATTCAAGATAGCCCACGCTCCATTTAGCTCCAGTGACTTCTATACTATAAGGAGCTCTGTGGACGACCGAGACGCATGCAGAGGACTGAACTCATTCCAAATCACCTCTGTTCTCTCAACATGAAGGAATCCAACACAGATCAGTCGTTTTATTTGTAACCCGGGAGCCACGTCAATCCCAACCTTGTAATGTTTAATAACCTAAGACTAATATACATTTATTTAATCTATTTAAACTGTGTGATTCATGAGACTGACCTATGTGGTGAACGTTAGAGGTTTACGATGTGGCTGCATACTAACAAAAGGGAAATGACCTATTTTCTCTTGGTCACAGTGGATCTGGTGTGTGCGTGGGTTCCTGTGTGTTCTTGTGTGGCAGGCATTTGATGAGGTGGGAATTAAAGAGGTTGATAAACTCAAGAGGCTAGTGGAGTGAGTGTTCAAATGGGATCATAGTGCCACCTACTGATATGGCTGGTAAGGATTAAATTATTTCAAGGGATGAATCTCGCTTATCAAATGTCATTTACATATGCAAATTATGTGGATAGTCTGAAACGCTAGTATATACAAATAAAAAGCACCAACACTCAAATGACATTGTATAAAAAGTTTAATTTCATTAACCAAAAATACAACCACGATTATAACAAGAGCAACTTTTAAAACTGACACCCCCGGGAAAAATAATTATAAAAAAAAAAAAAAAAAAGTTGCATTGGGAACTCATTTTGGGACATAAGATTAGGGGGAGGCTTTAAAATAAACTGTCAAGATTTTTTTTTCTCTTTTTTTCCTCCCTCCCCCAAAGAATACAATGGGACAGAGGGGCACACACACAATCTGTCTTCACTGGGATCGATGACTCATCTGGACTGTTCAACTGGAGAGAGAAGAGGAGACAAACATGCATTAGCCTTTTGTCTTCCAATGCTAATTCACCATCATTTTATTTTTATTTTTATTAAGGCCCCACTGCAATACAAACAAAATAAAAAAGCACCCATATTATTGATCCCATAGAATTAGTGACTTGTGACTAAAAAAAGTACAGATTTCTGTACAGAGCATACCCATATACACCGTCTGATGACATTTTACATCACGTGGACCAAAGCAGACCACTGTCTTAATCTTAATAAAATTCCATAAGACCACCACAAAGAAAAAGGTCCCCATGGCTTGTGAGAGGGGGGGAGGAGCTTACTGTAGGTGGAGATGTCAATCTCCTCGGGAAGCTCGGCCACGTTGACCTCGAAGCGGTCCTGCACGTCGTTCAGGGTCTTGGCGTCGGTCTCGTCTGACACGAAGGTGACGGCCAGGCCTTTCGTCCCGAACCTGCCAGCACGGGCCACCTGGGTAGGGGGAGGGAGGGGGTCAGAGGGGGGTCAGAGGGGGACCCTGCGGCTGTGTCGGCAGATATCGTTTCTCTCGTTGAAAGGTGCACGTCTATTTATGTAGCGCAAATGCAGTGAACAGTGGCTGGCCTTCACAGATAAAAATGCACAGTCCTTCCTTTGATATTCAAAATCGATTGGAAATCGCCCCGCAGAGTAAAACGAGTTACGGGTGTGAAGGGAGACTGACCCTGTGCAGGTAGGTGTCGGAGTCCTCTGGCATGTCGTAGTTGAAGACGATGTTGACCCGCTCGATGTCCATCCCTCGGCCAAACAGGTTGGTGGCCACCAGGATACGCCTCTGGAAGTCCTTGAACTGCTGGTACCGAGAGAGCCTGCGGAGAGGAGAGCGAAGGATCACGCGGCTAGACTCGACCAGTTCAAACACGGGCTTGATATCCCCCCCCCCCCCCGGCACATCGGCGGGCTTGTCGAGCAGAGCGCCTGGTCTTGTCAAATAAACATTCAGTTCTCGGCTTTGAATGCATGGCCGTCTTTAAAAGCCTCCTTTCCAGTACTGGAACACATTTCCAACACCCGACGTGATCTGAATAGATACAGCGAGACGTTCTGAAACGGTGTCGGAGCTTATGATTCAGTATTGGAGCTCATTCATTATGCATCAAGTCCATGCATAATTTCACCCACCCCGTTGAACTACGATGCGCCATGGAAGTCTAATAGACCCGTAGTCTGCACTAATCTCTTCACTTATCCCCAGAAGGATTTGAATTGATACAAAGTGCTGCAAAAGCCTTCCTTCGCTGCGCGAGATAAAAAAAAAACAGCAGCGTTTGTAATCATAATAAAATAATAGTATGCGTGTTATTTGACAGATGCTTCCTTTCAAAGCGGTATAAGGAGTGGGATTCAAAGCCACTCCGTGATCTGCAGCCAAAAACACCAACTAAAGAGCTACACCCACACCCCTCTGATCCAACCCCCGAAATCCCATTTGACAGCTTTGAGTGGCACCCACCTCTCCTCCTGGGCCATGCCCCTGTGGATGGCGATGGCGGGGAAGTTCTGCTCCACTAGGAGCTGGGACAGAGCCACGCAGCGCTGCACAGACTTCACGAAGATCACCACCTGCAGGGGGGGAGGGGAGAGACAGCACAGGAGTCAGACGCGCAACGAAGAAAGACACTTCCAAACAAGGGTATGCGGGGCCAAAGGTGGAGGAGGAACCCAGGTGCCGATCCCTCAACGTGGGATCTAAAATAAAAAAAACGTCCGCGTCTGACCTGGTTGAACTCGAGGACGTCGAGCAGGTCGAACAGCTTGCGGTTCTTCTCGCTGTCCTTCAGCTTGCAGTAGTACTGCTGCAGGCCGTGCAGGGTCAGCTTGGTCTCGTCGTCCACAAACACCTCCATGGGCTGCAGGACAGACGGACACGGAAGTCAGTGTGAACTTCAGGACTTTTTCCAAACTGGATAAACCGCTGTCATTTGTACATCATGGTTTTCCTGATTTCTTTTAAATACATCAATACAATGGTACAGCACTTCCAACACAGAAGTAATGAGGACATGTTCCTCCCGATAGGTCCAGAGGCAGGGGTGAAGCCCCTAACCCAGGTTCATTAAAGGGAGGGTCACTCTTCCCCTCATTCATGGCCACTTGTAACACTGACAGCCACAAGTGGGCAAAGCTAAGAGGGATTTCAACATGTTCAGGTGAAACTTGAACATCATGTTGTTACTGCTTCAATTTTGTCTATCATGAAGCTCCAAACTCACATCCTGCATGAACTTGCGGCAGACGGGGCGGATCTCCTTGCTGAGGGTGGCGCTGAACATCATGCACTGCTTCTCGTGGGGCGTCAGCCTGAAGATGTCCTGCACGTCCCGTCTCATGTCTTCACAGAGGAAGACGGACATTTTCGTGAAAGAAGAACATGTTAGGCGATAGAGCGGTGCAGTTCAGCACGTTTGCAGATCAAACTCTTATCTTATCTGGACAATGTCCCCCAAAAAATAATCATAAACATTTCTAAACCAGTCCTAATGTCCTACTGAACTCCGATCCAACACTTCCACTCACCCAGAGCCTCCAGCATCTTGTCACACTCGTCCAGGACAAAGTGCTTGACGTTCTTCAGGCTGAGGGTCTTGTTGCGGCTGAGGGCCAGGATGCGCCCAGGCGTGCCCACCACGATGTGGGGGCAGTTCTTCTTCAGCACCTCCTCGTCCTTCTTGATGGCCATGCCCCCGAAGAACACGGCGGCCTTGACGGTGGGCATGTACTTGGAGAAGCGCTCGTACTCCTTGCTGATCTGGAAGGCCAGCTCGCGCGTGTGGCACATGACCAGAACTGACACCTGGTGGTGCAAAAGGAGGGACGTTAGGCAATCAGCTTGCCGCCCCCCCCCCCCCCCCCCCCCCATCATAATATCCTGCAGTCACAGATTCAACACAGCAGGAAGCTTATCCTTGGTGTGACCCACTCACCTGGCCATCTACAGGCTCGATCTGTTGGAGAGTTGCCAGTACAAACACTGCCGTCTTTCCCATACCAGACTTGGCCTGACACAAAATGTCCATACCGAGGATGGCTTGTGGGATGCACTCGTGTTGTACTGAAAGAGATGCAAATGAAAAATGTTTACGGATCAGATGGGTCAATTAGGTTGTGTGCATATCCTAGAGAAGAAAAAAAAAAGTTGCAAAACAAAATCTGGCGGTGCAAAAGTATGCAGGTGAAAAGATCATTTTCAGGAGTTTAACCGACTGGGTCTTAGTGGCGTCACCTCACCTTCGGAGGGATGTTCAAAACCACAGTCGACAATGGCACGAAGCAACTCGGGTTTGAGCAGGAAGTCTCGGAAGCCGGAGCTGTGGATGGACACATAGGAGCCCTTCACCTCCTTCTTGCCTGCCGGGGTGGCCGCTTCTGGGGCGGTCTGCGGTTCCTCATCCTCCTCGTAGTCCAACAGCTCGTTGTCAACGTCGTTCTCTGCCATGCTGCGACGGGAAACAAAGATGTAGTGCGTCGACATTATGCTGTGTGCATTCAAGTTTTATGGTATTGTCAGAAAAGTCGGTGCTGCTTTGGTATTTACAGTGTCGCGGCCCTCTGGCTTGCTTACCAAGTATCTGTCGAACAGGATCTACTGTATTGTTAGGTTGGGTGTGGAACTAGGTACCAAATGGTTCACTTTTGCGTTTTGATTTAAATCAACAAAATGCATAAATTAGGAACCAAGCTAACTACAGTACTCGACGAAGCTAACTAGCAACCCCTTGTGAGTCAAACTCGGAGCGGCAAATCTGACTCCGTTAGCTAGCGAGGCTACCGCTGGTACTCTTTGCTAATTGCTAGCAGGCCGTGATTCCACCGCACGCAAGTCGGCCGTGTGCTTCTAGATTATCCACAAACTTTAATAGTTAGTTGGGTGGATCGGTTATCAAATCCATTTAAATACATTTCTCTGTTGGATTACGTATCATATCAAGCATTTTAGCGAACATTCATCCGAGAATATGGACTCAAAATTCAAGGTCCGGGTCTTACGACACAAACAATGCGTGGTCGGTCGGCCGCCCACCCTGCTCCGTTGCATCTCATTCAAACTTCATAATTAATCTAACTAGTATATAAATAAGAAAGCAACGTAACTATGCATATATAGAAACAATTCAACATCAGAAAAAGTTTTACAGCAAACGTTACGGGATATAATCGTGAAAATATCTTCAGAAAGATAGCCTATAAAATGTGAAGCTCACGCCTGCGACACAACTGAGCTAGTGCTAGCTAAGCTAGGCTAACGTGGCTAGTTAGATAAAGCTAGCTAAATAGCTAACTGTAACAAGCCAGTCTTTGTTTACAGATTACAAACGAAATATTCGATTATGTCTGCCCCAGGTGGCCTCAAGCGAGACAACTTTGTATTTGACAACGGTTCAATTATATTGGAGTTCAGAATGATAAAATAAAACAACAAAATCAAATTTACCTTTCGGTGTTTGATGGCTTGGTACTGTTCAGCTTCGAGAATGCGATCAACTGCTAACTGCTAGCGCAAATGAAGTTGTCAAGTTCCGTTCTTCCCGGAAACACCCCTGATTCTCCAACTCAGTATTGGTTAGTTTTAGAGCCACTCAAATGTCAGCGTTTGTCATGATATTTGACAATTTTGTAAAATAATCTCCATGTCTTAATCATAGCATACACAGTGGCATAGTTACAGTATGTGTATAAAAACAACAACAACAAAAATTAATGCGTTAGAAATTATTTTATTAGGATTTAGTCTACTCAGAAAACACAGAAATGTCCGAATTCGAATTCAGATTGAAGTGACCTTCGCTATACTTTTACTCTTGAGTCTTCGGTAAAAGTCCCACTTTCAGTCGTTCTGTCACCATCACTCATGACTGCTCTCCCTCAAATAATTGCGGTCTTAATAAAAATATAGGCTAATAATTAAGCAATTTTGTGTGATTTAGATGCAATATGAATTCTATCCATCTGGTGGCAGAAGAGTAGCCTAAATAATAACGGCCCTAGTAGGCAACCACTATAATAAAATCAAAAATAGCTTCATCAATGAATTCTACCTAATTAATGATGTCAGGCTAGGTGTGTAATCTGCTGCTTGAAGCTTTGATTGATTTACTCTTAAGGGATATATTTACAATTTCCATGACTCCCATTTTTAAAAACAGTTTTTTCTTCCTTCAGTTTAGTAAACCAGTAAAAAAAAAAAATCCATATTCGATGCCAAATTCACCGCTGGAAGGAACGACACCTGCAAGCACCTCCTCCGCGCAGAATAAAAAAAATAATTGATTGGTGGATTGTGTTGTCCTTATAAAGGGTACTGTAAGTAAGACAATTCATTGGCTTTTAACATGTCAATCGTACCTTCTACTGTAGTGTGATTGGCGGTGACCCTCCCCATGTTGAATGAAATGCTGAAGCACGCCATTCTGAATATGATTCATATATGAATTATCATGTTGCTTAAAATCTTGTTAAGGCTGACTTTCTATTTCCAGCAATTGTGCTGTTGTGACTGGTGAAGACAGGCTGGGAAGCACACAGCCTGGTGGGCGTCGCCATTCTTCTTGAGGAAGCTCACCAACGGCCAGCGGCGCGACTTTTTACCAATTAAAGCAGACACAAGAGCGATGGCATATTGCGTTAAAGGCAGATCTGTGTGAGGTCGTCACTGTAAAGGGTTCTATTTTACGACCGTTTGGTGGTCGATCTGCACTGCAGCCTCGGAATGACACAGGAATAAAAGCCGCGTTATGGGAACGGAATTCAGGTGGGCATTGCTCTTTCATTGCATATTTTTTTTTTTTACAGTTTAATTAGGTATAATATGCTGCATGTTAGTTTGCATGTCTTTAGGAGTAAATGTCGAAAGATAAACGAGTGACTGTGTCAGGGAATAATGGTGTGAGAATACTGTTATCATGCACATCATCCTCTTCATCAGCGATAACCCTTATTGCTTACAATAAAATGCAAAGCACTTAATTATATAGTTGTGAATATAATGTCAAAGAGAAACCCTGATTTTGACCATATGAAATGTATATACACAGGATATATAGGCCTATGATTTGAAATCCTTTCGGTGCAGCGTATAGTCCAAAATAAAAGAGCTTTCCAGTCAACCTCTGCGCTCAATGGGGCCTGATTTTACAGTAGCATATATGTCGTTGTAGTTTCACGTTACACACTCGTTACTGTGTTTGAATTACCGTCTTGTGACAGCACTGCAATATGCAGATCTGCCATTCAAACGGTTACAGATGCTGGAACTGTAGCATCATCGGACTGCAGCGTGAGGCTGTAGTACAGGGAGGTTTATGCATCAGCATTTCGGCTTGACTACAGGGCTAAGTGCCATCATGCAAACACAACACCGGCTAGCCAATGGGAGCACTTCTCCGCTGCTTCTTTGTAGCCTAAACATGTCCTTGATAGACAGACAGTAGACCCACTTTTGTGCGTTTTAAAGGCCTATATTCTCATAAATAAAGACTAGGGAAGTAAAGTATGATCGACACTGCAATATAATTTGAGCTATTTGACACAGAAAGACATCTTGCTGTTTTGCAGGTGAAGATTAATATTCTGTTGGTTGATGTTGAGTAGCTGGAGTATGAATTGTATACCTGATATTATACATCTTACACTAATGTTTACTGTGTAACTATAAGATCTGCCTCACTCCCCCCCAAGGAGAAATGTCAAGGAAACGATCACCTTGATCCTCAGATTAGATTGATCATTCCAAAAATATGATGATTAGACGTCTACAATAAGGAATACCACAAACCAAATGTAGTCTGCTGAGTAAATGTCTGTTGACGTCAGATGTGTTTATATGTGTGACATAACATGATTGCTTTTGGTATTACTCGCTAGTCAGAGTGTAGCACATTTAGAGCAAAAAAAAAAAGAAAAAGGTTGTTCATGACCTTGTTTTGAAGTGAAATGCCACAGTGGATTATCACAGACAGAGACCTAGATTGGACGTTTTTCAAATCACAATTCAGTAGGGAGGGAGGCGCACACACACACACACACCAGACAAACACAAACGTTACACAAACGCACGCACAAACAAACACGGTCAAGCGAGGCTCCCGTAGACACACACACACGTTCTTAGTCATGCACACTCAGACACTCAGACACTCTTCCTCCCTGTTGGTCCGTCTCTCCCTGTCTTCTCCTTGACCTCCAGGAGTCTCTTCATTTTCAGCTGTGCTGCTGAACTGTGGGCCTTGGTGCTAATAGGCCTCCGACGCTGTTGTCCGGAGATACACTCGTTGTCTTCTACACACAAATGGCGCGGTGTGTGTGTTTGTGGGAGTGTGCGCGTGTGTTCGTGTGTTTGTCCCGAAACTGCTGAATATCTCACCCGGGACGGAAGTAGGAGACAGGAGAGGAGGGTTTATCAGCTGTCTGATATATATCCACATCCCTTTAGTATACGGTATTGCAGGGGTAAGTGTGTGTGTGTGTGTCACACTGGTGGTCCATGGTGTTGGTGGCGTCGAGCAGAGGCCCTGCTCCTCATGCTGCTGACTCTGCGAAACGGGGAGCAACTCGATGACCTCCACACTCCTGGCTCAGGGACTGCTACTGCAGCCTCTCCGACACGCCACTGTTGTCCGTACACTTCACATTTGTAATTCCATCTGTATCCCTGTCCCCCTTCGTGTTTTGTTGTTGATGCTTGACGTCGTTCAATATCAGCAAATGTAGATGGGTAATGCAATCCCCCGGTTACCATCACTGAGTGTGTTCCATTTAGGAACGCTTGCTTTTCTTTTGATTATCATTTCGTAAGTGGTGGGCTATGGCTTTTCAAATGTGATTCTTTTTTGAGCACCTCTCTCCTCTGCCTACATGATTGTAGAATATGTAGAGTATATTCATTTAAACCAGGCTATATATTTTGCAAGCCATTCTCTAGTGAGGAAAACAGACCATTATATCTGGTCAATGTTGTCTTGGGAATTCTTCCTTATGGTGGTATTTCTGCTTTTTGTCATGTCATCTTTAGATCCTGTGTACATCCTCACAAATCGGTATGGAACCAGGTGAAGTAAGAGTTTGAGAATTAAGGATGAACAAGGGAGAACAGTCAAGAGAGAACGTGTTGTTTGAAAAACATGACCGGGATGGAATGATTGACCCGTATGGTACAGTGTGTCTCACTAAACGGCGTGTATGATCAACAGGCAGCTGATGTGTTCAGGTGATACTAAACAGAGTAACCAGACCTGTTCTGACAGCCCCTGTTCAATGAGAAAACTGAGTACACACACAAACAATCGGCTGGAGGACATTGTGTACACAGGGCTATTGTACTCAGTGGCACAGGTGTTCCAGCGAAAGGAGTCATACACCGTCTCAGTTTCAGACTCTCACACCAGTGAGAAGGTTCTGGTCCTGGATCTGTTGCTAAGTGCTTGAAGCTCCAGAGAAACACCTTGCCTCCACACTCAGCTGGTCTCAGTTCAGTTTGGACTGGAATTGTGTGGGCGAATCAGATCAGTATCAGGGAAATGATCATCACTGTGGGAATTTGAAGTCGGTGTTATCTGTCCTGGTCACCCCATGCATGAGAACTACACTGGGACAGTTTGGTGTAATCCATTTGTGAGATTAGTGTTTGCTGCAGTCTGCATTATCTCTACCATGTTATTGAATAACCGAGAGACCTGGTGAGACTGTGGTTTAAAGCAAAGCAGACCAATGTGCTGTAATGGAATGTTACCTTTCTAAGTTAGCTTAATGATTTAAACCTAACTGAGTCATGGCGCCTTACAGTTAATTTGCAGCCAGGTTGTGGAAAATAGTATTTTAAGACATTTTCCCTTCTGCTGTGTTCCAGGGAAAGAAACCGTCAGAAAAGGGATTATTTTCGAAATGGGGAATTAAGAATCTAACTATATTTCTGAATGAGGCTACTTTTAGGAAACTCGGAGACAGAGTGAAGAACAGTCACACGCCACATCAGATGGTTTGCCCAAAATGTGTCTGCTTATCCCTCAGGATCACCGTCAAAGCATCCGTACCCTGGTCATACCCAGAAAACACGCACAGGAAGTAGGAAGAAAGTAACCAATTATACACTAATATCATACGTAATTCGCTTTGCCAAGACAGAGCTTTGTCAAGGGAGGCCGTTTACAGACCACAATGTCATTACTGTTAGGATGAAGGGGAGTTTGGCTTGGGTGGGCTAGGCTTCTATTGGACAAGGTAAATACGTAATATGCAGTCAACAGTCCCTATAAGAGATGAGATGGGTCAGAAACAACAACCTCATGGTCCAATAGTCCAGTCACATGCACAGGGCCAACGGTACTGTGGAGATGTGATGTTGTTGAAGGAACAGGCCATGTGTCACCAGACTGACACAATGATCATGTAAATGAGATGGGAGCAACAGCGAGGTCTGGTGCATCGTTAGTTACAGATTAGCGTGGGGGGCTGCCCTTGATCTCAAGAGTGCCCCGAGGCAGGGACAGACAGACAGAAGGGGGGGAGGGGGGGACACAGCGGGAAAGTAGGGGGTGGGGGAGGGGTGTTTTGATCAGAGTTTTTTCTGGTTGGGGGGGCTGGGGGGCTGGGGGGTGGGGGGTAGGAGGGCTAGAGGGATACATGTGGGGGGGTGTGGGGGGTAGGAGGGCTAGAGGGATACATGTGGGGGGGGTGGGGGGTAGGAGGGCTAGAGGGATACATGTGGCGATGGAGGGAGGCTTGATGGTGACGACGCTGGACAATAGTGTTGACTGTTTCTGTGGTCAGTGAGAGCGAAGGAAAAGAAGCACTCAAGCACACACACACACGCACACACACACACACACACACAATGCGTTAATTGTGCACGTGGATTAACCGTTAAACGACAACACACACGGCACAGTGTTCACACGTTGGCTAAGGAGCACGGACACACACGGACACACACACAGCCACACGGATGCACGCTCTCCCTCTCACGCACCCACACAAACACCCCCCACCCCCTGCAGAATAGAGGCTACGGTGTCCCATCGCCTGCTCCCCCCGTCCTCTGCAATGAGGTCCCAAGTTCATCACGCAACCACCCCCTCCTCTCCCCCCGCTCTCGGCCTCCAGGGACGCCACAACGAGGCAGCTAGTGCCACGCCAAAAAAAACAAAAACAAACCCTGCATCGCCGGTGTAGTTCGGTAGTTGCAGGACCTTGATTCTGTCACCCCTACAGTATACTGCCAGTCCTCCAGTAGTATCGCTCTGCCATTGCTCCAACCTCTGCCCCCCCTCCCCTCCTGCATGACTCACACTCTCTGGAGTCTAGCCCGCTGCCTCCAATGACATTGGATGCTGTTCACTCCTTCCTGGAGTCTGGACAAACTCATGCCAACAGTGATGACCATCATCAGAGATACAGTGGATTTAGAGACCCGTCTTTACTTTTGATAGCAAAACACCCGGGTTTTGGGGCTTGGTGAAATATGTGATGCAAGGACTCCACTGTATTTATCCAATGAGGGTGAACATTTTATTTATTTTATTGACTTTATTGACTTATTTTGTTTTATGATATCAAGGGTTAAGGCGTTACAGGTTTATTGCGTTGAAGGTAATGTAAAGGGTTGTTATTTGAGTTTGTCCGACTTAATCACCTCAGTGTGCTTTTCACATTAATCTCTGCAGCCATTATTTTGTTGTTTTGGAGGAGGCTCGTTCTTACAGAGAGTCTCCATTGTGACATTTCGGGATGCCGTGGCCCGAGATGTTTCTCCCTCTCTGATGCGATTGGTCTCATGTGCTCGTTAATGGCTCTTTTGATTGGACGGGCCCTCGTACATGAATACAGCCCTTGTCCCCTCTTTCCCCCCTCTTCCTCCAGGCCTTTTCGGTCTTGCGCTCGTCTCCATGCTTTGGTAGTTGTGTGTCGGTGTGACCGCGCGGTGGCTGATTCTACAGGCTGCTATCGTGGTGCTCTATACTGTTACGTTGGTTATTGTAGCTTTGCATAGGCTACTCTGGTCGGTTCTGACTTGGATACCAGGGGCTCCCCTCAGCCATTATTCTGCTGCACTCTGCTAGTGTGTGGTGTGGTTGTGTGTGGTGTGGTAAGTGTGTTTTCTTGTTTAGCTGTGTGTCCTCTCGTCCAGCATTCTGCTGATAAGGAACTGTGCTTTCGGCCCACTCTCTCTCTCTCTCTCTCTCTCTCTCTCTCTCTCTCTCTCTCTCTCTCTCTCTCTCTCTCTCTCTCTCTCTCTCTCTCTCTCTCTCTGTCTCTCTCTCTCTCTCTCACTCTCTGTCTCTCTCCTCATCTCCTTCTGCAGATGTGCACAAGTCCCACGTTCTAGCAGGGTGTCCATTTGTTAGATTTATGCTAAATTACCCTCATCCTGCGCTTACCGGAGTGTGCGCGTTTGTGCGTATATGCTTGTGTGTGTGTGCACGTTTGTGTGCCAGCCAACTTCACTGGATTCGCCCGGTAACAGAGCCCCCCCCCCACATATACGTAATACGGGGCAGTGAACACAGACAACTAGCCACAGGGGTGGACTCAGACTGAGAAATGGCTCCCAGAATCCCTGTTAAACAGTAGCTGCAGGACGTCTCTGTGTCTGTCTCACACTGAGCTCCAGACTCTCCTACCCAGGGCTCATCTGACGCTTCATGGCTGCAGCGTTGGACAGGGAAGTCAAGACTGGAGGGAGGGTGGGAGGGAGGGAGCGAGAAGGAGATGGAGGCAGTGAGAGAGGGAAATGGAGGGAAGTAGAGAGAGAGGGTGATGGTGGGAGAGAGAGGGAGAAGGGGGAAGGGAGAGAGGGAGATGGATGGAAGGGGAGAGAGGGAAATGGAGGGAAGGAAAGAGAGCGGGAGATGGTGGGAGAGAGAGGGAGAAGGGGGAAGGGAGAGAGGGAGATGGATGGAAGGGGAGAGAGGGAAATGGAGGGAAGGAGAGAGAGAGGGAGATGGTGGGAGAGAGAGGGAGAAGGGGGAAGGGAGAGGAGGGAGATGGATGGAAGGGGAGAGAGGGAAATGGAGGGAAGGAGAGAGAGAGAGAGATGGTGGGAGAGGAGATGGAGGGAGAGAGGGAGATGGAGGGAGAGAGAGGCAGAAGGGGGTTAGGGAGAGATGGAGGGAGAGAGAGAGATGGTGGGAGGGGGAGAGGAGATGGAGGGAGAGAGGGAGATGGAGGGAGAGAGAGGGCGAAGGGGGTAGGGAGAGAGGGAGATGGGAGAAGGGAGAGAATAGGAGATGGATAGAGCTGAGAGGAGACCTAGCCCTGCTCAATAGGGCCTGCAATTTAACAATGGCCAGTGAAATGTTGCACATTGCGAAGCTCGCGTAAACACGCTTTCCTTCACACATCCAAGGATTATCATGACAAACACTCAGTCATAACAGTACCCTTATCAGAAAATAGGATTGATGGATTTACTCCAGGGTTGAATTGCTATATTTTCCTCACTGTGAAATTACTGATAGATTTTGAACTCAACCATAAACAATAAAAAAAAGGTATGTACACTGTTATCAAGCAGGTTTTCAGGAAATAATTCATTAAATTTCAAATCATTCATTACTCTTCCCCTTTCTGATTAAGTTTGCTTCAGAACTACAGAAAACATCCTAAATGAAACCCCCATTGCTAATGCTTGAGCTATAATTATCTTGAGCTAATCGCAAACCGACATTCGACTTCTAAGGATCCACATAATCGCTTCTTCTAAAGATAACGTCATGCTCAGGACCACAGAGTGATCAATACCTTCCACGCACTCTAATGTCTCTTAGATGCTAAGTGTCAGTGACTGGTCACTGAGAAGGGAAGTTTGGCTGATATTATTATGGGATGTGGTGACTGGGTGTGCTCGGAATGCCCGATGACATCACGATGACTCAGGTCCGTACGCCCTCTTTAAATCTTTTGGTCCTGTAAGGAGGGAGGTGGTTTGGGTTGGCTGTGTTGGACAGATATCCCTTGTATGGATATGTGTGTCGATCGCTGTAACGCTAATGGAATGGTGCTATTTTCTGAGTTTAAATCAGTCCATCCAATCAATCACACCAGTCAGTATCCAGTCAGTTCATAGTTCTTCATAGTGTTCTCAACCACCCCTTTTTGTTCCTGACAGGTGAAGAACCCTGATTCTATTGGCTCCACGGCCCAACCCGACAGCCAACCCGGCCACATCCCAGAGGGGGAGACGAGGTGAGGACATTCCACCCGCAGCCTCCCCCCCCCCCCCCCCCCCGTCAGGCCCACAGTGCATCGCTGCACCGCCGACCCCCCCCCACCACAGCCACCGCCATGTCCACCCCTAGCGGCAGCCCTGAGAGGGAGGGGGGCACGGGGGGGGCCTCAGCTGGATGGCCTGGATCCCGACCCCCCCTCCACGGGCAGCCCCATACTCAGCCCGGACTCCTCTTCCCATGATGCAACTCTGTCGGCACCGGCCGCCTCCCCGGCCGACTCGGAGAGCCTGAGCCCTGACGAGCTGGAGCTGCTGGCCAAGCTGGAGGAGCAGAACAGGTGAGACACGATGCAACCCAGCCCGGTCACACTCCTGTTATACTGGTTGTGGACCTGCCAAAGGCAGGCTACATTCACAATATTTACATATATATTTGTATAGACGTATACCTTTTATTTGACAAGGAAAGCCATTGAAGAACAACCTGGCAAGAGATTAAGGCCTCTTGTAGGGACAGGCCAGTTGCAGTGCCTGAATGTTTTAGGCTCAACATTTAAGGTTAAACAAAGAGTGATGTAGCTTGATGTAAGACAAACACTCAATTGACAAGGCCAAGTACATTCCCCAGTGGGACTTGTGCTAGAATCTTATCAAAAACTCAAATGGGGAAATAGCTGGCCTTTAGCTGTTTGGAGAGCTAGCTCACTTTAAGCTGTTGTGTCTACAGTAGAAGGCTCCCCTTACTTACAGTAAGCCTACACAGATACGTTTTGTTTCTACTATCAGAGATGCAGCTTGGTGTTGATAACAGCCCATGAACAATAGACTCAGTGTCACTCTATTCTGAGGTGTGCCTCAAGGCCTAGTCATTTGACCGGACAAGTTGTCTCGAAAGGTTTTCCGGTGTGTTTGTTCATGGCCCTCGGATATTATATCATCCAATAACACGTGCACATAGCTGGAAAAAGGCAACACAGTTTTATCATTCTGTCTCCATAGAGATTAATGCAGCATCGTGGCAATCAGATTCACTCTCTTTGACCTATCTTATATTGAACCACAGTTCTACCTCATGTAAGCATATTCCCCTGAAGCCTGTGTATAACCTTTCAACCCCTACAGGGTCCAACCCTTAAGCACTCAATACCCTAAGGATGCATCCAAGCATCTATCTACTTTTTTTCTCCCGTTATATCTTTATATCAATCTTCATCCTCCATTTATATCATTATAGATATACATATCAATCCAACTATCAGTGTGTAGCACGGTTAGTCCAGTAGCCTAGCAAGAGTTTGCACATGGTTGAAGATTAGCAGGAAGCAGCAGTCGTTATTAAGACTACCACTTAATAACAACCACTTTGCGCCTTTAGCACCCTGTTTCCATGCACGGCCTCTCGCGTGAGAAGCTCTAACCTCCAAAAACGGTGGTTCTTCCTCGTCTCGTGTCCCAGGCTTCTGGAAGCCGACTCCAAGTCCATGCGCTCGATGAGCGGCTCGCGGCGCAACAGCGGCTCCTCGCTGGTGTCCAGCTCCTCGGCCTCGTCCAACCTCTCCCACCTGGAGGAGGACACCTGGATCCTGTGGGGGCGCATCGTCAACGAGTGGGAGGAGTGGAGGCGCAAGAAGGACAAGCTGCTGAAGGTGAGGGGGGGAGGGGGGATGGAGGGATGAAGCGAAGAAGGGATTCTGACTTGTTCTAGGGAGGGGGAATCAAACGGGACGAAGGGAGAGAAAAGCTGAAAATGGAGGTCGTCCGAAGGGACCAGGAAGGGTGGTTGTTTTGGATGCAAACAAACGAGAAGCCTGGAGTTGATCTCTCCTCACTTCCCTTCCACTTCCAATCTCTATTTCTATCTCCCTGCCTCTCCATCTCCCCCTTTCTCTCTCTCTCTCTCTCTCTCTCCTCTCTCTCTCTCTCTCTCTCTCTCTCACTCTCTCTCTCTCTCTCTCTCTCTCTCTCTCTCTCTCTCTCTCTCTCTCCCCTCTCTCTCTCCCCCCCTCTCTCTCCCCTGCCCCCAGGAGCTGATCAGGAAGGGCATCCCCCATCATTTCCGGGCCATCGTGTGGCAGTTGCTGGGCAACGCCACAGACATGCCCGTGAAGAACCAGTACTCTGAGCTGCTGAAGATGTCGTCACCCTGCGAGAAGCTGATTCGCCGGGACATCGCCCGCACCTACCCCGAGCACGAGTTCTTCAAAGGCCAGGACAGCCTGGGCCAGGAGCGTGCTCTTCAATGTCATGAAGGTGACCGGCCTTGAACTTTTGACCTTTGGCCTTTTATGCTCTGTTTTCCTCCATGTTATGTACACATACCAACAAAAAAAGGATGATCTTTTTCAGTCACCAATTACAGCTTGGTACACCTGTAGCATTTATAAATCCTGTGTTTACCTGGTCATGTTCAGAACACAGTACTGTGTTTAGGTGCGTGAGTATGTTTGCATGTGTGAAAGGGGTATGTTTATGGTCCTATACCTCACGTGGACCTGTGTGTTCCAGGCATATTCTCTGGTGGACCGGGAGGTAGGCTACTGCCAGGGCAGTGCCTTTATCGTGGACTGCTCCTCATGCAAGTAAGTACACAGTCACACACACATGCACACACACACCCTCACAAATGAAGACAAACACAGACAGGCACTTGACCTCCCTCCACCTCCCTCCCTCCACCTTCCCTTCCGGATTGTTCCAGATGCCAGAGGAAGAGGCGTTCTGCGTTTTCGTGCGTCTGATGCAGGAGTATCGTCTTCGGGAGCTGTTCAAGCCCAGCATGGCCGAGCTGGGTCTCTGCATCTACCAGTTTGAGTACCTGCTCCAGGTGAGCAGGAGACTTAGAACACCACTTACTACATTTACATTACATTTAGTCATTTAGCAGACGCTCTTATCCAGAGCGACTTACAGTAAGTACAGGGACATTCTCCCCCGAGGCAAGTGAAGTGCCTTGCCAAGGACACAACGTCATTTTGCACGGCCGGGAATCGAACTGGCAACCTTCTGATTACTAGCCCGCTTCCCTAACCGCTCAGCCACCTGACTCCCCTTACTGGTATCTACTGTCACGGTGAGCCCAATGTGAAAGTGGGACTTTGAACAGGTTCCTGCCTAACCCTTCTGAGTTTGCTTGTATCGACTGGCGGAATTCATGAAGAGGAACGATTCCTAAAATACAAAACCCAGACACAGGGAAGACATTGTCCACAGGGGGGCAGCAGATATACTCATCATACTCTGAGAGAGCCACAGATGAGATATTTAGTGGAAACGTGTTTGGCTTCCAACGCTGTCGCCCTTTTTATCATTTTTATGAAAAACAACATGCTTTTCCTCTCTCTCTCTCTCTCTCTCTCTCTCTCTCTCTCTCTCTCTCTCTCTCTCTCTCTCTCTCTCTCTCTCTCTCTCTCTCTCTGTCTCCGTCTCTCTCTCTCTCTCTCCATCCATCCCTTCTTTTCTTCCCTCCACTCAGGAGCAACTGCCAGAGCTGAATGTCCACTTCCGCTCTCAGAGCTACCACACCTCCATGTACGCCTCCTCCTGGTTCCTCACCCTCTTCCTCACCTTCCTCCCCCTGCCCGTCGCCACGCGCATCTTCGACATCTTCATGTATGAGGTGAGAGACCCGGCAAACATGCAACATTATTGTTGATTATTACTATTATTGAAAAACATTGGTGCGTGTGTGTGTGTGTGTGTGTGTGTGTGTGTGAATCGTGGCATGTTTAGCAGTGCTTGGGCAGTTTGTACTGAGCCAGCTAATGTTGCACTGAGCCTGCCAACAATGAAAAAAAACAGTTGAGGTCAATTGAGGTCAGGTTAGGCTGGTTTACTTGTGGCTGTTTGTGAGTCTGCAAAATGATTCGGGGTGTGGGGTTCTCACCTTTGCTCCTCCTCCCCCCCCCAACCCACCAACCCCCCCACAGGGTCTAGAAATCATCTTCCGTGTGGGCATGGCCATCCTGCAGTACAACCAGACAGACCTCATCCAGCTGGACATGGAGGGGATGTCCCAGGTGAGACAAGTCACCGCCAGCGGGCACGCCGCTGCTCCTATTGAGCGGCCTCGTCATTCAATGTGACTCTCTCTCTCTCTCTCTCTCTCTCTCTCTCTCTCTCTCTCTCTCTCTCACTCTCTCTCTCTCTCTCTCTCTCTGTCTCTCTCTCTCTCTCTCTCTCTCTCTCTCTCTCTCTCTCCTCTGTCTCTCTCTCTCTCTCTCTCTCTCTCTGTCTCTCTCTCTCTCTCTCTCTCTCTCCCCCCTCACTCTCACTCTCTCTCTCTCTCTCTCTCTCTCTCTCTCTCTCTCTCTCTCTCTCTCTCTCCCCCTCACTCTCACTCTCTCTCCCTCTCTCTCCCTCTCTCTTTCTCTCTCCGTCTCTCCCTCTCTCTCTGATTCCATCTCCGTCCCTCTGGCAGCACTTCCAGAAGGTGATTCCTCATCAGTTCGACAGCTGCACAGACAAGCTCATCCTGAGGGCCTACCAGGTCAAGTACAACCCCAAGAGGATGAAGAAGTAAGCTGCCACGTTTTGGATCTTCCATTTGGTTTTATAAATGAATAATTAAGAAGCCATATGCCAGAGGATGGGTGTTGTTAATCAGATCCACTGGGACATGATTTGATAAAGCTGCTGTTGTTGTTGTACACGTATACTGATGGGAATGTATATCCACTTAACTGTCCAAAAGGCCGGAGATTAGAAAATGAGTTTGAGATGAATCTTGTTCAACTGATATTGATGAAAGTGTTATCATCTGTATTTGGTCAGGCTTGAGAAAGAGTACACCACAATCAAGAACAAAGAGATGGAGGAGCAGATAGAGATCAAGGTGAGAGGGATGTCTGTCTAATATGTTCCGACCTTGTTTGAACT